>NW_020799091.1:78662400-78672427 GCF_003259725.1 Athene cunicularia | reverse complement strand
CCCCCAAAAAAAAAAAAAAAATTGATTCAGCACAGTTCTGCATTAGTTTACCAAACATCCGTAACAAATGTTGAGATCCATAGATGTATGAGGGAGGTGGTGGTTGATCACTTGGTGGATAATTCTCTGGCATCAACTTCCAGGACAAAACCTAAACATAAGACATGAAAATGTTGGGATATAGTCTTTATAGCCCCATAAATAATTTAGCCTGTGCATAACTGTACAGTCAAAGATGAAATAAGTAATACAAACAAAACCTTTCCTAACGTAGCCCTACTCTGAGGTCAGCAAAACCTTTAATCATTGAATCTAGGACAGTAACATAAAAATCTGTTACCTCATTCAATTCATTGTTTCTTCTACCTTCAAAGCCAGTAAAAACTGCACTCCCCTCTTTGCTAGGAGTCAAAGTTATAGGTGAAGATGATCCACTATGGACAGGGGTTTCTTCAAAAGGGAAGGAAAAACAAAACAGAACAAATCAGAAATAACTTTTATCTGTTTTATGAAACTATAAGCCATTAAACATAACTAAGGCCTGCTGCTAAAATTTTTCAAAGTCTTAAAACACTGGAATTCAATAAATGCCTAAAGCAGGCTCACAGAAATCATCTCCTTGAATTCTGTTGAGAAATACAGTACCAAAGTACTGAGAATATTGCTTTGTATTTCTCCCTTTGGTACAAGCTTCAGAGATAAAAAATTGATACAAAATGTAATGAATTCCTACTCATTCAGTTCAGTCCAGATGACATTAAAAAAAAAGAACAAGACAAGATCTTGTTTAGAGAAGTAATTTGAACAGTAAAACCCACTTTTTTCCAGGTGCAAGAAAAGCTTTGGCATAGAAGCTGGGGTCTCAAGATGCCGTCGCTTAGGTTGTGGGGAAGCACTGCTTTCTGATAGCCTGTCACAGTTGGAGCTATGGCGTGTAGAACGTCTCAGCGACTGCAGAATTTCCGGTTCAGCTTTCCGCCTTTTTGGCGTGGCTGGCTCCCCTGTTGTAGGCTGGCTGTCAGTCGACTGAGGTGTTGGTGGATTCAGCAGAGGAGGACTTGGGGAAAGCTCCTCCTGATTTCTAGGAAATAAAGGCAGCTTTACAGAAGGGGTCAGGGTTCTTCCCCTAAAGGACATCCTCCTAGTTTCACAGATCTTGTTAAATAGTTATTCAAATTCGACATTTTCCAGAAGTATATTTAGTTTCAAATTTAGAAGTTAATGAACACAAACTGACATTTCAATGTCATTTTTTTCCCTACAAAGCTGCAGTGTAACTCTATGCTAGTCAGTACAAACCTCTTTAGAAGTTAACCAGATAGAAATTCAGAACCTGAATTCAGGCAAGCAATTCACAGAAAACTTAAAAGTTATCTTGATGAAATGCTAAACTCGAAGTCTGAGAGAAATCATCCTATTCTGAACACATAAGCACATTCTATTCCATTTTGCTCAGGAGATAAGCAGCATTAGACTACATATACCCAACCTACCTGTTAGTATTTGTTGAATTTTCTTTAATAGGAAGAAAGAATTTTGATGAAGTCACCTTCTTAAATTGAGCTTGTTCATAAGGATAGAGCAAAATTAATGGAAGGGTGAAGTCAAAGGTTATTCGCAGCCCATCCACCATCTCTTTACACAGTTCAACACTAGAGAAAAAAAATGGATGATGAATTTCAAAATTGCATGTCAAAATTTTACAGTGTGATTGTAGGAAATTCCCTTTAATACAGATCATTAATGTCTTAACTGCAATATGCTGATTTCATCATGAAGTAATGAGTGATAAAAAGCATACTTAAAGACAATGATTGCTGTTGGTAACTTCAGACAAATACAAATTTTAAGTGTGCTTAATAAGGTCCAACAAAATCATACAGTGATTCCACTGTATTACTATTTACTGGATCAATAAAATCTACTTTACAGTAAATAAAGTTAGTTAAGTTTTTCATGTAAGCATTATTTTGTTTTTACAAGTTTACTAGACTCAAAAAAAGAGGCACCTGCCAGAAAAATTAAGTACGCAAACTGAATCTGTCTAAAAGGCAGATGCAGAATTTGATCTACAGCCACTAAGATGCAGTTAAGGCTATGCTTAAGAGATATCCAGTGAAACAACAAAATCAGATACATTTGCACTGGAGATCAGTCTCCAATGGCCTGCTCCTGCTAACCAAAGCATGACATTTAGAGACTACTAGGAATTTCAGTTTTGGGCTTGTGTAAAACACACACAGTGCTAGGTGTTGCATAGATGTGCTGTTACAAGCAGAGCCAAGAACAGAGTCCAGCCCACCTCAACACCTCTCACCTCTCTGAAGGTATTCACCTCTCATGTCTCAAGTGCATATATGTGCATGGTAACAGTAATTTGATTCTGCCACAACGACCCACATTAGAAATTCCATACCTTCTATTACCATTCCATACCACCTGCTAAAACTACTGCTTTTGTGCATTGTTTTTGTTTTGTTTTGTTTTTTTAAAAAAAACATTGTACATAAATTGATTCAGGAAGCCATCATGCGCAGAAATTCTATCACATCCAAGGAGGTCAATTACCTTCTGTGTTAGAGCAGTAAGGGCAATACAATAAAGTTGTCAGCTAAACCTCTCCTACTTAATGGATCGCTGAAATTACACCCATTTTCGTTATTAAAACACCCTCATTACTGAGGAAGTCACTTAAACATACACCCTTAAAAATCATAATGTGCATAGAACCTTCTGTTCCTATTTCTGATGTCTCATCTAATCTTGTTTGAGAGATTATATTACAAAGAAGGAAAGTATCAATCTGTCAAATAATGACTGACATCATTATTATACCAAGACACTCTCACAGACCTAAATATTGCAAGGAATAGCATAAATACGCACCATTGAAATAGAATGTGGTAAGAAAAGATTTCTCTTTGATAAAATACAAGATTTCACACCAGTGCAGACTTACATCAAGAAGCAGTGTCATATAATATTGAGAATCTTTAGTATAAGAAAAAGACACCCCCACCCCACCCCAAGCATGCAGGGTCGCCACACTGCTTTTGTAGCATGGTAAAAGAATTATACAGCTCAGCCAAGAAAACAGCAACTAAGATGCAATCATTTTTAATAAACAGGATTGGTGTTACTGCATGCATTGTTTCCCTAGGTATTGATTCTATGATTTAAAATATGCCAATTAAATAAATAAATAAAAAAAAATCACCTACACTTAAGCATTCCCTGTAAGTGTTTGCATAACATTTTTATCCTTTATAAAATTTGAATCTGTTCAATTTTATTTAAGCAGGGAATTCTCTCATCAGATACTCTCTCAGTGCTCAAAAAGCTCTTCACATAGACAACAGTAACACATTCTTCCAAAAAGGGTCACAATATTCACAAGAATTCATGTTAAAAGGGGATACTGATGATTTTGCATAATGGCTTTTCAGATCATAGGGACTCACTGATAAATTGTCAGCATTACTGTACTGTAGGTATCTGCCAAATATTTTAAGCCTCACAGACATACATCACAGTATAAGCTCATAGAAGTGAACAGTCTTGAAACAGTAGACAGAATGCAAGATCATTCATCTTGTGGCAATAGTGCTGGACTAAAGATTACTTACTTCTTCTCTGGTGGCACATAATGAAGATTCATATTAGCATGTGGAGTCATCTGATGGTGCCGAGATCTTTCATTGGCTGAAAAAGCGGCATTAATAGCAAAATGTTTCACATATGACTCCAGGATCGTTATTATATTTGTCTGACAAGGAAGCTTCACTAGCTGAAAAAGGAACAACAAATTAATGTCTTACAAAAACAGTAACTATACCAAGCTAAAACAGGAGTTTGTAATGTACTGACTAGTTGAACAAGCCTCTATTGCATTAAGTTATTTCATGAGTGATCAATTTGAACCCTTAAACTGCATTTTTGATCAATCCTTTATAAACAACTGGAGAAACAAAAATAGGGTCAACAAGCTTACATTTCCAGCTTTAAAAAACAATCTGCACTCTAAAACACAATTGGTACTGAAATGTTACATTCTTAAATACAACAACTCACTGGTTTAGCTATAAGGAAGACTGGTCCCTACACTCTCTTTATCCTTCCTTATACTGTCTAAGCTTACTTTTGCAATAAAGTTCAAGAAAACCAGGACTTGTTATATGCAGGAACTATTTGTGGTGCCCTCCTCATAACCCCTTCCATGCACATTCATTTCATAGCTTTTATTTCATACCCGTTTTCTTCTATTAATATAGTAACAGTCTTCCTCAAGCTTCTTTTTCAAGACTTCAGGAATTTCTATGCTTATTGCTCTTTCTTCCATGTCCCTTTTTGTGTGAGTGTCTTGCTCTTCTTTCTACAAGAGATCAGTGCAAGAAACCATATATTGGTGGTGCTTATGAATATTAGTGAAAAAGAACTTCAATAGACACGATACAATACAAAAATCAAGTATTGTCGTGTAAAAATACAAAGTATGGTAAATATTTAAGTGGATAGTAGCCTTACTGTAAACAATTTAACAATACTGCTTCAAAGTCATCAGCGAATTCATTTTTTAAAACTCTTTTTAAATCTAGCATTTGCTTAAGCATTTAACACAGAGGAAAAGACAGAAATTTGCTAGGCTTTGCTGCTTAGTCACCCACACTGTAGTAGTTAGATTCCACAGACCTTCAGAACAACTGTTTATGCTGTACTTTCTTAAAATAATGTAGAAAAAATAAACTTTTTTCTTGAAGTCAGTCTTCTACATTTTCATTTAAGTCCAGAGTTGACATGCCCATTTCACAGTAAAATACAAAAGCCAGAAAGATCCTGTTGCTATTAGGATTTGTCCCATCTGCATAGACCAGTAAAATTTTACAGCACCCACAAATCCGGATAATCTAGTTTGCTATACGTTCTCCACATAAGCCTTATGTGGAAGAAGAAAGGAAAAGAAACAAATGTGTACTTTTAGATTAATATCAAAGAATTCTACAAGAATATGAAGTGTCCTACAATTTTAAAAAACTTAACCACAGTAAGCACCAGGAGTAAGAAAATGATGCTTTTAATTCCAGCTAAATTACCAGCTGTGGCTTGTATGTCATCTACTTCAATTTTTCCAGAGTTTCAAATACAGATGTATAAATTCTATTAAGGAGCTCATGAATATACCATTTCTGTCCTCTCTTCTATGTCACTTTCTTCACTTTTTATTTCTTCATCTGTTCCTTCATCACTGTCACCAGAAGAACTACTTATAGCTGTGTAAAAGAGATTTCACAGATTTATCTTAACCTCTGCAATGTAACATATAAGACCATAATTTCAGGCCTCAATGCAAAAGAGTCCCCAAAAAACCCCAAACCCCACAACTAGCTTGTCATATTTAATGATGATGAATAATTCTAATCTAATTAAACACACTATTATTTATAGCACACTGCAAGCTTTTTTAATATGCGAGACAATAAGTTTACATAAGTATTCTTGCATCTTCTAATTGATAAACACTTTTAAAAGCTCCCTACATTTCTGAACACTCACAGATCTTTTCAATTTTTATTGGACTTCATTTCTGAACAAGGGATTAACATATCAATCATTCAATCAGAAGGTCTGGATCTGTGCGGTGACAGTTGTCAGAACATCAGTTAAGTGCCAGCCAGTGTTCCTGCTGGTTTCAAGCTACAAAGAAAAATGCTATGAAATGAAAGAGCTGGCTTGAGAGTGAAATCAGCCAGTCAGCTGACAAGAAACAGACCTTTATGCCAGGTAGACTGGGGAAAATCTTACTGGCCCCTAAAACATGCAGCAACACTAGCAAGGAAAAGAGTCTTGTTTTCTAACACTAAACAAAGAAAACTGAGGGCTTCTTGCACCTAGTAATATTACACTAAACAAAGGAGCATTAAGCTCTGAAATCACTGATTAGAATAGTTGAGTGGAAGTGACCCAAGGAAAAGCCTCTGGAACACAAGAAAGGAGGTATCTTAATAGATGCTGAGCATGATACACAGTGCTCGCTCTTCATATGACTGCCTCCATATGTTTCAAATAGAACTGTGATGCTCTCATGTCATCCTAATAGCAAATTACAACATCCACTGTACCCCTAGTTCAAATAGTTAAAGGCATCATGCCAGTTATCAAAGAATGAAAACAAACTCACAGTTTTCGCTACTCTCATCATTTTCTTCAGAAGGAAGGCTTTTTAATACAGAGTCAACACCAGGCAACCTGCAACGTCTCTTCTTTCTTCCCTTTCTTCTCCTGCAGAACATAAGATGGTTCACAGAAATATGGCTAATGTTTTAATTTGTTTATCCTAGCCAATTACATAACATGCAAATGCACAGGAAACATGTTTGAGCTATTTTCATTAATTAATGTTGAAATAATTTGGACAATGTTTATTTGAGAGTGGATACCTTAATGTCTGTATATTACCTCATATTCGTGTTCTCAAGCAGATCCTCGAGCCATGGACAACCAATATTAGATTATTGCCTTTGGCTGAAAAATACTTCAGGTTTTCCTAAGTTATTTTTCAAGTACATTTCTTTGGGGAGATGTAGATCCAATATACAGGCATTTTGCAGAATAAGAATAACATAGTTATTGTTAGTCATTTAGAGTGTTGTTTAATAACAGTATGTAGGTATCTACCTTAGTATGAGAAGAGTAGCTCTCTAGAATGCACTGACTGTACTGAGTAGGTATCTACCATCTACAGCATGAGCATAGAGGCCAAGCTCACTTGTAGACATCTGGATGTATCTGTTTGAATCGGAAAATTAATTTCTCATTCATTTTTAGACCAAAAGGATTTCTTACATGCGAGCCACAGCCTTCCGTGCCAATTTACGCTGTAATCTGCGATTTTCGTCTGTATCACGAAGAACATGATCTTCAGCTGCCCATCTATCCCAGCTAAGGATAGGTCAAAAGAAAATTATTAATGGCTATGAATATATGCCACTCATGATTACTAATGAGTTAATCTACATAAAATCTAAAAAGCACTCAATGTCATTCAGAAGCAACATCTGTGTCACAAGGTTAGCATCCTTTTGCATTCACTTTGCTTCAACTCTCATGCTGCTATCTTAAAATCTCTCAAACCTTGATTTAAACATGTGATAGTGTTTCTAGCACCAACACATGCTATATAGATCACAGTCAGGGATCACGCTCATATACTGGCCTTAATAACCAAACAATCCAGGTCTAGATTTAACAAAGTATAAACTCCTTTCATTAATGGAAACCTAGAAGCCACAAGTATATGCCAAATACAGATATCCCATAAAGTTTAAAATCATGGCTATCAAACTGATCCACCAAAATTTATGGATACAGACCAACGTGTCAATATGAGCAAGTATATTAAAGGAATTCACAAAACCAGAAATATTCATGCAACCAAAGTCCTTTGATATTCTGTGCAACGCTTTTCTTTCCAGAATAAAATAGAAGAAATTGAAGAACTGAAACTGTGTATACAGGTTTTTACCTTCTGTTCCAACCGTTAAAATGGATCAGATATTCTGGAATCTTTCTGCCTTTCTCATCTTTTCCAACAACAATATCAACAATCTGAAACAAATATTGAATAGCATGTAGTAAAAAACTTGAAAGTGAGCTTTCCAGTATTTAGAGGATTTATGCACAAAGGAAATAAGAAATGTTTGTTTACAGAAATGAAATATACCTGTACTTTTGCCAGTAAATATAGCAACAGTATATATGAGTAGAAGATAGACATTATACTAAATAGTCAGAAAAACTAGCTTTTCTGTTGAGCGCTTTTAAGGTTGAGGACTGCTGCCCATCTTTGTCTTGTCCTCAAATGCCCCGTTTTCAGGACAAAGGGAGATGCAAAACACAGTATTACAATATGGATATGAAGACATACATCTGGGCTACTGTTTTCTTCTGTGTGCTGTGTCTTCATGCCCTTTAAGCAGGACAAAAGAGTTATATATATAAACCTCAGAAATGCTGCTCTCTTAAACAATACTGAATCTTAGCCACAGAACATTAAAGGGCTTTGTGAATATCTGAGTCTTTGTTTTCTTCTTCTCTTTCACACATGTAAAATGGGCCAGTCTGAGAGGGCCGGCACCTCAAAAGACATTTCAGGTGGACCACTGAGAACAACACCAGGACTAGTAGTAACAAAGGAATCATTAGACCGTGTATCTCCAGATGAACCCGGTAGTTAGGCTCCAGTAATGTTTAACTTGGGGAGTCTAGAATTTATGAACTATTGATGGAGTCAAGGGCAGTTATGCTGGAGTTTAGGGTATCTGAAAGTAAAGATGACATTTTTTGCACTCAGATTACCCCTAGGGCTGGCACTTAAAGCTGTTGGGGTGGTCAGAAAATAGAAATACATGTACAAACAAAAGACCAGCCCAAAATATTACAGGAAAGTAAAGTTCTGATCAAAGATGTTTGGAAAAAACTGCTCTACACAACGAGCAAGCTTGGAGCAAAAAGTATTAGTTTAGTGAGGAATCCAGTTGCAATACCTCCCTTTTTACCCCTCACTGTAACAAAACAAAACAAACAAAAAAAACCAGAATTCTGTTTGCAACTTAGGTACAGATAATTTAGGATTGAAAAGTCCCACTGATGTCCAAAACAATATTATATTTACAAAAAACTCTACAATTATTATCACAATTCTTAAGGCCAGGCCCGATTGAGTCTGTCACCTCTCACTCTAACACTACTGGTCCCCCACTCGCTGCTTGCTATCATACTCTCGGTACCATTTAAATCCTTCTGAAAGACAGAAGGGCGGGCAGTAAGGGTAGTAGCACAGGGAGGGGGAATAAACCAAGTTCCGCTACGACAGCTCAGGGTTGAAAGCAAGGTTTCACCATTACTTTGCAGGTGTTCAGCCGAGCACGGAAGGCGGGAACCGAGTCCGACACTTCCAGAGCCCCTCAGCGGCTCCGCTCACTACCCGAGGGGAGGGAGAGCAGGGCCCGACGTCCCCCGCTTTGTCACCCCGGCAGCGGGGCGCCTCCGCCGGCGGGAGGAGGGCCCGGAGCCTCCCGCACAGCTGCTACGCGCACCCGTACCCCGGGGCGGAGGGCCGGGGGGAAGAGGCCAAAGCCCTGACAGAACTAAATCTGGCCGGGGATATCAGGGGCAACAAAAAAGGGTTCTGTAGGTATGTTGGTGATAAAAGGAAGGCAAAGGAGAATGTGGGCCCTCTCTGGAAAGAAAAGGGAGACCTGTTCACCTTGGACATAGAAAAGGCTGAGAGGTACTCAGTCTCAGTCTTCACAGGCAAGAGCTCCAGCCACACTGCCCAAGATGCAGAAGGTAAAGGTGGGTACTGGGAGAATGAAGAACCACCCACTGCAGGAGAAGATCAGGTTCAAGATCATCTAAGGAACCTGAAGTTGCACAAGTCCATGGGACCTGAGGAGATGCATTTGTGGGTCCTGAGGGAAGTGGCGGATGAAGTGGCTAAGCCACTATCTGTCATATTTGAGAAGTTGTGACAGTTTGGCAAAGTTCCTGCTGACTGGAAAAGGGGAAACATAACCCTCATTTTTAAAAAGGAGAAAAAGGAAGATGTCCTGATTTCGATGAGGGTCGAGTTAACTTTCACTGGAGTATTTCATACCGTGTGATGTCATGCCCAGGGATTTGGGTCGGTGGGCTATCTCAGGCACGTTTTGACTTGGGCTGTGTTGTTGCTGGGGGGCAGGGGTAATCGCCGTGCTTGGTAAACCACTGCAGCCTTTTACCCATTTCTGCTTTGACTTACTATTATTACTGTTGTTCTCTTTTTATATTTAGTAAATTCTTTCTTTTTATTCAACGTACAATTCTCTTCTTTCTGTTTCTTTCCTATTTTACCAGGGAGGGGGGAGGTAAACGGCTGGCCACGTGGCATCTGGCTGCTGGCTGAGTTCAAACTTCAACACAAGACCTGGGACCTACAGGTCATTCAGTCTCACCTCTGTTCCCAGCAATACTGTGGAATTGGATCCTCCTG
>NW_020799091.1:78627763-78662350 GCF_003259725.1 Athene cunicularia | reverse complement strand
GGCCTGCCCTGGGCCAGGGGTGCCTGGGCGGGGTGAGGTGAGAGCTCCCGGCCCTGGTAAGTCACCGGGCCGTGCGGGCCGTGCCCCGCCGCGCCGTGAGGCGGGGGCTTGCGCTGAGCGTGTGCCCGCCTGCGGAGCGGTGTGCTGCAGAGCGGCGGTGCAGCCTGAAAACAACGGCAGCTCTCCTCTCGGTGACTGCCCCCCTCGACATCGCCGTGCACTGTGTCCCAACCGCTGCCCCGTTTCTTGTGTTCCCCACCAAGCGGAGAACCGCCCTGTACTCCCAAGGTAGCTATTTATACCTTGTAACCTTCCCCAAGGTTTGTTTTCCTCTTGGTGTTCTTTCAGCCCTCTAGCGAGAAAATAAACTAGAAATAAATAGGATGTTGGGACTAGAAACTCAATTACCTGCAGCTGGATTTATCTTTCCAATGTTCACATTCTTCGAGTCTCAAACAGTTTGCAAATAGTGGAAATTATCAAAATCTATTTGCTTTTTTCTTGCCCATGTACTTTATGCTGACTGATGCTTGGAAAGGACTGGGGCTCAGTCAGGGGAATACTGCAATTTCCCACACAATGGTATTAGATGCTCCCTCAGGCCATTACAGTTTTGATGCCAGTTCTGCATTTCTGATTTACACAAGACCATGATAGAGCCAGGAGGCCTGGGCTTAGCCAGCCTTGTAGAAAGATCAGTTAATTTGTGATTATTTAGCATTTCTGAAGTTGCTTTTCTGTAAAAGCTGTTAGGGCGGTGGATGACTAAACAGAGAAAGGCAACTGTGCAACTGAGCATACACTAGTCAGGTGCTAATGGGAAGAGAAGTTTAAATCCTCCTTTCTTGTAGTCTCAGAGGCCAATAGCACTGCTGGAAACTGGCAGGAATGCCGTGGGAAAGAATAGGGAGCTGCAAGTGTATTACCAGGTTTCTGAAGGGAAGAGGTGATATGGGATGCCCAGAAAACAAGATTTTGAGAGGATGGCTTGCTCTCTCGGGTAGGATGGACAGAGTACTCTTCTTTTTATTCAAAACATGTATTTGTTATAGTGGTGATGGTGGGAAAAACCTGCAAACTTGCTTCTAAGACATGGTAGAATGAGAAGCCAACTGATGGAGGAGAAAGAGTGTGAGAAAATTAAGGAAGCATTCCTGAAATTGTTCAGAGCTGCTTAGGTTAAGAAACAGGCTCCAAAAATACATGGATGGAATGTCAATTCCAGAAAGTGTTATTGAAGTTCCTTTTTTTTTTTAAAGAAAAGGGAAATGTGCTTGTGTCCCTGCCTCCAACCTGGTGTTAAGAGTACTCCCACAAGAGGAGCCTCCCACAATTTCTGCACAAACAGTTTTATGTATTTTCATGCTGTCCCCTAGATTCCCCTTTTCCCTCCTCCCCCCTGGTCTCCACATGCAGACTCTGCTTCTCGTTCATCTTGTCTCAGCCTCTCCTAGTTCATTCGAGCCCACTTTCATGGCTCCCACCCAAGCTACGCCTCAAGCCTTTTGATTCAAATTTCTTCTCACTTAGGTTTCCTAACCCATATTATATAGCTCTCTGCCATAGTGTTTGAGGTCCAGTTGTTGCCCTGTCTCCCCTCTCCCTGCTCCCACACTTGGATATATGCACTTGTGCATTTGTTCTTATCTCCCTGAGCCACCTTGCTGTAGATGATCCTTGCCAGTAGATCCCTGGCCTTGCCAGATCTCCCACCAACAGGATCTCTAAAAACCTGTATGTGGGCTGTGCTTAACTAAGATCTACCTTGAGGAAGCCCCGAGAACAGAAAGGCTGGCATGTTTCTGGAAAACTGGGTCTGTGATCGTGTTACCCAGGTAACACCTACCAGGAGATTAAATGCAGAACATGGATTTTTCAAAGGTACTTAGTTCTCTGTGGTGAGGACTGCCAAATGGCTGTGCAAAACCAAAAAAATCCAGAGCAGTGGCCCCTTGAAAAATGGTGGTTGTGCATGTGCTGCCTCTGTGCAATGCCTGTGATGAGTTGTACCTGCCATGTATAGCACATAAACAAAAGGTACAGTGTCATATATATCAGATTTAGCAAAACTTGAAATACAGTTCCTCGCTTGTATCCAGCAAGTCTGCTACAAGAAGACATCTAGGGCAGCAGGGCTGTCAGGCGCAGTGCCTTTGGGTTCAATGTCCCAAATGCTCAGGAACAGGGAAAGGGGTGAGGGTTGGGAGCTGCAAGCAGTAGGGCTTATTCAACATCGCTAAACCAGGAGATGAGCTGACCCGCAGCATATTTTGAAGATATTCCCAGGACACTACGTTGCTTCCAGGAAAGAAAAGCAGTTTTACAGCTCCTCTGGGAGACAGAGTAGCCTCCTGCCAAAGCGCACCCCAGCAGATTAAGAGGGCTAAGGGGTCCTCGAAGAAGTATTTTAACTGTCTGCCTTACTGCAGGCTCAAAAAAAACAACGTTGAGAGCCCCGCGATCCCGCAGCTTTTATTTAAACAACGCTACCACCGCCGTTTCTTGAGGGTAAAAGGGGCGGGCTCTTCAGGCCGCACAAGATGGAGGCGGCGCGGGCCGCAAGGCATGCTGGCAGCTGTAGTGTGGCGGCGTGGGGCAGCTCGACGGGGTCGCTCCTTCGCCCCGCGGGGGAGAGGGGACAGATTCCCGAACAGAGGAGTATCTGGGCGGTTTTCTGCCTAGTCCCTTTCTGCGCAGCGGTTTGGGGAAGACCGAGGCGAGCGGGCCCGTGTGGAGAAGCAGCGGGAAGCCGCGGCTCTGGGGAGGCCCCACACCTGCAGTTACTAGACATCGAGTTAGACTGGTAACTTACTGTTTTCCACACCTGCAGGCTAAAAAAGCGACAGCACCTTAAAGTACGTCTTAAATATGTAGGTATATTTGTGGTGTGAAAACCATACAGATTGATTTTCGATCAGTCAGTATTAGAAGATGAAAACAATCAGTTTTGTTCAGGTTGCTACTAAAGAGTTTCCAAGGTAGTGCTGTTCAAGGTGACTATTAAGGATGTAGTGAAGGTCTTGTACGTCTAGAGCACAAATAGCAAAAGTGAATTTCCAGAAGCAATAGTAGAGAGATATGTGCATGCATTATTTATAGTTAATAGTAAGTTACACAGTAATTATACCTTGGTTGAAATCACGTTAAACCCTAGGATGTAGCTGTTTCTCTAAGAAAACAATAAAGGTGCTACTCAAACACTAGCAGGTCAGCAGCCAAAATACACATACTTGCAAGACAGTATTTGGCTCAGGGGTTCACTACCTACCTAATTCATCAATGTTTTGTCTGGAAAAGGTACTACATAAAACATGAGTGAGCCCTACAAATATGATTAGATCTCAAATGAAGAAGTGTAGAGGGAGCCTCTGCAACAAAGTCCTGGCTGAAAGGATACCTAAGTAGAATGCAAAAGTAGGTGCAAAAGTAGAATCTTCTGCTGTGTTTGAGATGTGTTTAATAAATAAACAGCTCTGCCTCCAAGAAAGACCAGTTCTACCAACAACTCTTAAAGTGAACAAACTTCATTATCCTAAATACTGGCTAACTGCTCGGATCAAAACCAGGCAAGACATTTAGCGGAAGTCCATGTTATATGGGTATTTTTAATTATTGAACTTGTAATATCCTAAAGACATACCCAGGTAGTTTGAAAAGATGTAATGTGCATAGCTGTGTTGTTGCTGTTTGAATCTTCCCTTATTTTCATTATTTTGCCTGGGATAGGTGTTAGAATGGCAGGTGTGTCATTAAGGTGACCTGGGTCATCTTAACTGGTCCAGCACTTAGCCCACACCCACTGAATGAGAAAGCACATCAGTTGAGCGCAGTAGAGACAAGTGGTGTTTGTATGAGCTCCAATATTCACAGTGTTAGTATGCTTCTTACAAATGCTGGTGAAACTTCAGATCAGGTATACTTAAGCAGTCAATATATTTTTAATCCCTGCAAGGCATTTTTCTTTAAAATTCCTCCTTCATTCTTACAGGCTGGAAACTGCAAGCAGAACTTTTTAAGCCTTCTGAGGGTGTTTTGGCTTCATGAGGCTCTCGTCACATTGCTCAGATTGGAATCCCTTAAGATTGTGTAACTTGCTTCCTAAGCCTTTATTTAACAGCCATCACCTGCACAGGTTCTGTTGCATGCTTTGTTTGTTAGAAAATAAAATTATTTGGTTTGGAGTAGATATGGGGAAGAGAATACATGATTTTTGGCAGTCTTCCTTTTAAAGCTCAGTTTTTCACAAGTAATTGTAACCACTAGTTTTAGTATTAGCATCATGGAAATTTTCCCATTAATATTACAGGATGTTCAGATGAAGCAGAGGACATCTGCAGTGAGCAGAGGAGGCAGTTAGAATCAAAGCACAGCTCACAAGAAATAGTCAATAATCCTTTAAGAATATTTTACTGCATAAAAATCTTGCTGGATTGCGATGCACAGAGAATAATTATATATTATGCATATTTAATATCTGTATATTTAATGAAGTAATAGCCCAGTTGTCCTCTCCCTGAACTTGATAAAAGGTAGCTTGAATACCAACATAATGCTATCCCTGATTCTTTGAGGTAATCCTCCAAAAGCTCAAATGGCAAATGTTTAATAGAGGAACACACTTTTCCAGTATCTCTAAACTATATAAACTCATTGCTTCATTTTATTAAGGCAAACCCTGTCCCTTTCAAATCTCTTAAAGTTATTCCCTGGTGTTTATGCTCCTTTTATCTGTTTACACTGGCTTCATAAACTTTCAGCCTAACAGAAACAAAAGTAAGTATTTTTCCCATGAAACAGCTCTAGAGGGAAATCCAGACATCACTTAAATGAAGTGTATTTCCTGCTTCAGCATAATTAAATTGTGAGATTTTAAAACCAAAAAAAAACCCCACCCTAATTTACTGTAAAGCTGCAGACATCTCTGGGATAAAAAAGGGCTTTGCTTCCATATGCTACAGGTGGGGAGATAATCATTACCTATGAAGGACATTCCTCCTAATGTTCTTGTTTGGGTGTCTATTTCAAACTGAGAAGTTTCATCCAAAGCAATTGTCACTTCTATGGACAAAGCTAATATTTGTTCTGCTCAAGAGGAAAAAAATATCTTTGCTGGTCCTAAGGCCCTCACGGATTTCAGCAGAGTGGTGGCCTTAGTGTCACAAGTGTGCCTTCTGCCACCCCTATGAAGGTAAAACCAGATTCTTGCAACTCAGTGATGTTTATAACACCAAATAAAATAAGTGAAAGACTGCTCTCTGGTCAAGTGCCAAGCCCTGGCCTCATCCACCTTACAGAGCAATCTCTTCCTTTCCATGGACCTAAGACACAACTATTAGTATGTTTGTGCTTTTTTTGTTGGCTGTTTCTTTTAAGTTCCTGGGGGAAAAAAAAAAATAAAAAAAAAGCAGCCTATTGGAGTGGTGTTTTCCTAGTACAAAGCTGAGAACATGTATGCTCCTGAGGGAGTCTGGGGGTAGTGATAAATGATGATGCTGGGCGTGTGAAGGGGAGAGGAAGGGAGGATGATGTGGCATTTGCCTGGTGCATACTGCCCACTGGAATGGGCTGCACACGCACCATCTCCTGATCTGGACACTCTCTGGGACACTGCTAGTTGACACCAGCCAAAGTTTTTCCAGGACACATGCTTGCAGTTAAGCATAATGACCAATTAGCAGTCCAGTGCTTAAGCTCATTTCCAGGCCTCTTTTTTCTAGTGCTGGAGACAAAGCTTTAGAGTCCTTTGGGCAGAAACCATTCTACTGCACATGATCAGTAGAGATGTCTTTAATTTTAGATGATCTCAGGCCAGGGTTCACTAAAGCAGCTGAAGAAGTTTCTGCTGCTGACTGTTTTTTTCTCCACTGCCATCAGATTTCCTGGCACAGCTCTGTGTGTGCAGCAAGGAGGCTGATATAAGGATGGGTTGAGACCTTACAGCTGTAGCAAAATTGAACAGGAGCTTGGACTGAAATACAAACAAGATATAGTATTAACAAATATTCTTTTTTTAAAAATCAAGACTTAAGTAACTCTAGGTAGACATTCCCATTACATTTGACTTCAATATTTTTGCCTTGATTCCTGTCTTGTAAAATGATAATTATACTTCAAGCCAGCAGGGAACTAAAGCTAAAACTTTCACACCCTTCTGGTTTAAATGGACCATGAAGCAATCATGGAGTGTGAAACGGTCCTGGCATCAAGGCATGAAGCCTGCAGGCACCCAGGCAGCAGGCTGTACAGTCCTTGGGCCTCCAGTTGTGTTTTCAGTTTTATATTCAAATTTGCCCTTTGGTGGCCCAAGACTCTTAGGAAACTCTGAGCACGCTTAGTTGAAGAGAGGCTTGACCCACAGTAGCAGAGTGGGATCAGTAAAGCTATAGAAGTTTTTGAGGGAAAAAAACCCCAAACTATGAAATATTCATAATCACAGATAATTCAGTGAGTGTTCATTGAGGCTTTACAAATGCTCAACTCCATCTGCATAAAATAAATATAAGGAAAATATACAAAATTTTGCTGGTTTCCTACAGGGTCTGTCATTTTATGTAGCTATGGAGGGCAAAAGATCACAGGGGAAGAGTAGAAATAAGGTATTCATACATACCACATATCATGGCAATGAATTGTCTGTAGTAGAAAACACACTCTGGGCATTAGGACTGTACATACTTTTCCTGGGAAAGAAATGGCTCTCTTGGAATGCAGACCTCCCTTATTCCTGGCCTTCACACTGTGGCATCATAAATAATGCAGTAAGCTGCTGCCCCAAACTCAGAAGCTTGGAAAGAGAAAATATAGACCCTATGGCTGCCTTGGCGTCCAGCGAAGTGCTGAGTGAGGCAGGGTGTAAGAGGACATGTGCAATTTGTGTGGGGAGGGAACAACCGGGGTCACTGCAGGAGAGCTAGGTGGATGAGGGGTTTGTGGCTGAGCAGAAACAGCCTGCACCAGACAGAGCAGAGAGCACTGCAACAACCCCAGACTGAGGGCAGAAGCAGCCATTTTCTGGATATGTGGGGCACAGCTGGGCTGTGCACCAGCACACATCTCCTGGCTGTCAGAGCGCGTTGCCCAGGGAGTGGGGAGCACAGCCTTAGAAGTCAGCCTTTTCCATTCTGCAGTGCCCACAGCCCAGAAAAGTTTTTTTTGTTGTTGTTGTTGTTTCTTCTTTGTAAAGCCACTCCCTGGGTATTGATGCTTGCAGGGTGGCAGTCCCTTGATGTGGTCTGCAGAAAATTCCTCAAGTTCAGGCAGCTGCAGAGACTGAGGTGAAATCCTTGAATTTTGGAGGGGACCTTAGGATGCACACATGGCTCTTGTTTTCCTCTTGAATATGACCTCTGTAACCCCATCAATGCTGTTCTTCTCCACCCCTCATTTCCTATTTAACATTTTTGACTCCTTGCCTTCTTTCATTGTATCATTATTTGTCCCCCACAACCATTTGGTTTTCCTCAGGTCTTTTTCCCATCCAACTCCCATTTTTGTGGGGTGCAAAGAGCTGAAATTACATTTTGTTTTATAAAGAAATGAGCTGATATCTCTCCCTGGTGTGGAAGATCAGTGACAAAACTTCGATCTGCTTTTTCACCTAAGCCTCTTTTTCGTTCCCATTCAGCTTTCCAGATAAGTAGCTTGAGACCACCTCCCTGAGACTTTCTAGTAGTGCTCAGGAAAGACTCCTGACAAAAGAAATTTCCATGTAAGCAACTTCTGCCCTGCCTGTGCCACAGCTTCTGGTCTCCTCTTGTAGCCTTCATCTCCCCACACCTCCCACTCACTTGGCTGGAGTGCAGGTTTCCATTAGTGTTCTTTGGATGTAGGGGTTTTTGCATGACTCAGAAAGGAAGGGTGAGCACATGCATGGAGTCAGGAGTTTTCCTTATGTACCTGTAAGAGTATAAATTGGCAATTCATTGAATAGTGGCTGATACAGAAATCTGACCCTGTGCACTGTTCAGAGAGTCAGAAGAGTTGATGTTAAGTACAGGTAAATGAATTGCACCTTCTCTTGGACTATGAAATTACCTTTTGCATGCTGCCAAACATATTGCATACCTTCAGTTGATGTGCTGATATAGTAAAGTCTTCCTTTTCATATGTCTATTCTTTTGCTAAGCATGTTCATCTTATTCCAAAGTATAAAGAAGGGGAGAGACTTTAAAAAGAAATACCTAAGATAACAAGGTACAATATGGTCTTTTATTCTGTAAGGTCACTCAGTCAACGCATGCTTTTCATCCCTTTGCTTCTGTACCTGTACATTGAACAAGTCAGACAAAGCAAAGTTTCAGAAGTCAAGGTACAGAGTGTCATTGAAATATGATCTAGCATTCTTGAAAGGTTTAGCTGTCTCTAGTACAACAAGATCTGGACTATGCAAATTGTGGAACATCAGTGTAAAGTTACAAAGGTAGCCTTTGAAAGACATGAATAAAAATGTCTGCTGTAATGAAGATATATTTCCTTGGAGCATTCTTGACAGTTTTGCATCTGATATGACAAGAATACTTCTGAATTATTTCTGAACAAACTGACACGGCAAAATCCATACTGAAGAAATTGTTTCTTAATCTACTTTTATTCTTTTCTTTAAAGAAATAATGGTGGAGGTAAGGCCAATTTTAGGGTTTTAAATTCACATTTTCACGTGTTTATAATTTGTCCAGTGGTTTGATACTTTTCATGCTTTATTTGACCCCTGTGCTTTTAAGTTACTTCTTTTTATCATTCACACGAGGTTTTTAGGCATCTCCTGAGTTATTTAGACCCTGAACACAAATTTCTGTAGTTAAGACATTTTTGGGATGTGTATTTTCTTTTTGTGCTTGCTTGGATAACTCGAAAATAACTTAATCTTGAAACTTGGCATGTAGTTACTTTCGAACAGAATGTAATTTTTCTGAGTGCTCAGAAAGAAAACTCTCTCTGAAACAGTGAAGCCTTCCATGCTCTTCTCCACATGACATGTATTTGCAAAGGGGTCTTTTAGTTTGGAGTGGTGGTCCTGCCTTCATGGGAAATAACCATGAATGGCCTTTGCTATCCTCAGAGTGAAGATCTGACTAATGGCTTTTGGAAAAATAAGTGTAGGAAGGGGTGGAGTTCTGGGAGCAGTTATGTGTCTTCCCACATTTTCTTCCTCTCTTCCCAAGCTGAGACAAATTATTGTGGACAGACAATAGCCCTGGCTACACTTATAAAATAAAGGATATTTGGCATGAGGTAGGTGTCAGAGGTGGGCTTATGAGTTGAATACTAAGAGCGGTGAGCAGCAGATGGTGTGGGAAAGAATTTGTGGAGTCGAATTGATCTCTGTGAATTATGCCTTTGTGGTGTAAAACCCCACCCTCTCAGTCCTTCCTTTGCTTCCAGGCTCTGAGAGACTTGGAAACCAGTTCAGAAATATAGTGCACATGTTCCCCATCCCTTCTGCCCACTCAGTCCGCCCTAATTAAGTTATAAGGAAGTCTATGCAAACCAGTCTGAAAATGGGAGTGGAAAAATAAAGCTTTGGTTTTCCCCACTCTCTCATTGCTAGAGACTTTCTCCCATTTCTTAGAATACCACCCAACATTCAATTCACAAAGTTGTCCACAATGAACTTCCTTCAGGCTTCTCTTAATATTGCTTCACTGTGTATATATACTACTGTGAAAAAAAGACTAAGTGATGAGGAATGACTGTGCAGGCTGGTGAGTGAGTCTTTTCCCCAGGAGATAGGACCTGGACCTACCCCTCCAGTCAGTGTTTAATTATTCACAGAGAAGAGGAAAACCTGTCATTCTAGCCTACTCTAGCAGTTGGTGACCACAGCAGTTCCTCAAATATGGGGAGAGGTGGATTCAGATTTCTAAAGTAGAGAAACTGCCATAGTCCTGGTCTACCCCACCTTAAATGAGTTCTCTTCAATGAACTGGGAATAACAGTTCTCTTCCTCTGATACAGTTCTGTGATGTTTTTTTTTTTCCCTTATCAAACCTATCTAATAACCTAATATTTAAATTAATTTCAGTACAACTAAAATTAATTTCCCAGTTAATGGGATATTTTGGCTTTCTTTTCTTTTGTTCAGTTTTAGATATAAGCTTTATTATTAAAAATCTAATAATACGAATATTCCCACTATGTTTTATTAGTAAAATTCAGGGGATTGTTTATGCTAAATTAAAGCAATTACTTCCTCTTTTCTGTTACTCAGGCTGATATTACTGGCATATAGAGAATTAAAAGTGTATTTTCATATTCTTTGAAGCCTTGAGTAATTCCTTTCTCAACATAATTATTTTGTGCTAAGTGAATGTGTCTTTGTTCTTTCTTATGTCTTCTGCCTTCTGGTATTAGTTGGTGAGCCCAGAACTAGCCAGCCTTTCCCAGGGAAGAATGGTTCAGCTAAAGAATGCACAGTGCAATTTGTTTATTTTACCATTTGCAAATACAACTAAACAGAGGTAATGCACCCTGAAAAGAGAAAGCAAGAAAGCTTCTCAGATGGTGGGCTTACCAATGTTCTTTGGTTGTTTTGCTGGAGGCTGAAAATTTCACCAAAACACATCATTAGTTTGAAGTTCTCTGTTTTGTTGGAAGTTCTCTGTTTTGTTGGAAGTTCTCTGTTTTGTTGGAAGTTAAGCACAAACTAAACTCAGTTTTTATTCAGCAAAGAGTATTAACACATGCTGAAATATGAGAATCTACTTTAGTGTCTGTCTTAAACGGTGCCCAAATTTTTAAGGTTAAGACAATCTTTTAGAAAGAGAAAGCTACTTAGCTGTCCTTCTTGTCATATATATCTAAGTGCAAAATTTGGAGAATTCTATGGAAAAGCTGAAAAATAGGAAATACATATGCCATGGTTAATCTAGATTTACAAGACCACTTTGATATGGGTCCATTTAACAGACTAGCTAGAGTAAAGGCAGCAGGGGATCCTTCTTGAACCATGGGAAAGAATTAAAACTCTGCAGTTCAAAACAAAATACAGAGGGGGAAAATGGATTTTTGCCTAATAAGAAGAAAGAGAAAGCACTGAACGATTTTCCTGTAAAGCCTGTTGTTATTACCTGTCTTTTCAATAATGATTAGTTCTGAGAAGTCAGCTATATGCATTAAACTTGTATTGATCTACAGCCCCTCGTAGTTGCAGGGAAGTGAATGGGCCAATATAAACTGACATTCAGACTCATGAATTTTTGAGACAATAGCACTTTAAATCATATTTTTATCTGCAGTCATGGCTTTAACATTTGACTTTAAAATGGTGCAGATACCTAAATGCCCAACTCAGCAAAATAGTTTGCAATCATTTGTTTGAAAAATATAGTATAAGATACAGTAATGCTACTCAAGAAATGACTGCCTGGGGTTGTACTACTAACCAATGGATGGTAACAATGAAATGCTGAATTCATCTTTGGCAAAAGCAAAATTTTTTCCATTGGTACTTTTCCGTAAGCCCTGAGCACAGAACTCTTCATGCCAGCCCCAAGGTGATGCCCTTCTGACCAGCAAACAGCCAGTTCCAGCAGCATCTTCCACTGACATCATGCATCAATATGGCTGCAGTTCAAGTAAAGGGACCTAGCATTCAAGGGAGGCCAAAACAAAAAGTTGAGGAAACTAATGGAAGCTCTGGGCCCACCAGTGTGACAACACTGAAGGTGCCTGCTTTATCATATCCAAAGTCAAGAGGTGAACATCATCCCTGAATACTTAACAGTTTCTTCAGGGAGCCTGAGGCACTTTTCAGGGCGGGAGAAGAGAAATGAGGAAGATGCCCAAACTGCAGGGGATGGAACAGTGACATTGATATGGGAGGCTCCTGGTATTCTGCTGCTTTGAGCCACAGGCATCTCAAGATGCCCAGGGATCAGAACAAGCAGCCATACTAACAGGCACAGAAGACAGCTTGATAGTTCTTTTTTATCATTTTGTCTGCTTGTTTGTTTTGTTTTTTTTTCTGTTTGTTTTGGGTTTTAGTGGTGATGGTGGTGGTGGTGGTGGTTTTTTGTGCTACATCTTGTGTGCTTTGCCATGAAGAAGTTTAGTGTTGCCTGCTACATCTTGTGCTCAGCTTGCCTGTGGGATTCAGTCACTTGCACTTCTGTGCAGTCCAGGCATGGGCGTGGAAATCTACACCTCCCTCACCTGCCCTATTGTGCTGGCTGTGTCCTGGCACCCTCAGCAATTTGTGACATGCCTCATATGGCAGCAATTTTAAGAAAGTGAATGCAGGCACAGATATAACCACTGTTTTTTTATTGGTTAGGTAGCTGGGTCTGCTTTTGTTTTCTTAATTTCTAATTGCAAAAACAATTTGCTATGGTAAAGTGAAAAAATGAAGAGCCAGTTTGTTCTTTCTGGCAAGTACTTATCAGTCCTTCTTTGGTCCATACATGGTGTACTAGGGGTTGTAAACTGAATTGAAGGTATTCAGTGTATTCACTGACATGTCTGATGGCCCTGTATAGGTTGCTTTCTCCTGTCTGTAAGTTCAGGTTCTCCTGGATACCCTGTGCTTTCAATAGCATCAGGCATATTGGTCTGTATTCCCCTGGGCTTGAGTAAGATGCAATTTCACTGATTAAAGAAGTCACCAGGAATTAAAGGACAAGTTAATGTCTTAAGTCAATCACAAGGAGTTTACCCCTTCAACAAAGCTAGGTTTAATAGATGACATACTAATTAAGGGGGGAAAGGAGAAATACAGTCAGTAGCCGCTTTGGGGAGCCCAGGGCCAGGATAAGACTTGTCAAAAACAATGGACCCAAGTCTGGGGAAAATGTGAAAATCTTCTTTGATAATCTTCTTGAGAGCCTTCTAAAAAAAAAGGAACAGATTAGATATCTTGCAGCCAACTATCAAGTGTATAAGATGCTTATTTTCCTTGCATGTGTCAGTTAAGAATGACTAAAGGTGGCTGACAAACCAGAGGATGAGAGGTCCTAACCCCTGGTCCAGGTCTGCTCTTGCAATGCCCAGCATTTCAGTGCCGAGGGGCCCAGGGTGAGGCTGTAGGATTCTCCTTCATTAATCATTAAACAAGGGCTGCCTTGGGAGTTTGTGACACAACGTGCAAATCCAGGAGAGCTGGTGTTGGCTGGAACCTTCTTGGTGGCCAGTGGGGAATGAGATGAGTCTTGGGATCTTCTCAGATTGTGAGTAACATAGGAGGAGAGCTGAGAAGTGCTGAATAATCTATGAAGTGGATCACATCCAACAGCCTAGAAGGTTGCTTTTTTCAGTGCTGACATTGGAAAGACAGGATGTTGGGATTATAGAGATGCTAGTTGGAGTAAGTGGCTCATTTCCATCCCATATTAATACAATATTTGGCATCCAAAGGATGACATTTTGCACTTAGATTCCTGTGTAAACCAAATCACTTTACGTGACACTGTTGTTTTTATATTTCTACTTAATTTATTTATTGAAGGCAATTGTTTATATCAGACTACTCATGCAATGTCCAAACTTCTTCAGATCACATATACTAAGCTGTTAAGCAGAATAGCCTTGGCTACTGAAAGTGGCATAGATTTATCTTGTACATATCTGAGAACACCAAGGACTAGAAAAAAGTCTGAGGAATTTTTAAAGTACCTTTTGAAAAAGAGGTACAAGAAAACTGGCTTATACCTATAAAGCATTATACAGAGCATAATATATAAGAAACATATGGTCTATATATACAGCATGAACTTCAAAATGAAGACTGAAAGACATTTTACTGATCGAGTTCCAGAAAAACTAACAGATGGGAAAAGACATGGTTATTTAAAGGCTGAGAAATGAGCACAAATACTATTAGGCTCTGACTATATTTCAATGAATAAACAAATGCAGTCCTTACTCCACAGTAACATAACATGTCATTCCAATGCTAAACACAATCCTACAGAAGGAAAATGCTTTATCTGATTGTTTTACAGTCATCTTCTACATTTTAATGATACATTGAAGTGAAATCCAAATGCAGACAAGGGAAAAAAAGAATATACAGCCTATTTCCAATTTAAAAGAGTCTATGAATTGTTACAGTTTACTTCCAGGGAGGTACTGAAGCCCATTCATCTTCTAACAGGCAAGCTGAGGGTACTGCAGTCTTAGCACTCTGCTGGGGGTACTGTCACTGACAGTGGCTCTACCTGGCTTTTCTGGCAAGAGGCCAGGAGAGCCATGCAGAGCCCTCCTCATGCAGGGAAACATGACCTGGTAGATAACCACAGCTTTCAGCTGACTTTTCTAGGACTTCTCTGCTACGCTTCTTTTTTCTTGTTGTGGTGGGTTGACCCTGGCTGAATGCCAGGTGCCCACCAAAGCCACTCTATCACTCCCCTCCTCAGCTGGACAGGGGGGAGAAATATAACAAAAGGCTCACGGGTTGAGGTAAGGACAGGGAGAGATCATGAACCTATTACTGTCATCGGCAAAACAAACTCGACTTGGGAAAATGTTTATTACCAATCAAATCAGAGTAGGGTACTGAGAAATAAAAACTAACTCTTAAAACACCTTTCCCTCACCCCTCCCTTTTTCCCAGGCTTAACTTCACTCCCTATTTTATCTACCTCCTCCCTTCCATCAGTGCAGGGGGATAGGGAATGAGGGTTGTGATCAGCTCATCATATGTTTCTGCTGCTCCTTCTTCCTCAGGGGCAGGACTCCTCACACTCTTCCCCTGCTCCAGCGTGGGCTCCTCTCCCCACGGGGCCACAGGTCCTGCCAGGAGCCTGCTCCAGCCCGGGCTTCCCAGGGGGTCGCCACCTCCATCGGGCACTCATCCTCTGGTGTGGGGTCCCCCAGGGGCTGCAGGTGGAGATCTGCTCCATCATTAACCTCCACGGCTGCAGGGGCACAGCCTGCCCCGCCATGGGCTGCACCACGGGCTGCAGGGGAACCTCTGCTCCGGCACCTGGAGCACCTCCTGCCCCCCTTCTTCACTGACCTTGGTGGCTGCAGAGTTGTTTCTCTTACGTATACTCACTTCTCTCTCCTGATGCAGTTGCATAGGGGTTTTTTTCCCCCTTCTTAAATATGTTATCACAGAGGTGCTTGGCCTTGGCCAGCAGCGAGTCTATTTGGGAGCCGGCTAGCATTGGCTCTGTCAACATACGGGAAGCTTCTAGTAGCTTCTCACAGAAGCCACCCCTGTAGCCCCTGCCACTACCAAACAAACCCAATACAATGTGCAGTGGATATTTTCCCTCATTACAGGAAAACTCTGTGTGCTGTTAACATGGATGCAGTAATGTCTTCGATACAGTGTGGCGTTGCTTTGCTGTAGCTTAGGTGCCAGGAGTTAAGTGATATTCTGCCCTAAATTGAGTTCATACAGACTATTTCAGGGTAAAGGCACAGCACTAAACTAATTATCAGCTTACATTTTATTTGTTAAATATTTACTGCCAACACCTTACAGCCTCTCTGGAGACAGATGATTATGATTTCCACCCTATTATGAAAATAAATCTCTTCCTCAGAATGCCTTTTCTGTTTAAGCAAAATTAAATCTCTGATTCTCTGAGAGACTTGCTGTTGTTAGAGCACCGCCATATATTTCCTTTAGTAGTGATTTCGAATGAGTTTGGGAAGATAATAATATTTTCTGTAACACACTGATTAGTCCACAATCAGAAAGGCTGAATACAGATGAAAATATAGTTTCAGAAATATTCATTAGTCCACAATCAGAAAGGCTGAATACAGATGAAAATATAGTTTCAGAAATATTCAGTCTCAGTCCAGCACGGTTCTGTGTTTCTTCAGGTGTCATTTAAGTATGCCAATTATATTCTCAGGAACTCCAACTGTCTCCTCACAGATGGTGTTATTATAAATAAGACAGCATTTTTCAAATAGATGATTTCTGGTGCAAATGATTTGCAAAGGCATCCTTGATTTTTGGGGAGGCATATGCAAACATTCTTCCTGGTATTTGGCTGCTTCTATAAGAGCCAAGTAAGAGAATGAACAGTGCTTCATATTTTAATGACAGAAAAACACTTCTAGGAAGTGTCCTTTTCATATTCTCAGGTGTGAAGTGCTCCTCTGATATTGCTGAGAACCTCTGGACCTCTTGGTACATGAAGCTCTTGAGAAACTCTGTTGTAGAGATTGTGCAAACCTGTTACAGCACCAGCGTTTGGATCCCACCACACAAAAAACTTCATCTTATTTAATATTTCCAGTTGAGGGTGGAAAGATATCCTTCCAGCCTGGAATGATTTCTGGGGTATTAGCTAAACACTGTCAGATTTATGGCCAAACTGAAATGTGGAAATCATGGATTAATGCCCCTTCTGTGCAACTTCTCAGCTAATTATTTAATTCTGAGCAGGACGGTTCCCCCAAACCACGCATGTGTTTTCAGAGGAGACTTCAGCTTGTGCTTGTAAGATTGAAACTTTGTATGAAATAGTTTGTTTTATTGAGTGTTTAGGCTGTGGTTTGACAAGATGATTTAGGGTGTCTTGTACAGTATCTAACAGACACGGATTGCAAAGTGCTAGAAAAACTCACTCTGCTGGTTCATACTGGTTCAAATAATGTAGGTAGGAGGTATGTCTTGTCCTAGAGACTTATATAGTCTGTTCAAGTTGTTCTTATATAAGGTATGTGTAAGGTATTATATAAAGTACTATACACCTTATTTTGGCTGAGGTATTGTTTGTTCTCCTGCAGCTGGCATAACACCTACATACATAACATATTTTGCACTCTGATTCAGCATAGTGCAGAGGTGTTAACATCTGATATCATCAAATTTGTGCTGCTGGTTGATCCAATAGTACAGCTTCTGCATCAATTTCCATGACTTATGTAACTTTTTACATGGGAACCTGATCTGAAAATCAGCAAAACTCTCTCTGAAGTCAGGGGGCTTTGGATCAAGTCAGTCTCTCATTTGTTTTTCTCCCCCCAGGTTGAAACAGACCAGGTGACTTAATTGGTTTTAAGAGTGCTTCATTTCTTAAGAGAATGGCTTTAACATAATCTCATTCAGTAAAAGGTTATAAAAGTGACTTTCTCCCAAATAAGAAATAAGGAGCAGTATAATAGCTTTTAGAAAAAGCATTTTATATTCAACAGCTCCACATCTTAACTAATTTTTAAACTGATATATCTATGGGGCTTTTTTGAAATAAATCTTCAGTGTAGTTATTGTCTTGTTCATGTATTAGCCTTGGGGAGAACAGGGAAGGAACATGTGATGTGATGTGATGTGATGTGATGTGATGTGATGTGATGTGATACCTGTCATGAGATCACCCTTGGCTTGAAGATGACCTCAGCCTAAGGCAGATAGCTAAGGCTAGAAAAATTGGGCATAGTTTGGGATTTCAAAGGCTTCAAAATATGGGAGTGTCACAGTATGGTTTTAGTTTTCACCTGGCTTAATTACAGTGTTCTGTTAGCACAGTCTGTTGCTGGTTTCTTTTCCTAGTAGCAATTCTGAATGGACTCCTAATTCTTTTGACAATGATCCTGTTCCCAAAGTCATACCCGTGATAAGGCTCATGACTGAAAGAAAAAAGTAAAAACCACTCTCAAAGCTGTGCTTCAGGTCTTTTCAGATATACAGTTTGATTCCTGAGATTTGTTTCTCTACATTGTCTTTCAAAAGGTGTGCATCCGCCAGGCCGAGTGGGGCCAGTCTAATCAAGATGGTTGTGGAGGCCAGGAGGTTTCACACTGCAGGTGAAACTGCATTACCTCATCTTTCCAGGTAATCATTCACCTGCTTACACACATACTTCTGGCCACAGACTCACAGCGTGAGACATGCAGGAGTCACCAAAAAAGGCTGTACGTTGATGTGGGAGTAGTTAGCATTATCAAAACAAGTCAGCAGATGTTTGCGGCATTTCATATGGGTTCCTGCAGTCTCTGCTACTCTGGAACTTGGTGCAGCCCCAGTGCTCCACATTGTTAGATTTTAAGTGAGACTGCAGAAAGGATGAGTTGTTTTGCCTGGGTTTTTTTTTCTGTCCTGTATCTGCTCCTGTAATGAGGCCACAGTATGTACTGGGAATCCTATGTCATAGAGCATACAGTAGCAACTATGATGGCAGGAGGACTAGTTAGGTCAGTCAAGTTAACTCTTAAGATTTTTTTTTTCTCTGCACAAGCTGTGTTACAACAGCACAGAACTACTTGGAATTCAGCGTTTGCTCAAGCGAGTCTTAGGCAGTGGTTTTAGTACCTTGTGCAAGCTGAACATGCATTTTTGCAGGGACTAGTAGCGCTTGGGAGCAGACTGGAGAGCTACAGCAACATAGGACATTTCTCTTGGGGAAAGAGGCTGTAACTAATTGACTTCCAGGCATGTGAAACAAAAAGGCTGCTCTTGGAGAAAGGGGAATTACAGCTTCTCCAACAGAAGTTACGATTGAGCAAAAGCAACGGGTTCAACAGAAAGTTTCTACCTTCATTTCTTGAGCACAGCGGCCAGGGAGCCATAGACCTGAGGGCTGGAAGGTGGAAAAACTAAGTCAGTTTAGGTAGTATTACGGGCATGTGGAACACACTGAAAAAGGAGATTATTGAATGATGGCAGTACCAATTCACAAAAATATTGGCCACTAAATTGAGTATCATTTGCTTCATCTGTCCTCTTTACTCCTATAGTGCATTGTCTTACCTCTGAGATTTCTATTAGGATAAGAGTATTTTCACCTTTTCTTTGCTGTTTAGAGCCATGGAGAGCCTTAAAGATCTATGTGTTTAATCATTTATTTATTGCAAAAACAACACTCTGTTTTTAACTAGGTTCCAAGCTGCTGAGTTAGGAGTGTCAGTGGATGAGAAGGAAAACAAAACAGCAACAGAAGCAGGAAAGTCTCCGACTTTGAGGGCTGAGTTTGGAGAGGGCTGCTTGAGTTTGGAGGTGTGTGGCAGGGATGCTGGTGGGGGATGGGATGGGCTCCTGGAGAGGGACAGTGGCATGGGCGAGTGTGAGGACCAACAGGGAATAAAAAGCAAATTCATGGCACTCAAAGGTGTGGTGAGGGAAGAGCAGGTGGGAGGACATGCCGAGCCTCGGGCAAAGGGAGAGAAGTGGAGGATGCTGCTATGGGGAGATAGGACATAGAGAAGCTCTGGCCTAGAACACGAGGAGAGAGTCATAGGAAGATGGGTGCATGATGGAAGGCCCAGCCGTAAGGCAAGGGAAAAGTTCACAGGAGTGTTTTTAATCAGACTCACAGTAAAAAGCATTTTTAAAAATTAAAACAAGGATAGACAACACAGGTGGAAAGAGTGTGGGGACTGTGTGTAAAGAATAGAAAGTTCAGAAGAAACTTTAGAAGAGAAATAGTTCAGATTTAATAATTAAGTCTGTACTGCAGGTCTGTATTGACAAGGAGCAAATGGTGTCCTTGAAAGGTGCCTTCTCAAATTATGTCTCTTCCCTGTCAGTAAGAAATACGGTTAGGTCTATTAACACCTCCAACTTTCTCCAGAAACATTTTGTTTAATCTGAAAACAAAAGCATTGTTTCAGAAGAACAAAAAGTCAACTGAAACAGACTGAAAGTGCTTTCTCTATTAATCCTTTGGTTTGTTTAAGGAGCTGAAAAATCAGTCTGAGGCTCAGCCAGAGCAGTTACAGCTACTTTGCAAGCTGCAAAAGTTCACCACTCCCTGGTGCACACTAAAACACAGAGTAGGAGCTCAGAAAGTTACTGACCAGTGCTGCACTGTAACTCACTGACACACTTTGGAAACGTGCCTTATTTGCATTGCTCAGCTAAGGATTCATTCAGCACATCCCAAAGAGAATGACAAGGCGCCTTCACACCCGTGGGCTGCTGCCAAGCTGATCCTGAGGACTGTGCTAAATTATGCTGCTTTGCAGTAGGGACCCTTATGCCAAGAACAGGCATATTTCAGCAATGCACTAACAATGACCTCTTGCTTTCAGCAGGCACGTCTCTGATGCTGGCAGGAGGCCAGGTGAGTGCCGTATAGGGCCAGCTTTGCTGACTCACATTAGCCATACATCCTCCCGGACTGGTGAAATCCTCAGCTGACCTGTGACCGATGATGAGAAAGATGCATCCATCCTTAATTCTCTAACTCAGAACTCTTCAGCCTAGTTTTTATGATAATAAAATCTTATCAGTTAGTGGTGAACTCCAGGAAGGGTCTATCCGACTAAAATCAAACAGCAGAGCTCACACATTTGTACATTTTCAACTTGAAAACAAAATGAGTATCTAAAACTAATGGGAAGAAAAAAGATTAGAATTAATAATACATCAAATTAACCATTTCAATATATTGTCCATTGATTAGCCAGGACTCATTACATTTTACAGTATACCTGCTTACACTGAAAATTAAAGTGTTAGCTGGATGTGAGCATGCAGGCAGTTAATGGAAAGAGCGGGTGGATTCTGCCAGTTCTTTCTCTCAATTTAAATACCAAACTGCTGCATGTGCATGCAAAGAAATACACTAGAATTCTGCTTTCCACTTTGGGCAGATACTAACTCACCATTTCCATTCCAAATGTTTATTTATTTTGTTCATCTCTTCCTGTCTTTTTCCCAGGACACACAGTTGTCCTCAGAATGAATTCTCCCCCTTAAAGGTCCGCAATGTGTTAGAACTCATTTCTCCAGCCAGAAGGACAATCTCTGTAATAATTTCTGTGTTATGAAAACATATTATGTACTAAAAGTTGGAAAAATCAAAGTACTCATTCGTTATTTGTTCTGTAGTCTGCTGGGAGATCTGAAAGCAATAAATTAAAAGACAGTAAGTGCCTCAATAGGATAATGAGAACTTTTATTGCCCAGGAAAGAAAAAATTATATTGAAGCTTAGTGGATACCAACCCTGTGCATGTGAAGATGCATCCTGTTTTAAAACAAGACAAGTATTTTTCTGATTGTGGGAAATTTTCCTGGTATACAAGAATGATGTGCACCAAGAGAGTAATCAAAAGACACTGGGTCTTACCAATTGTTTGTGGTCTGTTTTTCTGTCCTCACTCCATTTACCTAGGTTGGTCCAACAAGAGGTGACTTGAGTTTACATGACAAGCTCTGTGATGCACTGGTGAGACAGCAGCTGCAAACCCACCCCACGCCCTGGAATTTCAGATAGGAGCTGCTGTTGCAGTTAGTGGATGCAGCACGTGCACAGCTACTAGTTGTGCAGCACCCTAGGCAGCTGAATTCCCAACAGAAGATTCCCTCTCTGCCTGGGAGATGGGAAGAATCTGACAGCTCCAAGAGTCGTTTCTGAATTGCAAATGTGGCTTTGAATAAAATAGACACATGCAGCCATTTATTTATTTGTTTGTTTATTTATTTATTTATTTATTCATTCTTAGACCATTGACGCTCATTTAAGACTTGACAATGAAATTAGCTATATTTACATATGTGGGTTTTATGTATTTATATAAATTTAGCTTTATATCTGGGGGGAAAGAGTAGTAAAGGTAGCCAGGCACAATGCTTTGACCTCCTGTACAGAAGCTGACAGCATCTAACTCAGTCACATGCAGGCCTAACCACTGCCACTGTTCGGACTGGTGTGATATGGATCCAGTGCTTTCATATGCTTAGACTGCTTTGTCAGTAAAGTCCTGGCTCTGTAGCTCACACTACAGAAGTGGACATCTGTCTTGTCCAAAAGTGACGGATGAGCAGCAGTTCACCTCCTTTGTGTTTGTGTCTTGCTGGGGGCAGTGTTTATAGCGAGCAGTTTAACACCACGTCAGGATTTGGCCTTGCCAGACCTACGTCACCAGGATGCTGCCACAGCTCTGTGGTACCTAATGCCAGGATCAGTTTGGCTGTCTTTGCACCGAGCATCTCCCTTCCCCCCTAGTGACAGCAAAGCTGCAGAGTCTGCCATGCCTGTAACATAGACATGTGCCATGGGTTCAGCTTTCAGCTTGGATTCTTGTCTAGAGATTTTTCAGGTGTTTCTTTTTGTGTAGGTATTGGGAAGGCTTAGTATTATTCTGCTTGCAAGTCTGAATGAGAGACATTCAGTGAAGCACTATGGAGGCATGATACAGCCTAGCTACACCAAATGCCTCTCAAGAGGGAGCACGTTGCGATCGTGGGATGGCTGGTACAAATCTTGGGAAGAGCCAGGACAGTGTCTGAAGGAAAAATCCAACCATCTGGAATCACTCGTATGAAAGCCCATCATTTCTAAATCCCTAAGTGCTAGATCCTACAGTCTGTGCACACCCAAAAATGCAATTAACATTGACAGGGGAAATGGCTGCCTCAAACAATCTTGAAACAACATCTTATTTTGTTAAATACAGATTAAATTCCAAGTTTAAAGTGACAATCAAGCTTTTTAATTGCTCCTTTCAGCTGTGGTTTTGTAAGAAGTAGAAAATAACTGCACAAGCATTGGTTAATTTAGAAAAGTCTACTCTGAAGGGTGATTTTGCAAAATGTTAGGAATAATAAAACAGAGCCATTTTTACATTGTGCCAGAAAAACTCCAAGTTAACAAAAAAAAGTCTGGCTCCAAGCCAGACCACCAAAATAGAAACTAAAGTTAGTGCTACAAATATAGTCCCAGAAATTGGTTCACATCTATTTGGTTATCCTCTAAGTAAAAAAAAAAAAAAAAGTAATGATTTAAAATTTCTGATGTAATAATGCTTTGAAAAATCCCACTTGTATTGCAGATCATCCATTAATGTAAAAGCGAACTCTTTTTTTTTTTTTTTTTGTTAGCACACACACCTTTATGCAATAACAAGTTGCATGACAAGATGACTATAATGTACTTCCAAGGCTTTGCAGTAAAGTGAGAGAAATTTCGGTGCAAATCCCTAGATTAATCCATTTTCCTTTCATGGAGTAAAAAGGAGAAAAAAAAACATAAAATAATTGAGATGGGTTTTCAGCACCTTTTCTAATTTATAGAAATTGTCGTTTTCTAGAAAAAACAAACAACTTTTCTGACCCTGCAATTTGTTAAAATAACATCTTCGACAATGAAAACACTCAACTGGATAAACTCTTATAAACAACTGTAATAATGAATGTACACAGGTGTTATGCTGAACATAAGGGGCCTATCTGTTGAGAAAAACTGGAGTAATTTTTATATACTTGCAGTAGGAGAAGCTTCACTTTAAACAAAATGGGTTGAGAGAGATTTTTTTTGCATAATGCTGAATCTAAGGTCAGGTGGCTAAGCTTTGTTTTAGAAACAAGAGAAGCAGAAGCTTCTGCTGTAGAGAACAGCATGGTGTCTCAGAGGACAAGAGACCTGACAGGAACAAAATAAACTCAAGGACACAGAAGTTGAGCTTCCCTTACCCGCTACCTAGTAGAGGTGTTTAGAGATGCTGAAAGCACCTTCATCCAGAAGAAACGAAACAATACTAGGATATTTGAAAGTTATGCAGGCTGAATAGTCCATCTTTAAAGAAAATGCTGAGAAATTGCAGAGGGCTCTGGCAAACTGTCAGACTACACAGAACAACACTAGGTAAGATCCAGCATACATAAAAGCAAAATAGCACACATGGAAGATAAACCATGAGTGCATCTCAGAAGGTGCTACAGTTTCTACTGAGGGCATCGGCGCTGACTCCACCCAGGAACTCCTAGCCAAAAAAACAAAGAAAAGAAAAAACCCAGAAGTAATTCCAGAAAAAAGACTGGAGTAGAAACTGCAGTAGGAAATATCACAGTGAAGAAATATTCATACGTCACACAACAATTTGACCTGTGCAGTGCATCTTTTGTAATTTCTGATCTGTCTCTCAGTATTGACTGTCTTTAGCATGACACACAGCAGTGTGACAGACGTTGCTATTTCCTTACTGCTTGAAAAAGGCTTCCAAGTAAAGAGTGTTTCCTGTAGTTTACTGTTGACCATGTTTTCTCTGGCCTCCTGTAGCTCTGTAGCCACCATTCCCAATGCTTACACATGAAATTGTAAAACGCAGCTTTTCTAGACATCAGATGAATTCTGGCTCCTCTCAGCCCAGGTGTCACAGGGAACTGGGGTGGTGAACTGATCCTTTATACATGCCAAAGCCTCAGCAACACGCATGGCAGCGAAGGAAGGAGGAGAAGCAGGGAATCTATAGCCGGCCCCACTCCTTTGCTGGAGTGCTGTGTAGCTACTAGCGCGTGGTGTGCATACATGTGCTTCTCCTACTTCCCCCAAATTCTTAAAATGGACATCACAGGAAAAGGTCATTAACTAAATATTAAGACAACTCTCCCATCCTTAGCTACCTCAAATGGCTCACTCTTCTTCAGTGGCCCACCAGCATACTGCTGGCTCTTCGATTCTGGTGCTGCCTGTTTTCAAAGGGTGCAACAGAGAGAGGGTATGGTAAATGGCATTTTCTGCAGTTTCCTAAGTAACTCTAGCCTTCACCTTGAAGTATGAAATTGCTCTCCTTTTCACAATGGCATTTCTCTCACAGATGGGGCAGGGGGAAACAAATCAGAATAGGTCCTTTGCTTGTTGTTCATGATGTAATTAATAACACCACCAGAAGCCTGCGGTGGAACTTCACAGGCATTAGAGCAGCAATACAGAAGTTAATTTAATTGCCAGTTGTTTTGAGCAGAACAAACTAACAGACGAAGCTCTCTAGAGCTAACATTTCAAAGTTTTTTCAGGTTCTTGCTTGACCAGACACAGCATTTGCAGCACTATTTTTAAAACACTTGCTACATCGAACAGGTACATGTGCTCAAGGCAACATACCCATCTCAAGAAAGTCACTTCTGCATTCTGAGAGAGGCAAAATATGTTTTACTTTATTGTGGCTTGCCAGGTTAAGCTACAGAGTCAGCCCTCTCACCAGGACACATTTTGTCAAATAACTTTTTTCTCCTAGCACAGCCAAACCATCCCATGCCCATCACACTGCAATGATACACAGGGCCTGCTGTCGTAAACTGCTGGCAACACAAACTATAGCAATAAGCAGCTTTATCTTTTCTAGTCCTTCACCACTGTGAGATACAAATCAAGCCACAACCAACATGTCCCAGACTAAGCTTAGGAGCGTTCATTGAACTTTTCTTACACTCATGAAGAGACATCTCTACCAGCCCTCCTCACCTTTCTGTTGCTTGGCAATTCTCTCTTGCAGCAGCTTCACAGAACAAGGTGTCAAGACTGAAGCTGCAGGAACACCAGAAAAACACAAAAAAGAAGAGTTTCTTCATTTTCATGCTCTGTAGAAACTGCTCATTCAGAGACTGTGGGCTGAAGAGATCAAGAGAAGCAAAAAGGTACCACATATCTCAGAACCCAGCAGGGCAGTTGCTGTGAGCCAGCAGGGAACCAGGTGACCCAAGGTCTCGTTCTCAGCTTCGCCACTTTGGGAAGCACTCCATATTAACAGCTTCCTCATACAAGAGGCAGGTAAAGGATACACTTCTCCATTCCTCACCCTTCTGATGGGAAACAACCAAGATTACTTACACTTCTGTGCAGTGCGGGGCCACAAGCAACTTGTGCTGCTCTCAAGTGTTGTAACATGCTAAAAGTTTGTGTTTTCAATGTTTTGAGCAGTGAGAAAAAAAAAAAAGTAACGCATTTTTGAATGCTTACTAACATAGCCACAGAACATTTTAAGTAATCTTAACACATTGGTAAACTGGATTGTTCTCCACCTTATTTGTATTGAAAGATTAAATTTTATTCCTTTGCATTTGCATGCAATCAAAATGTTTAAAATAGAAAACGGGTGTTTCAGGAAATGATGCATACCAGATACCACCCACTCTCCTCTCCAAAAGCATTTGCAACTGTAGCTTGTGCTGTTCTTTGTTGCACATTCCAGTTATACAGTGAAAGAACTTTTTGTGTCTTTTTTATTAAAGCATGCTAAGGCATAAGAAGAAGAGTCCCTCCTTGAGCTGCATGGTTCCATAACCAGTTCCATGAAGTGCCCCCATGGTGGGTCAGCATCACCAGCAGCCTGACCAGCTTCACTTGCTGGCCAGGGCTCCTTTTCCTGCTCATATATTGGCCTACAAAGCACCTACAGCAGGTATCTATGTGTGCATTTACTTTCTGGTACCAAATCTTATTGAGACACTCTACCTGTAGCTTTGCCACTGGCCCATATCACATTAAGCTGGGTAGCTGAATCTTCTTTCCTAAATAGGAAAGCAAATGACAGATTGTGCCTCCTGAAGTAACCTTTTTTTTTTCCCCTTTTATACCACCAAATTTATTGTGCTACTTCTGAAAAACCTCCATGACCTTGGAGATCTAAACTTACTAATTTCTCTCAACAATCCAGTGTAATGGCAGTGAGATTTCCCCTGTTATCCAACAGTACTTGACAACAAAGTCACGTATCTGGTTTGGGAGACTACTGGTGAGAAAGAGAAAACGAGGAAAAATGACATGAAAAGAAGTAAAATTAAATGCTTCTCCTCCCAACCCACAGCACTTTGAGAAGCCTGTCGCTTCAAGTCCCTCATCAGCTGCAGTCACACCAAGTGCAGCAAGATACAACCCTGCATTCCCCAAGCAAAGGCACCCTCATAAACTTCCCCATCTCAAACTGACCCTTATTTTATTCTCAAGAATCTGGAGTTGCTAACATTCGTAACCCCAGCACCTCTGTTAAGTACTTGTATAAACTTCATTCCAGTTTTAAGGGGAAAAAAAATCCTTTTGCTTAGCATTGCATGGATCACCCATGGGAGATACATATACGGTAGGGAACCACCTGCATGCACTGGTGGTATTTCTTCCTTCCAAACACCAGCATGAAGAACATTTGACTGTTATGGAATGAAAAAAACAAAAGAGATGATGAGGGAGGTATGGTGGAAGGTAAAAGCCAGAACGCCCAAGCCGAGGGTGGAAAGTTTAGGCAGAGGAGATATGAATTCTCAGTCTGCATTACATTTCAAGGAGCTGTCTTGTCTCTGTTTATGCCAGGGACATCTATAAGGGAACACATAGGCCAGGTCCTCGTGGTCTTGCAGCATATCAACTGTGGAGCCCCACCAACTAACATCAGCACACCCAGCCCTTTTACTGCCTCCAACTGCCTGTGTAGAACAAGGCACGCACTTTGTACAGCCTCCTAACTTCATGCAGCCTCATATTTTTGGATAATAAAGGGCATTTATGGACACTTTTAACATCAGCAATGCAGATAGATAGCATTTATAGTATCTGAAGCCAGAGTAAGCCATATTTGTTTTTAAACAGCCATTCCTGACTTCAGATCGTTAGGACTGCTGTTTTAAGTTGCAAGTGGCACTTTCTACACCTGCTGATGTAGGTGCAGATACAATACTCCTATTACATGATTCAGAAAAATTTAAAAAATGAAAACTGAATGTGATCTGAGTGTTAGACTTTGCACGGAAACAAAAAAGCTAAACAGTGACTGGGTTCTGTGGAAAGGATTTTATGGACACAAATGTTTGCAGTAAAAAAATTCAAAGGAAACAGATTTTGTTTGGATGTAAACATTCCCCTGCTGCCCTGGAAATACTAACACAGCAACTGAGACATTGGGCAGAAGAAATTGTTCTGTAAAGTAAAGAAAGAGCAACAACCACCAAAAAAGGTAAAAGTACTTCTTGAAATATTTCAAATTTACAAATATGTAAGATATTGTAAACACGTTGCTGCTTTTTAAATCTTAGCTGCTGTTTAGCCAACTGCCCAGTAAACTGCCAAACTGAAAAGATGTCAACTGTTTTTTATGAGAATTCCCAGAGAAAAAAACAACAAACACATTAAAAAAAAAAAAAAAGAGTGCCTGACCCAGAAAATTATATGGATAAAATTTATGTGCTGTATTGGGCTGGACTACTGCACACTGAACTTCATGATAGAAGTCAAACCTGAGTGCCAAAATAGGGGAAAAGTAAGATCTAGCTTTATAATTTCTCCAGCCAAGTTTTCAGGGAAAAAATCACTCCCACAGACACTATCTATTGTTGCAGTCCTTCTTAAGCACAGGACCTAAAAAAAAAAGTTTGATAACTTCACTAGGCAACGTTTCCACAAACAGCACTGACACATCCCTCCCCTCAATGGTTACAACAGCCTCTGGGCTTTTTGTTTTGATTTTACTACAGGAGTGGACAGAAACACCTGTTGCCAACACCACCAGCTTCTCAAAAACACACGAGCCTCACAGGCAGCCAGGGAGTCTCCCGCATGCACTCCATCCAGTCACACTAAACAGATACTGAATTTCTTCATGCTAGAGCACACCAGCTTGGCAGAACTACCTACGTGGGGGTTAAAGACATTGCCTGATCCCATTGCTGTCCCTCCAGACACGCTTGCTGTGTTCACCAGATTTTTACAAAGAAGAAAACAAGTTGGTGAGATGATGGGAGAAAGAGGATGATGGGAAAGTAACAGCTTAAGCTTGAATTGGAAGCCACATTGAATAATGACAGGATCTCATCAGAGCTAAGAAGTAGTAGTTTTGCTCAACTGCAGAGTGACAGGCTACCACACATGCAAAATGTTCTGCTGTCATCTTAAAGACACATCATTATACTAATAAGGCCAGAAGAGCAGTAATGTGACCAGATTTTTTCAGGTGCTCCAAAACTGCTGCACACAGGTGGAAGTTAGAAATCCCATTTATTTAACTCTACTTTTGCTGAAGCTTGACTCTAAACTCCCCAGTCATGTCAGCTTGCTCAAAGATGTATGTGTTTTAGTCTCATCCCTAAGCTGCAACACATTTTGTGCTGTCAGTTGCACTGCGCTGGTTTTAATTTGTTCTTTGTATTAACACTGCTTATCAATTCAGCACACAAAAAAGCACATCTATGAAAAAAAAAAAATCGTCTTGCTAGAAATCCCTAGAAATTAACTTAACTGAAATTACTCCCCAAAAGAACATGCTACTTAAGTCCAGTCAACTGACAGAAAAATTATTTTCCTGTAAGATGCTGGTAGTCCCAAACAAATCAATTCCCACACATTTTACAAGTATTCCCAACTGGAAATTCCATCAGTCTTGGTGAAGAACTTTGCTGTGACTTTGTACAAATGCTCAAGATTTTGAAAAAAGTGTAAGAAACTGCAACAACACTGAAGACATTCCCCTATGCTAAGTAACAGGACTTAGAGAAATAGTATAAAAAAATAATTCCTGTGTACCACGGATTTCCACTGCAGATCACAGTTACTGAAAGAGTAAGTGAATCATGGTTCATTTCAACACTATGCCTCTCACTGACCGTGTATTCTATCTGCATGCATCATTTAGTTAAAGGGTTATCCTCAATGTTTGCTTTCAGACAGCAGGCATCTTCAGCATCTCCATGCTGCCTGTCATACCATGTAAATGACAGCAAGTTTAGCTTATAATCACTGAAATAAATCTCATAAATCAGAGATGAGCAGAATATATACAATTCTGCACCACCCGTTCACCACAGCCAGCACACTGACTCAGCAAGGACAAGACAACACTGGGAGCCGTAAAGGTAAGATTCATCATCTGGTGTTAATCACCTACGCAAACCCACACAGTAACTAACTGTTGGCATGTGAAGAAAAACTATCGAAGTCCAACACTTTTAACAAGAAATTAATGGACAAGGAAATTTAATGCAGAAGCTTACAGCACAGCAATGAGGGGAAAATCACATGCAATAATAAACCCTAAAGTGAAGGTGCACAAGTACCATACTGAAATTATTGGGTGGCTCAAAGACAGCAAAAAAAAAAAAAAAAAAAAAAAAAGGGAAGTCCCACATGTCATAAACACACACCTGCTAATAATTTGAAAGGCAATTTCTTTATGAAAGCAGGCAGCAATTTTAAAGCAGCCACTGCCACTGGAGAGCAAGGCAGAGCCCTGGCAATTGTCTGCAGCAGACACAGAAGACAGGGTGGTCCAAGCCAGCACCAGCAGCAAACAGGAAACTGGGAGGTGACAAGAGTGCCAGGAAGGGCACCAGACTGTATGAAGGCTGAAGAGAGTAATGAACCCAACAAATTCTTGGCAGAAAGACTCAGCAAAGAACATTAGGAAGTGTTTCAGACTCCAGCTGGGTATGCTACTCCCCAATGGGACAAGAAAAACAGAACTGTTGCTGCTTTGCTGCTCTGAGTCAGTAGGTTAAGACCCACACTTGTGCAATTCATCAGTGGGACTGATGAGACCAACGTCTGCTCATCCTTCCTTGCTCCACATCCCCCCCCTTCCCATGTGTCCCCCCAAATCCTGCCACTATTACAGCATTTCCTCAGGAGGAGATGCCTGCAGTGGTTCATGTGTAGCAGTGATGGGGAAGAAATGCAGCATGAAACCAAGTGAGTAACCAAGTTCTGATTTCTTAAGAAAACAGCACAAAGGAAAAATGGCAGCAGTGATCTGATCATTGAGCTTAATCCCCTTCTCAAAAATGGAAAGAACTTTTATAGCTCGTAATTCCACCTGTAAAAGTGCTCTGTATCGTACTGTATTTAATGCAGATAACTGAGCATTCACGGGATCAAGAGTCCCAGTTCAGAGGCTATTAAAATACTGGTCTTTCAGTCCAGCAGTTATTTCATTTTCATATAGAACAAGGCCTGACACCTATCACTGTCTCAACCAACTGACAAAGATGAATAAGCTATGACAACTACCGTTACAACATTATCAAGCCTTTATGCAAAATATTGAAAGCAAATTTCAAAGGCTGATTTGTTTTCTGTTGATAGTTAAGATTCAGTTGTGTTTTAATAACTGAAAAACAGAAATTTTGTAAAAGGTCAGGTGATGGAAAAAAGTGATTACAAAAGTGGAAGTGGCAAATATAAGAACAGGGAAGGAAAAGAAAGGCTAAGATTAAAATCAGCATTTATATATAAAAATTTATTTAGGTGAAGTCACAAACAGTTTAATATCAATTTACAAACACTTCATGTTATGCGTATTATTGAAACTATCAAGAAAGGTAAAGGAGAGCAGATAATGGCAGCTTTTTCCTGAAACAACTAAAGGCATACCCTTACCATCATGCGTGTTACTGGATCACAGTATTACCTTGATCATACTCCCTAGTATGCAAGGGAAAAGGAAAAAAGAAAACAAAATACTGAGATGTAAAATGATTGAACCGTGAACCAGTGAATATGATTTTCATGAACACCAGACTACAAAGATCTAGTCTGATGCTCAGGATCTTAGTATTCTACGAGGATAAAACCAGAATAGTAATTTAGGTCAATTATTATATTTGATCAAGAATTTTGTATTGCACAATTGGACTGTAACTGATTTCTGGCACTGACAGCAATGGTTAATGCATTTTTCAGAGAAGAATGGAAAGGCGATACTGAGCCTCACAGAATAATTCTGTTGACAACCTGAGTTATTATACCAAGTGTATGATACTTTTTCAAGTCAAATATACATTTATGTTGCAGAGATTCTCAACGAAATGGTAAAAGTAACAGCTGTAACAAGACAAAGTTATGATTTATTTTTTTTAAACAAATATAGTACATAGCTTTTTGAAGTGTCCGGTTGTGATCTGCAAAGATCCAGGATTGCACACAAATTTGCTCAAATGAGAAGGGTTAATCTGCGCATTAAATTGGCTTATACTTTCAAAGTAGTATTTTAGGGCAGGGTTCTCCTCCAGGAGACTGTTCCTGACCTCATTCAACCAATGTTCAATTTATTCACCTTCCTGAATCTTTGCCCTCTTTGGATAGTCTGTGACAAGTGCTGCGCTGCAGGAATTCCTGTTTTCCAGCAAACTGGCTTGCTCTGCAGGTTTGTAGTCCATTGTTACAATTGCTGATTGGGTAAAATGAATTTCCTATGTCTTCTCTAGCACAGCTTGCAACGCAACAGAAGCAGAGGTAAAAGAATGCACTAGAATACCAGAGCTCCACTTAAACACCAACGGAGTCAGGCTGTTGGCACCAATAAGAAATTCTGTATTTAACAAATCTGCAAATGTTTAAGATCCAAAGTTAGTCAGTTTTATAAATAAACTCACCCACTTAGTCTGACTGCCATCCCAACTGGCCTTCTGTTTTCATGAAGTCTGGGGAAAAAAAAAAAGAATTGTCTGAAGTTATACATACAGACATAAATTTGCAGGAATGAATCTCAGCTATCCTACATTTGTGCCAATTATTGCACTCAAACTAAAACTAGGGTTTCTCACTTTGTTCTTTCTGCGTAGAGCAAACTTAGAGCTCCCCCATTGGTGCCTTAAAAAGGACAGCTAGCTTCAAACATGCCACTTTGTTTTCCTTGACTTTGTTTTCACTGGTTAACTTTCTGTGGAACTGCAGAACCAGATATAGGCACTACATCAAGCTAAAATTTAAGGAGCCTTCAACCGAAAGGGGAAATGAAATCCAGTCAGGCTGCCTAATGCTATCCCTTGAAATTATGAAAACAAAATCAGTTCAAACAATCTGGAAGAATAGGTCTTTGTAAAATACCTCCTCTTCCTCTTAACAGCATGAATGTGGAAAAGCTTAGGTTCCAGCCAAAGCTGTAAGCCCACAAAAGGCTATTCTCTCCCATTTTAATTCTCTGATCCTTTTGCCCAAATGTGAGGTCACATCTTACTTCTCCAAAGGAGTTTTACACAACATAATTAGAGCTTGCAAGGAGGTAGGGAGGTGCAGGAGAAACCCACAGGTCACCTCGACGAAAGTGACATTTCCTTGCTGCTGCCTTGCCAATGATAAACTCATGCTTCATCCTAGGCCTCATCTACATTTAACAGCTGGTCAAACCATTATTTCAGTTAAGGATATTTTTCCCTTTTAAACAGCTATAAGAGACTATGTGCTACCAATCAAAAACTGCTCTAATAACAGAAAGGCAGTCGAACCCACACTGAACAATTGTGCAACTTTTACTTTTGCTTTCCATTGTGCTGCTAAAGCACTACTGTTTTTACAAACATCAACAATTTTTGTAAGTTATTTAGTTAAAGTAAACACATTTCATTTTCCTTTACAGAATTGGAGGGGTGGGGGGGAATACCAATGCCATCGCTAAAAATCAACTGGGAAATTTCCACAGAACCAAAAGGGATTGAGAACCTCTGGTGCCTCAACAGATAACAGTGCAAAGCTCTGCACTGACATAGCGACTGCTGTGGAAGAAGTTACAAGTCTGGTTAATATGACAAGCTGAAGATCCAGTCTCGGATGAGATGAAAGCTACAAGCCACTGCCCATCTGGTGTTGACATAAGATCCGTAGAAAAACAAGAACTGAGCTCTTGTTCTTGAGAACAGAGAAATCTAAACAGAGGTATCAGAAAAAGTTGCATAAAACCCGAGCACCAACCACAGAAGGCTCCAAGGCCACAAGGCCGGCACCAGGACCTGTAAATCTGCATTACTGTGTGGTGTTTGCTCCCTATCTTTGTCGCAGGTTGGCCCAGAGTCACTTTTTATAGGTACCAACATCAGGACATGGTGCAACACACCAAACGCTTCCAGGTGCCCTGAAAAAGGGTCCACATCGGGCTAAGAGTTGAACAATTTAGCCACTCCTCTGTGGGGCAACGTCCAGACAGCACAGCACCTGACGAGCTAGCAAAAACCCTTCAGGAACACAAAGGTTCTTCCTATGGTTCTAAAAAAACGTTTAGTAATAAATACAACCAATATTGCAAAAGCTCCCTACCATCATTTAGGTGTCATGAAACCCAATGTTCAGTGTTCAGCATTTTCTGTGCTGAGGATTTGACAGATTACAGCCACCAGTGTAAGAGAAGCAGCACAACCCTAATACAGGCAGACAGCCCTTGGTACCCTTGGGGTTCGCTGTCAGAGCTCAGGCGGTGGAAAAAGTAGATCTGCCCATGTACGTCATAAGAACTCAGTGACACTCCATACCTATACTGAAAGCAAAACCTTAACGTACACAGAATGCTCCCTACATCTCCAAATCGCATGCCCCCTCTTTTCCCACAAAACAGGCCACAGCTTGTGGACTGAATCTACTGAGTCCCAAACCAGGTTATTATCTCCAAATCACAGTGAATCAGCAAGCTGTGGCCATTCATACTGAAGTTTATCTTTACTCACATCAATTTTTCTGGCCTCCCATGCAGCCTGAGAGTACCACAAACTCCCATAGTAACAGGAGAGTCTGTACTCTTTTTCTTACATACAGATAACTGTACTGCTGAGAAAGTCAAATTTTTTAAGACAACTCAGAGTGGGGAAAAAAAAACCACCTTTCTTCTAATGTCTTAAGGAAAATGCAATTATAAATCAGGGAGGGAATTAGTGGGGTTCCTAATTTCTGGTGGCCATAGCAATAAACACTAGAACCTATTATTTGTTGCAAGCGTGGTTCTTTCCCCAGCAATGCCCACGCGGCCTCCCATGGTGGCCAGCTGGACACCCAGGCGGCCCCACACCTCGCCAGGTGACGCCATGGCCCTCGGGTGAGCACGAGTGAAGGGTCAGTGCCATGACAGGGGAGCCACTGACCAACCTGGGGGCCACCCCAACTGCCCCCTTCCCCTCCTCCCCTCCGAGAGGGCACCATGCCTGGGCAGGGGAGCCGGGAAACGCGCCGCCGTGGCCGCCGGCCCGTCACACCTGGCCTTTCTCCTCCTGCTCAGGGCTCTGGGC
>NW_020799091.1:78621459-78627713 GCF_003259725.1 Athene cunicularia | reverse complement strand
GCCGGCGTGGGGGCCCGCTCCTGTGCCCCGGCCCGCTCAGCGTGCACGTCTCCGGCGGGCGGCCCGCGGTCAGCGACGGGGGTGAAGCCGCATGGGCTCGTACTGTTCGGCACGTAACCGCTGGGCTCGGAGCATGTAACGTACACAGTCCCTCTCTTACGGATTGAAAAAAGATCTATGACTATGTAGTGTAGATGTATATACATGTGTACATACACACACGTACGTATATACATATATAGTGTATCTATACATATACATTATATACATATTTTAATATATAGTGTATATGCATATACACTATATATACATACATATACACTATACAAAAAATTATATAGAGTGTCAGATATGCATTATACAGTGTATATATACAGGCTATATACCACTATATACATACACTGTTGTATAGTAGGTATATAGCAGCAGTCACTGTTATTATTGCTTCAGTACATCAAACATCTTGAGGAATAACAACATTCCATCACTTTTCCCTTTGCATAAATGAGCATAATTTTTCTCTTTTCTAGAAAATGCTCTTTTTTTTCTTCTTTAACCCAGATTCAGCTATCCTAGCTAAGCACTGAGTAGGCAATCTGGGCAAACACTTGCCAAAACTCCTCAAGCTGTCTCAGTGACTATCTGCACTGTCCCATGACAGATAAGAATCAGGGGAATGGGAGAACTTCACAGGATTTGCAGCCTCACAGGCAATTTCCTTTCTAATCACGTCAAAACACTCTCTATGGCACAGCCACACATGTCTTAGCAAGGTCACTTCCAGAACACATGGTGGCCTCTGTAGAAACAGGACCAGGTCCTCGCAATACTTTGTCACCCCCAAGGTGAAGGTCAAACACCCCAGAAGCCAAAGCTGGGTGCTGGTTCCTCGTGTGGACTTAAGTTACGCACCCTCTCTCCAGCTGCTTCCACAAATACTTGTGTAGAACTCTCTCCTCTGGAGGAGCAGCTCTGAACCCTGTGCTGAAATGCCTATAGATCTCTTACACTGTAATACAGTCAAAAGTTCTGTAAAAAACGTAACAGCTCTTCCATCTTCCCAGAAAAACTGGAAGAGCTAAAATTTAACTATAAGTCTTTTTGTCCAAAAAATCAAATCCCAGGAATTACAAAATTAGGAACCCTTCTGTAGGAAAAAAAGTAAGTTTAAAGAGTGACTTCACTTTTCTTATGCTTAATAAATTCTGAAGAAATAATAAGAGTAGTGAAATGGCCCTATTTTCTAATTCACCTTTTTTTTCCAGAGATTTTATTTTCAGAAGTCTGAACAAAATAGACTTTACTTAATTCTTGAGATGAACAGACTCATACTTTGATAAACAATTATTTTTTTTAAATGCTAGCAAAACAAGTGCAACTGTGATGAGCTTTTAAACATTTTGACTTTGAATTCTGTCCAGTATCTCCTCCTAATTCCAGATTAATGAGGCATTAATAACACCAGAGACTGTTAAAAGTACAGTAACACCATAATTTCTTTAAAATTATGCAGCAAGCAGGGTGGTAGGTGATATACATTTATATGAAATCTCTGAAAATTTTCTGAAGGTTACGGTTTTCTTGAATTTAACTCAAAATTCATATTTGGTTAGAACTGCAGAGTCACTGAAGTCAGAGGAAACCTCCCTTGCAGGTACTGGAAGACTGTTACCAGTTTTTCCTTCCCCAGGCTGAACAAGTCCAGCTTTCCTAGCATCTCCTCACAGGGCAAATGCTCCAGCAAATGCTCTTGGTGGCCCTCCAAGGAACTTCCTGAATTTTCTCTGGGTCCTCCTTAATTGGAGACACCCAAACCAGATGCAGTACTCCATATGAGGTCTACTGAATGCTGTGTAAAAGGCAATAATCACTTCCCTTGGTCTATTGACCACGCTTCTGTTGATGCACCCCAGGATACTGAAACCCTTCACCCCTGCCAGGGCTCTCTGCTGGCTCATGTTTGGTCTGTTGGCCACCTGGGTCCTTCCCATCAGAGCTGCAACCCAACCTGTCAGTGCCTAGTCCATAGAAATTCAGAGGGTTAATCCACACCAAGGGCATTTGTCTTTGCTGACTTTCATAAGTTTTCCCATTCATTTGGTTTATCTAGGCCCCTCTGAATGGCAGCCTCATCCCGGAGTGTGTTAACTGTACGACTCAATTTAATGTTGTCCACAAACTGGATGAGAGTGCACTCTGTCTCCTCCTCTAGGCTACTGATATGGATATTAAACAGAACAGGTCTCAAGATAGACTTCTGAAGAACTTCACTTGCAACCAGTTTCCAGGTACAGTATAAACCATGAATCACTATGATCACAACCAGTTTTTCTCTCATCTAATTATCACAACAAGGAACCTGTGGGAGACTGTGCCAAAATCCTCCTATCCACTGCTCTCCCATTATCCATGGATCAAAGCAGGTGGTCAGGTTGGTCAGGCATGATTTACACTTGGTAAACCCAATGCTGCATCTTTCCAGTCACCTTTTTTCGCCTCTGTATGCCCAGAAATAACTTCCAAGAGAACTTGCTTTTTGTGGTTTTCCTAAAGTGAAGCTCACCAGTCTGTAGCTCCTTGGATTGCCCTTGCTCTTTTGGAAGGTAAGGTGCAACATTTAGCCTTTTTCAGCCATTAGGTACCTCTCCAAATCTCTGTGACCTTTCAAAGATAAAAAGTAATATTGCAGTGACATTGGCCAGCCTTCTAAGCACCTGGCTGGTTCCCCAGACTTGCAAGGGTTGGGATTCCTCAGGAGAGGATCCTTGACTCAGTCCTTTTCCACTACTGACAGATTCTCTTCTCCTTGAGACACAAAGGGCTGGCAGACTCTGTTGGTGAAGATCAGGGCAAAGGCAGCATAGAGTACTCAGCCTTGTCGCTGCTCATTGACACTAAGTCACCTGCTGCTTTCAGCAGAGGTTCCACACCTTCCTTTTATATTCTTTCACTGCTGCTGTGGTGGTAGAAACTGCTCATTGCCCTTGACAACCTCTTGCCGGTTACACCAAGAGCTGATCTTTGGCTTCCCAAGCACCATGCCTGTATGCCCAGGGAATGCTTCTGTACTCCTACTCCGTGTGCTAAGACTGAAGATACATCAGAATAAAACTGATGATCAGAAAGCCATAATTGTCAAATGCATTAATCTCAAAATGTTTCTGAATTTTTATTACATTATTGATCCACATCACTACAGCTCACTTTCAGAAATACAGACTAAAAGTTGAGGAAAGATCTTTCATGTTGCAGTGAGTAAGCTGACTACTGCATAAGGCAGTGACAGGTAGTGAGACAGAACAAAGAATAAACATCTTCACTGGATTTAAGCTTTCTCTAAAAAAAAAAAAAAAAAAAAAAAAAAATAGTGCAAACTGTTAGGAAAGCCTTTCCAACTCCAGCAGTCAGCACATCTACTGCCAGTACTGCTACTCCCAGTTCCAGGAAAGACCATCCAGTTCCTTGACTAATACTGCAACCTTATACAAGTTGTAAGGCAGCAGTTACACAAACAGCTTTGCTTCAGAAGAGAAGGGCTAGTAACCAATATCGGATCAACTAGTATTGTCTCACTATACCACTGGTAACTTTTGGCTACAGGTTAGTGCAAAAACTTGGGGACTAGGACTTTTTGTTCCATGCTTGTACAGTGCCCACCAGAGCCCTGGAGACTAGCTTGCATGGGTGTGCTGCCAGGTATCACAATGATGCAGTTAGTACTGATAATAAAAAGCAACTTAAAAAAAATAATCAGTAAGCACTTATATTGCTGTTGGCCCCAGAAGATACAGACAGCAATGAAGACAGGACAAAGAAGTCATGTAGATTGTCTACACGAAGCATCTCTATGCATATGCTGGCTTTGCCCACTGAATTGCATCTGTGATGATTATCCATGTCTCTGTCTCATTAAACATTTTTCATGAGAGCATTCATGAAGAAAACCAGCTGGGCAATAGTAATAGCTGAAGCAGGTGGAAATAAGAATGCTTTGCTCCCACTTAATTTAGTTACTTTAAAGCTGACGTATGCTCCTAACACTGCACTTATCTGATCGTTTCCGTCACCTTTCAGAGGCTATGTGTGCAGTGTGTAAGGATCTGAGTCTGCATTGGAGATTTGTCTGCTGGCAACTGGGTTGTGCCCAAGAATATCAGCCCTTCATGCAGGCAACACACCTCACAGAGAATGGCAGAAACTGTTCCCAGTGGATTTTGGAGGCAGGCATGATTGTCCCCGCTGCTCCTCATGTGATGAGCTCTTTATGACTCTGAATTTCCCCCTTGCCTTTTTCTTCATGTCTTCTTGTCCCTTCATGTTCCCACAATACGTTTGTAGAGGACCAAAAAAAGGGAGTACTTGAAGCCACACGTCTGTATAGCTGTACTGCAGACATGGATCAACCAAATTCCTAGCATGGGCACAGAACCGCAGAAACAAACTCAGATCATTGTTTTATGCTTCAGACCTTCTTTTCAGTCTCAAGCATGAGACCTTATTGAAGGCATTAATGAGGAGGCAAAATGAAGCTTTAAACAGAAACAGCTGCAACCTTAGCTGTGGAGGAACTAGCAGGCTTTGGAATGAGGCAACAGAACAGTTTATTAAAATAAGGGGGGAAAGCTCCTTTTCAAACACAAAAAATGGAGGAAAAAAATCCCATTTGGAAACATTACATAAAACCAGAACACCTCCCTTTGAAAGTGGATGGGCTAGTGTGCTGTTTCTCTTTATGAACCTTAAGTAATGCCACAAAAGAGAGAACTGTCTACTCCCTCTATTGATGAAACTAGAAAATGCTGCCACGGAGCGCTTACCTGCACAGGCTCCAGGACGCCTGGGAGGATAATGCAACCGTGTGCTAGGGTCTGAGGAGAAAATGCAGCGTAAGGAGAAAATAACCCATGCATTGTGATTGAGCTTTTTTTTTTTTTTTTTTTTTTTTTTTTTCCCCCCCAAAGTAGTCAGTCTTTTTCTAAGGCATTTTAAGAGTTGTCTCCGATACTTTTGGGAAGACTATGGAGCTGGTGGTTTCTCAGGTCAAAAGAGGGATGCATACACCCCGTGGAATCACACTTGAGACAGGGGACATTCAAGCCTTGCACTGCAGCTCTCAGCCAGTCAGTCCTTTGGCATCTTCCACTCCCTCCATAAATAGAAGTGTAGGTCTGGAAGCAACACAGAATTTGCATTTGTGTGTTTTGCTTTTCATTTCAAAAAATGTAAGGTTGTATTCCTCACTGACATAAGGGCAACAAATCTGAACTCACTTCTGAAGCTAATGGTTAGCTGCAGCTTAATAAAGTTGAAAGAGTAAGCAAGTGATGGTGCGGGGCCTCCAGAAACAACCCTACAAGCATCACTGTTCAACTGCTTCCAGTGAGGGGAGGACTCGGTATTCCCAGCTGGAAGAAGGGAGCAGGAGTTGGATCCTGTGGCTGAAGGTCTGTCTTCTTCACTCTAGGTGGGGAAGGAGTTGGTTGGCTGGCTGGCAGCCTCCACAGGGTTTGGTGGTGTTCCTCCTCTGCGTGCTTTCTGTTCTTGCATTTCCTTACAGTTTTGGCTTTCCCAAGTTTGTTCCTTTCTCCTGATGCAGGTTTCCTCGTCTAGGCTTGCGGAGCGAGCAGAGAAAGTCTCTACAGAGGATCAAGCAAGGCTAGTTCTTTGTCCTGAAGAGGCTTAGCTTCATTGGCCCCGCTCCTTTTTTTCTGCTGCCGTCACCTACCCAGCAGAACAGTTACACGTCTTGAATTGTTCATGCTGCCTGTGGGGGTTGTTCTGCACAAGCTGTCAGGCAGGAGTCGCAGGGTGTTGCCCTCAAAGTAGGTGTCTGTTGTGGTTAAATACGTAAGACCATCTTCTCAGATTGTCACAGGATAAAAAGAGACATGGGCCAGAACATAACTCCGGGTCGAGCTCTGCGGAAGGCCAGGTCCCGGTAGCCCTGCAGATGAGTGCTGTACACTGCAAGCACCCTGCCTAGCCCTGCAAGTATTCTCTGAAGACACCAGCCCTCCCCGACACGGCCGGCGGGGAGGGAGGGGGAGATACAGGGGTCCCACAAACAGCAGCCCAGCGCGTCCCCGCCGCTCACCGGCGGGAGGGGGATGCGGCGCTGGACTCGGCCGGCTCAGCCCGGGGCTTTCCCCGGCTGCGCCTCTGGAACGGACGCTCCGAAAAACAACCATCCCTCGCTGCTCGATCCCTCCCCAAACTGCCACCGCACAGTGCCGGGGCGGCCGCAGCGCCCTGCT
>NW_020799091.1:78517922-78621409 GCF_003259725.1 Athene cunicularia | reverse complement strand
GTGGGTGCGTGGGGCGGCCCCACGCGTGGCCGGTGTCCTGTGACGCGGCTGGTGTGCCGTCGCGCCCGCCGTGGGAAGCGGGCGGGGCGGTAGCGCCGGGCGCGGGCACTCCCCACCTCGGTGGGGCGGACGGAGGGATTTGAAGTTCCCTCGACGGGCTCCATATATAATTGTGCCGGGCATGTAAAACCTTCCCCTCCCAGTTTCACACCTCGTAAACTGAAGTATGCGATGGCTTCTAACAAGATAGACAAATCATTTTTAATACGCACACCCAGTGAGCTGTGATTTATTTGACAACGCACATGTGTCAAAACCACATGAGGAGCGATCGTATTCCAAGACAAATCCAACTTTGCAATGCAAATATTTATTCGTTTAACTTGGATGTCGTCGATGTTGGGCTGCAGATACCATACCATGTGGACAAATGTATTCAAAGAATGCGGCATTGTTTCTTGATAGCAATTGCTCGGCCCATTGGTTATGCACAGCCCTTTGTAGCAGTAGAAGACAACATTTTTTCTTTGATGAAATTCTCCAGTCTGTTTGTGGCAATGAGTTTTCCCGCTTAACTGTTCAGTAGTGCCTCCTGGAGCATTTGGGTTGGGGTCGGAAGGCAGCCTTTTCCATTTATTTTCATTCCCATTTAAGATGTATTTATTATAAATATCAGTACTAACTAGATCTATGAACAAAGCCAGCCCCATTGTTTCGGTGGGATGCAGAAGTCGTTGAAAAATCGTTACCTTACACGCGACCTGGGATCCAAAGCCAAACCAGGCACCATGACAGCACAAGATTATGAAAATAAGTTTTTAAGGGTAAAGGCTGCCTCTCACCCCGAATGAGCCCTTGCATCTTCCTCTTAGCTTAGGGTGTAAAAGTTGTCAGCATCTGCCAGTTGGGTGCAGTGTCAGCGCTTGGGTGCTGACTTCAGGCACGATGCTGGCTAATGTTGCAAGAGGCAGCAAAGATTTTTAGCAGTTTTCAAAACTGGATTGTTATTCTTAAATCTTGTGATCAGAAGTTACTCTTAGCAATAGCTCGTCTTGATGCTTGAATTTTAAGATAATTGAAAATTAATAATTTCAAAGAAGTTTGTGGGAGTTGCCATATCAGTGACAAAAAACCTCCAGTGAGACAGTGGCTAATGACCTTTAGATGCTCACACTAATTAAGTTGTCTGCTTGCCCACTTACGACTTGATAGGGAATGTCAAAAAGTGTAAGATTTCCTGTGCAGGGTTTCCTGACTGAGTCTAAGATTCAGAGCATGGTCTCTGATCTACAAAGGTAAGTGGGTCTCCCTGTTTCACAGAATCCACACAAAGGTGTTGGACACTTGGGGCATTTTTTTCAGATCTGTATGTCGTCAAACCATGTAGCACAGCACATCTTCAGACTGCAAATTCAAAAGTACATTTTTTTTCTGAATTTGGTGTGTATCTAGCATTTTTAAATAGTCAAACCTTTTTCTTGGGGTGTATTATATTACTAATAACATGATTGCAGTATAGTGATGTAATTTATAGTTAAATTTGATTCAGTGTGGTTTCGTGTGATGTTACAGCACTGTTCTCTGACAAGTTGTTGTTTACTTGGCATTTGAACCTGGGTAAGTATTTTTCATACATTTAAGAAATGAGTGCTTACACTAACAAAGCATGGTTTTGTATTTTGGAGGTGTCTTTCTTATTGGTGAGGCCTGGTTTTTAGAGTAACTGAGGCATAAGTATGTGTGTAGTTCAAAATCAAAAATCACCTTTGCATTAGAAAAAAAAAAACAACCCAGCAACGTGATTCTGTTGTAAGAGAACAGTTTTGGTAAGGTGTGAGGCCAGTGTTGTCAGGACAAGTGAGCATATGCATCTTTGTGCAGGTTTCCTGTGGCCAGGCTGGGCAGGTGGCCAGGCCACCCCTCTCCTGGAGCCCTCAGTTGGGCACGAGTGTCATTGCGGTCATTGTCCCCGCAGCCGTGGTTCTGGGACTGAGGGGCAGGCTGTGCTGCACCTGAAGCCGGGCTCCTGCAGCGGGTCAGCGCCCTCACTGTGAATTTTTGGCACTGTGTGTCAGTTGCCATCTGACCTCATACCTTCTGGTTTCAGAGTTTCTGTTTTCAAGGAGTTATACAAATACTTAGTTATAACTATCAGCAATGACAAGTATAAATGATTTTAATCTATATTTTAAATGAAACTGCACATACATAATTTTGATCATATTTCCCCTCTTAACTGCAGGCATGCATCCTAATGGTCATGCAGTTTGGTTTTATCATAAAATAGTATTGTTCATAAAGGATTTAGTTTTTTTCTTCCTATTTAGTCTTTATTGGAAAAAAAATTGTTCAGTTTTTAGGAAGTGAAGGATTCTCTGGGGCTTCACCCTAGCTGTGGCAAAGCAAGTGTGCTTGAGGAGGTAAAAAACCACCACATTTTATTGGGTGAAAAGGAAATTACTATTTGTAATATTGTAACTTTAAAAGATCCCGTTATCCAAATTATCGCATTCTCAACAGGAAGTCTGTAGTTCTATTTTTTTCAACTTAGAAAATGAAATACATCATGAAGATGATTTTACTCAGCTGTAAAAAACCACTGAGTAGATGACTGCAAGCTGAAAATGAGCATGGAAGATTTTGGTTTTGAGTAGTTAAAAATTCCCATCCTCTTAGGTGGGAAACAAAAGAAGTGTTCATTGCAAAACCTGTTTTCTTTACCTTCGTTCCAAACCCTTCAGTATAATTGCACTTTTTGGAAAATGTTTCTCTAAAGCCACTGTGCAAGCAACAAGGTTATGCACTAATAATAGTATTTTAGGAGATATAGATGGGAATTATTCCCCCCCCCCATCTCTTAACGCAGTAAAGAGAAGTGAAAATGCCACAAAGATCTTCTCTTCAGCACCCCCAGAATAGTAACTTCTGAGCAGGACCTCTTTTACCCGTCCCCAGCTGGATCTGCGTGGTGGGGCCTGGAGGGACGGGGTGAGGATGGGGCCTGCAGCACGCGCGGGCGGTGAGGCTCGACTCCTGCCCTGGGCAGTCCCCGAAGCTCTGGGACCCCAGGAGTGGGAGCACCCAGCCCAACCGTACTTGGATTTTACAGCCTGCACCGAGCGCTCCATCATCAGCTGATCTGCAATGGCTGTATATGAGGCCAAAATGTCTGTAATAGCTTTGATATGAGGCCAGGAGGAGGATGGATTTTTTGTTTCACCTTTTTTTTTTTTTTCATTGTTGTTCTCTGACTTCAGCATTTTATACCACAACCCTGTCTACTGGCCCAGGGAGGGAAAGGTTGCCACTCAGTTCACGTAGTCATTCATAAATAATTTTTACTGGAATGCCAGAGTGCACAGGGGACTTCCAGTTTGAGCAGCAGGTCACAGCTAAAGGCTTTACACAAAGAAAAGTGTTAGGCCTGTAGTCTTGGACCCACAGATTTCTGGAAGTGAAGCATCGTGTGACAGAGGTGTTGTGTCTCGCTCCTAGGTGATCTGATTCTTGTTTAGCGACATGTAATTTTACTCACGAGAATATTTTACTACTGTAAAGATTATTTTTAATAGAGCTTTACTTTGCTGGCAAGCATTCTTTCCCCTTTCTATTATCTGCTCACGTTTAAGCTGCTTGAATAAAACCCCTGTACCTGGGTCTGCGGAAATCAGCGACAACATTTCCACTGGTTTCGGTGGGGCAAAGTGAGGGAGATTTTTAACAAGGGAAAAAAGCTTTTATCCTCATTTCCCATCAGATCTCAGCTGTCCCTTTAAGCCATTTTCCTTAAAGAAAATTCCCTTTCACTTTACAAAATTAAGTCTGTTATGACTATTATGCTTTCATTAAGTGTCTCATAAGGTTAAGTGTTGCTCTAAGTAAACTAAATATCATGGAAAAAGGTGGTAAAAATATGTAGAGATACCTTAATGCCTTGATTCTTCTAGTCATACATTTATGCTTAAGTATGTGAGTAGTCCCATACAAGTGAAGGATGCAAGTGTTTTACAGTGACTGACTGGAATACGTTTGCAAGGTGGAAATTCAAAAATAGCTCCAAGTGAATTGATCTGTGTGAAGTCTCAAGTTGCATTAATTCTTGTGCTTATTTTTCTGTCCTAAAGTTGGCAGTGGAAAGCCACAGCATGTGTATAACAAACATGACTAATCATGTGAATGTATCTGAGTAATCTCTTTGTTATGATAAACCAAATCTACACGCTTAAACTTATATGGCCTCATTATTTTGCTGTCATACTCCATATGTTACTGACTAATTAAACATTAACATTTCCAGTGAATATGCTTTTTTGGGGGAGAGCTGTTTTTAAAGTAATGGTCTACAGCCCTCCCGCTTATGTGCTCGGCCACCGGGAAGCAGCAGGCACCATCCTGACTTGCAACTTCCTCCTCAGTGCTGTTGGGTTGCTGCAGGGGGTTGGCTCAGCCCTTCCTCACTTCTTCTTCCTCCTCCTGGTGCAGCCTGCGATCAACCTGCTTGCTTGCACAGGGAGGCTTTCTGTTGAACATAACAGTGCGAGGGGTTTCCCATGGTGTGGGAGGGAAGGTCACCCTCGTTCCTCACCAGGTCATCCTTGTGTCTCCTGAGCTGCCGGCTGGCCAGGCTGTGGCCAGATGCAAGGATGTTGGAGATGTTCATCTGCAATGTCAGAACAACATTAGTTTAGCTAAATTATTTTATAACTTCTGTTGGAGTCATATGGATAGCATGGCTGTCAGAAGCAGTGAATACTTACAACACTGGATTCAGCCGATAGGTGCCTTGGGAGGTACCTTCACTTGCTTGATACTTTAAGAGTTTGAATCCATTGGGAAGACGTCTCAGATTCCCTCTTTTCATACATCCTTGCTTGCCAAAGTTTCCTCCAAGCATCACTTTTTCACAAATTGATTTTAACTCCATTTTTCCAAGTTGCTGTAAGTGGCTAGCTTACTTCTTTCTGTTTTTTTTTTTTACAGCCAGTGCTTGCTTCAAAACTATGCTGATGGAAGGACACACATGAAAGATACTTTCAGAGATAAAGAGTAAAACAAAATTCTTAAAAACTGAGCAAACTGAGAAGTCACATTCCCACATGGATATATATCCTTGGGTGCTTCAAATGAATATTTTTCTTTGAGGTTAGTGGGACAAATTGTTTTGGAGAGAGAAAGGACCGATTGTGGAAGAGCTGAGCACATACACAACCGATGTGATCAAGCAATGCCCGTTTATTACAACTAAGAAAGCCCTTTTATAATGTTCTCCCGCACACGTGAGTAACATGCAGTACAAGTCCTCAAGACTGGACAGTTAACTTAGCCCGTGCTTTAAACCTTCTTATGAATGGATAAAAAGTGCCCCATCAGCCTTGCCAGGCTTCCTGCCTCGTGTAACTTACTCTTCCGTCCAAACCCCTTCCGGGGGCTGTTCATCTCATCGAGTTTCTCCCCCCATATTCAGGGTCACTTCCTTATCGCATTCTTGCTCGACTGAGGCTCTTATCAGTCTTGTTCTCATGCAGGATTGCTCACATGGCCATTCTCTCGCAGAAAGCCCTCTAGAATCCCAACAACCGATCACATAATCAAGTTTGCAGGAGTAGAACCTGTTTGTTGTAAACTTAGAGGAGGGAAGCTTTTCTTTATTTTTCCTTCCCCTATTGTACTCATAAGCAATGACTGATACATATTCTGAAAACTGTAGGTTACCTACAGAAAAGAGAGAAAGAAGAGTTTTTTCCTGTTTGTTAGGATGCATGAAGAAATTATGAAACAGAAGTATGTATGCTGCATCACTTTCAAAAGATCCATCATGAGATACGTAAGCGAAGACATCCCTTCCTCAGTTTTCACTAGGCATTGCACTTCAAGTGATACTGAATGACAGCATGTTTGTCAAACGAGGGTTTTAGCTGAAGCTTTCGAGGTGTAAAAGCCAATCCTCTGCACTTGGAACTGGGGATAAGGCTCTACCACTGAAGGCTGCAATAGTTCACATTGTCTAAATGTCAGTACTCCCCAGCAAACTAATTTAATGCTATACATGCAAATATTTTAATGGAATACCTCCTCAACATTTAGTCTCTTGTGACAATGTCGTATTTGTTGTTCTCCAGTTGCCATAGTCTTACAGGCTTTGACTCCACTGAGCTCTAGGCCTCATGATTTTGACTTCATTGCTTCTATGCTTGCCTGTGTTTATTGTGTGGCTTCTTATGATGAGATGCTCTACAATTGTTTCCTCGTCAGATGGAAAATTTGTTCGTCTTTGGGACGGAATCACAGGGAATGTATTAAATTGCCATCAGCACTAGTTTATCTGTTTGCCATAATGATCTCTGAAGAATGATATGCAGCTGAAGTGTGAGCTCACTGTCTGTTATCCTTAAGCACCTTCATACCTAACCCAGACATTTTTCTATATGGGTGGAAGAGATGTTTGAACATATTCCTGCCTAGAGCCTGATTAACTGTCCAGGAAGCAAAATGGGGGCATCTATCATCTATTTAGATGGCTTTTTGTCACCTTGTTTTTTTGATGTTCATCCAGACATTTAAAAAACTGGACACCGCCCAATCCCCAGAATTACTAAATTGCATTTTTCCCTTTGAGGGGGATTTTTTAATGAGACGTGTGAGAACTGTATTTTGGAAAGTTTTTATTTTTTTAAGGTAAAAAACTTTGTGTGCTGATATTTACACTGAACATTCTGCTTTATTTTCTTCCATAAGACACCCTAAAACACTAGACACACAGATTAGTTTCAGCCTCAGTCTGTCCTATTCAATGCTGTATGAGTTTTGTAATTGCAAAATTTGGTGGGCAGAAATGTTGCGGGTCTTTTATGAAGAGGAATGCCATTAAAAGTAACTAAATATATTCAACATTTCATTGGCAAATGCTCTCTTCCCATTCCCAACTAAATTACGTCTGAAGACATTTGGTGAAAATATGGGAGTTGACAGCTAGGACAGACAGAATTCTCTATGAGTGTGCATTGCTTAAATAATGGGAAAAGAACTTGTGAAAATAATAGAAATGAGACTGAAAAGTAATTTTGAGCAGCTTCTAAAATATCAACAACCCAGACTGCTGTCTTGACTTCATGGGGGAGTTGCAGCACATTTAGCTTTGCAGACTCCCTTGTATGACAAGAACTGCAGCTATGACAATTTGCAGGTGGAGAACTTTTCAGGAGTGTCTCTTCACTCTTCTGTACTTTTGTGGATGTATAAGCATATAGGTATTAAGCATGTTTTGGGGGATGTAAGTATTACAATGGAAACCAGCAGGGAGTTCTTGAGCAAGTAAGGCTGAACACTCATGATGGTATAGTAGTAACTATATTGTATCAGTGTCAAGAGTTGCAGAGTTGAAATCATAATGTAAAAAGATAATGAAAGTGAAGGTTCCAATGGCAATACTATCTTAGTCTCATTAAACATGATATAATGTTGCTTATATTTCATTTTCTGGATATGTGGTGTAGTATTTGAGAACGTAAGGGTCACTGGAATTAAGTTGATGTTTTAAAACATAGTTTTGTACATCCTGGGTTACACTGGTTTTTAAGTGAACCAGGTGTCTGGATGGTTGGGGAAGAGGCCAAATGTTCCATTCAGCTTATGGAGACTGGAAAGGAGTCAATAAAGAGGTAAAGGCAAGATTCAGACTTCACTGGAATTTGACATTGTGACTCATCATCCAATTTTGCAGGGTACTGAGCTCTCAGACTTCAATCTGACAGAGTGCTCAAGTACGTACTTTACTTTTAGCAGATGAATACTACCAGTCAAAACAGAGTATCAGGTAGGAATCAAACCCTTTAGTTATCATGGAGTCTGAGAAATTTTACTTACTTCACCTCCCTAAAACTTTTGTGTCTATTGTTTTGTGCAGATTTTAAAGCTGTGTTTATTGAAAATAATTTCTATTGTTTTTTATCTATTCTTATCCTGTAGCAGTAGTACATTATCAATGGAAATGTATGTGCAGGCTTTCTGGCTGAGTTTCAGCTTTCCCTAGATGTGTACAGGCTGGCTATTTCACGTTACATGGCTGTTCTACTCCAGTTGTCAGCAAGGAGTTATTAAAACCCCAGGAGAGTTAAGAGAGTTTTTGAAAGATTTGATGAGCTTCCAGTACTTGACACTTGCCACATTGTTGTACTGGAATCAGATGTTGGGCACCACATGTTCATGTTTTTGGAGCTAAGTAGGTTAGGTACTGCGCCTTTAGCCCGTAAAAACAAACATCAGTTTCCCACCCTAAAGCTCTCATCCCTGGGTCGTCATCCTGACAATCCTGGCTGTGAGAACAGTGTGCATCAGCCTCCCAAGTTGTAAAACCAGAACTGTCTTTTCTGGATCTTCCTACTTGCTGTCTTCTGTTTCCCCTCAAAGAAGAGACCTTCTGATTTATGGTATTTACCCATGAGGACTCTCTGACAGTATAAGGTAGAAAAGAGATTTTTGAGCATTGCACTTAGGAGAATGCACGTAAGCACTCAGTCCTATGCAGAAACTCTCCCTGTGGCTGTGGAAAAAATGCTAGGACTTCGGGTAGGTGTTGCTTTTCTCTTTTCTCCCCTGTTCATTTATGAGTTCCTGTTCCATATACTTGGACCTTTTCAGGTTGGACTTGCCTTTTATCCATTTCTAGTTGTCCTTGCTATATGTCTTCAGTTATGCTCCATGCCGAACATTAAAAAGGAAGATAATGGGTCTTTTTCTTGCTTTCATCACTTGAAGTTCCTACTGAAAAAAAGCTGCTTTACTGTAGCTGTAGCCTATTATTTGGATTGGCCAAGTCAAATGTTAATGAGTGCTTTTGTTCTCATACATGGTTTGTCTCATAAATGGACAAAATGGTTTTCAGCAAAGTACAGAGAATGATACAGATTTTGCTAACAAAATATTATTTTTTTATAGTGTGATTAAGATTGCTTTCACACTGCCTCAGAGTCATGCTTCTCCAAAGGACTGGCTTCTTGGATTTGATTTTCAGTGATGGGACTGTACCTCCACTGAACATCTATAACTGAGTTTGTAAGAGGAAGACTAATACAAAATTTCCATTGTTATTTTCAGGTTTTATTTGCTTTATCCTTTTGTTTTCTGCCACTGTTGTAATACAGCAAGATGTTTTTTGAGCACTGCCTTTTTCTTTTTTCTCTAAAGGGTAATTTCAGTTGAGTTGCACCCTACTGAGAGTAATGTGGTGAGAAACCAGTTGGCAGTGCTCTGCTCACTTTTCATTTGCCTCTCTCTTTAAAAGTCTAAAAATATTCCTCCTACAGGAAATGTTTTTCATTCTGTTATGTCTTTTGCTTCCCGTAGGAGGTATTTCTTTTAATTTATTGAATAAACCTTTCTGAATTGTATTCCCATAAGATTTTAGGCACAGTAGAGTCTTTGGGCAAACTGTCCGAGAGATCTCACCATCTTCTGTTTTTAGAAGATATATGCAACTATTTCTTTATAGAGCGCTGTCAAGCTCTGGAATAAGCTGACACTTAGGTGAAATGGGAGGATTTGAAGCTAAAAAACTTGGATTAGCACATCTGCTATAACGTCTCAAATTTTGTTGTTTTGATCATATGTATTTCATATTTATCCTTCTTAAATCATAAAGAAATCCCTCTTCTTTTTTCCCTGTTCTCGATTTTAAAAGGATTCTGGTCAATATTTTGATCTCAATCTCATTACCACCATTTCTTTTGTAAGCGTGTTTGTATATAAGAAGGCCAGCTCCTCGTAAAGACCTGGTTGGCAGTCAGCTATGTTAAGCTGTTAATTTAATGTGGATGACAGTGCAGACTGTTATTTGAAAGGGGCTGTGGGGAAAGAGAGACTGGGATAGATTACATTTTCATGCTCCAGAATAAGACCCTATCTACTATATCCTAAATTAGAACAATATGGTTGAATTTTCTTTGTGGCTATTTCATAACATTCCTGCTGACAAAATATGGTGTGCTTTTTGCTCATTGCTTCACTACTGTTTCTCAAGCATGTGTTCTTGTCTCTGCAGCTAGTGACAGCTCTTGTAGCAGTGTGCCATGGGGACATGTCTCATAGTCTTTAGAACAGGACGGCATATTCGCAAATGATATACAAAGTGGGCTGCGCCTGAGAGCAGGTACCAAACCATAGCCAGCAGGGAGAATTAGGCAGCCAAATTACTTAAACACAATTAGAAGTTTTACTTTTTCCAGGGATAATGCGCCTTAATTCTATACTTACTAAAGGAATGTGATGTAATTGGCAGTCAACCTGTACGGAGGGTTTTAAAGCAACTTCTTAGTAGAATAATTAGTGAAGTTTATATAGATAAATTTGCATATTTGAAAAATCTCTGGCACACTGTCCAAAATGCTTCTTGATCCTTTTCTCTGCTTGAGGTCTAAGCACATACCATTTCCACACTCTGTCAAAGCTCAGATGGAACCTTTCTGTTTCGTAAACCTCTCCTCAACAGAAGCAGAGTGAACGTGACAGATGAGCATACTTTTCTGTCTTGAACTATGTAACAGAGCTTCCTGCCTATTTTTTAGCCCAAATGAAGCTAAATTACACCCCCTCACATGGATCAGAGGAAAACCAGTTAGATAAATCAGTGAGCAGTGGAAGGTTTGTACTGTGGAGAACTGGTTGCTGCGTTGTATGAGCAAAAAGGTAATTAGTAGGTCAAGAGAAGTGACTTTGCCCTTGTGAATCCACATCTGGGCTTCTTTGTACAAGGGAGATACTGGAACAAGTGGAGCAGAGGGCGGTCAAGACAGTTTGGGGATGAGAGTGCTTAATGCACAAGGAAAGGCTGAGATTTGTTTCAGCCTGGAGAATAATAAGGGGGGGATGTAGTTCCACTTCCTACGTGGGGACAAGATGGATGGGTGTTGTCAGAGTTGCACAGTGACAGTCACAAGTTGCAGCAAGAGAAGTTTTGAGTAGATATAAGGAAAAAAACATTAAGTATTGAAATAGGTTGCCCAGAGACGCTCTGGAATCTCTGTCCTTGGAAATTTTCAACCCTTGACAGGGTAAGGATCCAAGGAGCCCAATCAAATTTTGAAGTTGGCCCTGCTTCGAGCAGGAGATTGGACCCAATGACCTCCAGAGGTCCCTTCTGATCTTATTTTTTCTGTGATTCTGTGACTCTCAGTATCATTTCTTTCCACGGTAGAATGAATACTCCGCTGTCTTCCTTGTACTGCAACATACATGCAATATCTTTGATGGAACAGAAGTTGCTGGGTTTCTGCAGAAAGTGTGATGCTCTCCAGTGTCAACATTTGAAGCAGGCTTATAAGAAGAGTGATTTCTTCTGTTGCATTGTTCTCCAAAGTTGTTGCTGTGCTCCTACTCCATGAGGTAGACCCTACCATTACACTGCAGCTACACTGCCCATGTCTCACAAATGCAAAGAAAGCCAGGGTGTTTTTTTAAAGATGTCAGTAAAATTAAAAAAAAAAAAAAAAACAAACAAAAAAACCCAACCCAAAACAAAACCAACCAAACCCTTCTCAAATTCAAGTGTTTTGCAGAGACAGTTTGACAGTGCTCTAGCAGAACTTTGGCAGGGAAGTTTCAGTAACTGCTTGCCAGGTAGGTTTCCTGTCAGCTCATTTAACCAAGCCTGTCTGCATATTCCAGCATTAGGGAGCCCACGGCTCACAAGGTATCTATGTAGCTTCAGGACAGTGTGCTATCGGGACAGACCTCCTCTGAAGGTGAGCTCCATCTGCTTTTGTGGGTTGTTTCTCTTTAGGTTTAAAAATATTGAACATTTGGCAAAACGCCATTATCTTTTCCTGCACCATTTCATGGTAGTTCAGTGTGATCTTGACAGGCCATAAGATGTGCTGCCTAAAACACTTCAATTCTGTGCCTGTAGTAAAATGATGGTACAGAAGCATTCCTGTCAATTTAGCTTTTCTAACTTTCTTTTTTGCAATCTTCCTGAGTGTATTATAAAAGTAAAATTAATCTGGGAGAGAAACGGAAGGAGAAGAAAAAAAAATGAAGAGGTATGCAAGATGGAAAGGAAATCTTCTACCTAGCTTTGAGCTGGGAATTGCATGAGATACACAGAAAAATAGGTGTGGCAGTAGGACAGTTTAGGCTTTGCCTATATTGTCTTTCACAGCAACAGTTTAACCTGATGTTGACCTTACAACTTATGAGCTTAAGGGTACAGTTATGTAACTGGGATCAGTCAAAGCTAAACTGTACTGGAATAGGCAGATGGGGCCACCGCAGCCTGGGAAAAGCTGGTACCAAATTGGCTCGCTGAACTAAATGCTCCCACACTGCTATTTTAAAGGAGCACAGGTCATGTATTTCTGCTGTTTACAATGCAGTGGTGGGCTTTTATGAGCTTCTGGAGTATGTTGGTCAACATCTGATCTCCTGTATCTCTTCTTCTTGCTCTTGGGAAACAATTTTGGCAAGTCTGCATTTAGCTGGCAGAGGTTTTGTCAAGCAGGTGCAGCCTCCAGCATCAAGTATGAAATTGGGCTGACAGGAGGATCCTGCCCACAGTAAATTAAAGCCTTGATGGCTTGGAGTCATAACCTTTTGTGGTCTCGATGTTATTTTTTCCTTGAATGGGCAAGAAAATAAAAAGAGAAAAAAAGTGACTGTGGATTACAGCTGCGTGGTTCAAATAAAAGGAGGAGGAGACCGAAACACCGAAACAGCGTGAGAAATTAGTAGCTAAGGAAAACATCATTAGGGCTGGAAAAAAAAGGATTGCCACTGGAGTGCCATCACTGCTGGGAAGAGGAGAACTTTGACTCCTGCTTGGGCATCCCTGCCCCATCTCTGTCGTGGTGTGACATGCTGGTTTCCTCCCAGGAGTGCTGCACCTGAGGTGACGTCCTGGGGCTGCTCTGCACTTCACGGCTCTGCCCACTGTGCCATCTGGCCCTCAGAGAAGCTTCCACCTCTGGCATGGTTTTGTAAGATGAAAGGTCAGTGTTGGACTCAGTGGTGCGTGGTGCTTTACGGGATGCCATGGTGCGTTTCAGTCCCTGACTAGTTCTCACCGTATCTCTAGCGATGTGACTTTCTGAAGCCCCTGACTCACTTTTGAAGATGAACCTTGAGCTCCTAGATCGTTTAGGTAGTGTTTGAAATCTCATTCTAGGTCTTTTATATCCTTACTTTTTGTTATGGTAATTAGAGCCTTCTTCCTTTCTTCTTCCTTTCTGGAGGAAGAGGTCTTCCACATAACTGAATAGCATTTTTTAGCAGTAAAGGGGTCTTATGTCTTCTCCATATGTTTTCTTGAGTAGTTTCTTATTTCATTAGCACTTTCAACTTGTCTCGGTATTGTTCATGTTCTGTTTGTGCTTGTTTTGTGGTGATTACTACGTGCTTAGCACAACTTGCTATATTATATTTGCCTTCTACTATCATTTGTTGTTTTCAGCTTGTGACAGCAGATCTGCTTGTTTTTTAGAAACATGTCTTGAGGCTGCATTAGTGCACTATTGAATTCCAAATGTATGCATTTTCTTTAATTTGGTAGCATCCAGCTATACAGTCAGACAGTAAATGGAAATTCTGATTGCTGTAGAGTGCAGGATCTGGCATAAGTATCAGAATTAAAAAAAGAAGGTCTGCTATTCTTTGGTAACTCCTGTCCCTGTGATAGCTGGCCTGGAGAGGACACCTGGGGACCTATGCTGCAGTGCTGTATTTGTCAATGAGAGCTTCCTCTCTGGGAGTCTTTTGAAAACAAAGCTCCCTGGTATTTAGATACTGAGTTTGAGTGTTTGGTTGTTTGCAGATCTCTCTGACAAACTGGCTGGAAGCTGAGTATGGTCTTGCTTTCTCCGGAAGAAATCCTTCCTGTGTCCTGAAGGCTGCTGAAGGCTGCAGCCCCAGCAGAGCCAGTGAGGTGCCACTGCAGGAGGAGTGGGTAGAGATAACAGGGCATGATACGAATAGCTCCACAAACACCTGCTTTCACACCCTGCCTTCCGAATCCCAGTGTCTGGGGTAGGGAACAGAGAGAGCACTCAGCGCTTGACAGTTTGAGGAGCTGTTGTGCCTTTGAAGTAGAGACATTGGGAGCAGCTCATCTTTATGGCCATACTGCAATTGTGGTGACTACACAGTTTCTTATGGTCTCAGGTGGCAGACCACCTTTCCTAAGTGCTCTGAGCATTTAGAGACGCTTCTTCTGGACCAAGTCCAGCTACTTGGATTTAGCATTCAGCATGAGCTTTAGCCATAGACCTTCTCTGGAGCTGAAGATATCAGGCTTAAGATACCACTTGAATTACAGTTGGAAAGAATGAGATTCCTGCAGTGAACTATTTATTTCTGGCTTCCTTACAGTTTTTTGAATTATGCTCCTTTGGTTGCGATAAAGGCATTTAATAACCATGTTGCTGTGCTAGAGGGTGATGGGCCCCTTTAATTACAACAGGACTGAAGCATTTGTAGGAAAGCAGGAGCTCTTCTTGTGCTGGATCTAACTCAGACAGATGGAGTGGAAGCCAAGGGGAAAGGAGAAATATGGTTGGCAACATCTGGGGCAAATCAAAGGAAAGCTGGAAGGGAACAATTAGTTGAGATGTTCCCAAGGAGAGTGTGGAAGATTCCTGTAGAAAATAGATAGCTGGGGGAGCTACAGAGGGGCTTGCATGCTGACCCCTCTTGAAAGAAAATCGAAGGCTAGAGGATGCTTAAAGCAGAAAAGCAGAAGGGAGTTTGCTTGTCATGTTCCTTGGAGCCAGTGATAAAGGGCCAGAGGGAAGGGAAGGGGTCTCCTTCCAGGCTTGAGGGCTGGGAACCATGGTGCAGCAGAAGCAGCTGCTGAGCTGTCGAGGACACAAAACAAGGAGTGTAATGGGACCTCCCATCAGGTCCAAAGGTTTTTTTTTTTTGCTATTTTGGTTATTTTATAACCCAGCCTTTGCAAGCACAGAGACTGAGAAGCCATGCTGGGGAGGGTAGGAAAGATTTGGGAAGGACTGGGATGGCTGAATAAGAGATCTGTTGACCACTGAACATAGTGGGACATGGAACTGGGGTAGCCGTTATGTTGAAGCACTCAAAAGTACCGTATCTATTTTGGGATAAGTGGTTGAGTAGCTGGGGCTTGTCTTATTAGTGAAGATTATTTTGTGCAGTGATGAAGTGCTCTAATTTGTTTTGCAAGCCTTAATGAAGCCTGGAATTGAACTCCTGAGGAGGGTAATTGTGAATTGCATCTCTACACTGTCACACCCTCTGTGAGGGGTAGTTGCCCAGGAGAGCCGGACTGCAAGCAGTTGATGGGAGGAAGGGGAAGAGTTTAGAAGCACAATAAGGAAAAGCAAACTTAGAGGTGCTTTGGGATGGTTGGTATTATGAACTGCAGGGGAATTACTTAATTTTTGTAACAAGATGTTTTGCCTGTAAGAGATATATCTTTAATACATATATTGTTTATTTCTTTCTAAACTTACAAATAATGTTTGCTATGTTAGTTTTTTGCATGGAAAATATTCTTTGTGTCTGGATCTTTCTCTTTGATGAAGCATTGCCACTTGAAAAAATGTTAGTTTAACCATTTCACAACAACCTAAGTACATCTGGAGTCCAAGTTACTAAAAACCTAAATGTTACTTATTGAAAATTTCAATGTACAATGCCAAGGAAAAGAAAAATCACGTAAAATGTATAATTTCTTAGTAATGTACATCTCTCTGTTTTAAGTCAAGATTGTCCATCTCTTTCTTTGTTATGTCAGGAAACATCTCCCAGCTATGAGATTTGGTTTCCTGAGATGAGACACTGAAAAGTGGGGTGGGTGAAGTTTGTAGCAAGTAGAGCTGAGGCTCCTCAGACATATGTTTGAAAGCTCAGTGTGGTGAGTCAGTGGGATATGGCTTTGCATTCCAGCACAGCAGCTCCACAGTTGTGTATGCCACCACACCAGGGACCGCCGTGCTTGATTCAGATGGCATTAGGTGTCCCTACCAAACTCCTACAGATGCCTTTTACTGAGGAGGCGTGTGAGCAGTTGTGAGATGAAATAGTTGGAGGTTACTTGCCTCCAGAGAGAACTGGAGGGCTTCTGCCTTTACTTCAGGGTGAGGAATTGGTGATTTATGCTCAACTGGCGTAACATCAATGTGTAGAAAAGGATCTAACATACTGAATTTGGAAGAAATTAAGATTTTTTTTTTTCCATGCTTTGTATTAGGATAACTCTGGAAATACTCTGGGTTTGGTTTTGCTTTTGTTCTTCCCAGCTTTTTAGGAAGTATTTGAACTAAAAGAGTTGAAGCAGTGCTCAAGACCATTGAGGGAGAAATTAATTTACCCAACTTGGAAGAGGATCAGCTGTGGATTTTACTGCAGGGACTAAGAAAGCTTTTGCCCTTTCCTTCCTCATCTGGTAATGTGGATTGGGGCTACATCTACTCTGTAAGAATATATCTTTTATTTACAGTATGCACAGTTTAGATGCTTCTTAGAGTATCTTCTGACTTCCTTTTGAAGAGTGTGACAGAAGCAGTGGGCAGGTGATCGCTTGGTCCTTAGGAGCTGCCTGGGGGTGGCTTATTGAAGCACTGGGGAAGCACAAGGCTTGAAAAATCAGACCTGTAGATAAACCTGTGGATTTGATGGCTAATCCACGCAGGAGCATGGGAAGCGTCTGCTGTGAAGGCTTGGTCTCTGTGCCACATGGCCCTGCTGAGTAGGGCAGTGGGGTGGGATTTGGCAAGTGCTGCTGGGTGTTTCCCTGATGAGGGGAAGAGGATGCAGTGTTAGTTATTTCTGGAAACTACACAACCTAGAGAAATTATATTTAGCTGTTAGATAACTGGTTTAAACTGGGATTATGCCCAAATTAGGGACGAGACAGTAAAGCTGAGTGATAAGAGTATCTGTTGTTTCTTCCCTGACTGTAGGGGGTTGAAGAACAGAAATGGGCATCCAACAGCATGAAAATTTGCACAGAATCCAGAGATTTTGTGTGGGCATCCCTGCACCACTGTTTGCCTTGCATTGCAGAGGTGACTTCACATCACCATAGTGTCTTGGTGTACCCTATTTGTGGGTTAGGACATCACTGTACAAGATGCTGTATAAACACAAGAGACTTTATTTTTTTCTTCAAAATATTTTACAGAAGATAGAAATTTTACAGATAGGCACGGTTGCACAGAGACTGTTTTGTGATATTTAGTTGCCTCAGCAAACAAATGTTTTGCCCTTGCTAATTTTAGAGAGTCTTAAGACATGGGAGTAATAGGTTAATAATACAGATATCTAAGAATAATTTCTTCAAGAATGGAGGGAGAAGGAGTGAAGTTCTCAGTGCACAAAACTGGGTAACAGAGATGTGACATGGTGGAATGAACGCAGACAGCAGCTGAGGATGATGGAGAGGACGAGACTGGTTGAGGGGGGATATGTTTAATGTTCAATGTAATTAACAGACTGAGATGTGGTGGAAGGCTACATAGAAAAAGGTGACATGATCAAAGCCAAACAGCCTTTGCAGAGCATTCTGAATGAATATAAGTAGATCAGCATTGAGTTGGAAAGGCGAGGAATCAGAATGCCAGAGCCATTGAGAAGATAGAAGCCTGCATAGGATTTCTAGCTGGGTTTTGTATTGAAGAGGCTCTGTATTGACCATTTGTGTACAGATAAAACTTAATTTAGCTCCTGGCCAAGGGAGATGATAAGAGGAATACTGCATATACTGACCTTTGTTGCCTTCCTGCCTCCCTTTGCACAGGCATCAGGTTTTCCCCGTGTCCTGAAGAGAGTATGTTTAGATGCACAGTGCAGCATGATGTAAAAAGATCTCAGGTCTAAGCTGGGAAGAGGACAAGGTGTAGTGCTGCTGCACTGGGTCTGCTGAGGTCCCAAAGTCATGCAGCCATAGTCCCACAGTGACTAAGCTAAGGAATCTAATAAAACCTAATAATCTCTTGAGGAGAGGGTGACAGGTACTGGGAAACCATGGTAATAATAAATGGAAAGTAAATCTACTTTTATCTCCACAGTATCTGAATTTGTTTCATTAGCACATGCTATATATAACTGGGGTGTTGGATCATGCATGTACTGTGAAAGGAGTTTATGTGTGAGATTACCTGGAGATGAAGCATAAAACTGGGTTCAGTGATTGCCCCTGTAGTGATACCTCACTACCCCACTTATCTCCTGTCCCAACTGGAACATGACTGTCTCTCTGAGAGCCCCTTACCTGGGACAGTTTTACTTCCCTTCCCATGAGATGTCTTAGGATCATCTTTCTTGATCCTTATGAGCAGTGTTGTTCCCCTGTTGGTCTGCTGAGCACATGGGGACAGTGGACCTTATGAACTGGTTACTGGATGAGCTGTGGTGGCTATGAAGGTACTACTCCCTGTGGTGGGTTACTGAATCCTGGTGGCTGGACAAGAGGGGCATGCTGCCCTTTCAGCTGGCAAAGGCAGAGGCATCGTGGCTAGAAAGGAAGAAGGTTATGTGTATGGTTTTAAGTACAGAAATTTAAACTCTAGGCAGAAACACCTTTTTTTTTTTTTTTTTTTTTTTTTTATGAACAATATCAATAGGCTAAGTAATTTCTTTTGTTGAAATCTATTCAGTTTATTCCAAGGACCTTGTGCAATTTTATTTTTTTTTTTTCACATTATATGTCTTAATGGAGAGCTGGCATCTTGCTGTAAATTATTAACACTTACCTAACACGTGTTTACACGTTTGCCTTGAAACTTAGTTCTGTAATTCTATCTGAAAACACTAAGTAATAAAGGTGCAGATGAGGTAGGAGAAAGTGGCTGCCAGTTGTTTATGCATAACAGTTGTGCTGAGCCTCCTCCAGTGTTGCTAACCATGAACTTCTGAGTCTCTTACCTGTTTGTTATGACCACTTAACTACTTCTAAACTGTCAGCAGCAGTAATTGTAAGCCTCTTCTTTCAATACCTTCTTTATTATTTCTCTATGAGAAGGGCAAACCAATCTTTGACTGTAGGCAGTACCCTGGAGTGCTTCATTGCCTGGACCCCCATTCCTGCCCATACCCAGTACTGGACGACAGCAGCCTGCAAGGCACAGACCAGAGCACAGCTTTGGTCTTCTTCAGCAGCTCAGCCCCCTGAGAAGGAGAGGTGCACCCTGAAGTGTGACACTATCTTTCATTTGGATGGGTGTCTTCATGTTCTCCATTCAATATCTTTTTGCAGGCAGTCAAGCTTCCCCCTTATATTATGGTTACTAACATCTCACAAGGAAGTTGCTGGGTATTATAACCAAGGTTGTATGGTATAGTTCCTAGTCCCGAGTCTGGTGCCCTCCAGAACTGTATCGTCCTCTCCAAACCAGGGATTACCTATGTGAGAACTTGCTTTGATGGGAGGGAAGCTTACTTCAGTAAAAATTGGTTTTGCAAGTGGCCACTTTTTAGTACTGGGAAAAAAAGGGAAAACAGCACCACAAAACCACCAGAAGCTGAAGACCTGTTCTCCATTTAAGACAACAAATATCTTACTCAGAAATACAAGTTCAGGAATGTGACGAATTATTTGTGAGCTTGTCACTTGGAGAAGACAGAATAATTGTTATCTTTTGTCCTGGAAGATGGGTATTTGTGCCTTGACTAGATCTCTGTATGAGATGTTCATTATTTCTAGGGTTCAATATTTCAGCCTTTTTAGGCCACTGATGGCTTTCACAGAAGCCCTTGCCCTGGCAGTTAGTCATTACCAAGAGGAATCTAATGATTTACCTTTACCTGAACAAACATCTCATAAAAGGACAGCACAAAGGATCCAGTGGCAGATACAGTAAAGCCTGCCCCGACCACTCTAAAATTGTTGTGTTGGAGGCAAATACACAGAAATCTTCCCTGTGCAGCAGTTGCAGCTCACGGGGCAGTTCTGGACGCCCAGGCTTAGCCACCACAGGACTGCTCCGCAACATTGGTGGCACTGGCAAGACAGCTGAACATGCCTGGCTGTCCTTGGGTACGTGTCCCCCTGCCCTGTGGGACACCCTGTGACCCACGGGCTCTTGCAAGGGCCTGCATGCACTGCATCTGCTGTCTCACCTATGGGACATGGCTTGAAAGTCCCTTCGTTGGAGGCAGGTGTGAGTAAGGTAGCTGGTACACTGCTCCTCCACCTTTTTCACCAGCTGTGTCGTAAAGGTGTGCTTCGCATGGTGTTAAAATCAGGTGTTGGCTGAGCTTTGCTTCTAAAATAGCTTATTTCACTGAAAGAGTAGAAGGAATGGCGTGTGAACATCCAGGAAGGTGGTAGGTTTGATGTTAGGGAAATGGGAATATACTTTAAGCATTAAGACATGTAAAAGCACTTTTCATTCCGCTTCTCTTAAATATATGCAATCCCATAAATAGGATGAGAAAAATGATACTCTTCAGTGAATAATTGATGTGTAAGATTTTAAATATTTTCTTTTAAAATGTTTTCATCTTAAATGGCAGTTACCAAGGTGAATCTAAGAATTAACTATGTGTTTCATCTTAATTGATGAATCCCTTTAAACTACTTGAAAAAAGTAAGAATTTCAATTTTAAAGGAATAGAATTTGTTCTCCTTAAAGGCATGTTTATCAGCTTTTGGTTGATTTCTGATCTTGGGCTCTCAGTCTGCTCATAGACATAGTAGGAGAGAACTGCTCACATGAAGAATTAATTAACATTTATGGTGCCTTTATCTTGCTAGAATGTGCTAGACTTCAAAGTGCCATGCTTTGATTGTTTTGCAAAAATGCAAGGCACTAGTCTGTAGGAGAAATATTTCTAACCAGAATATCAGAGAGTTTTGTAACAAGTTCTGCTATTTTTTTATTTTTTTTTTTAATAGAGAGACTGATATGAAGCTTTATCTCAAGCAGTATGCTGACTTTATTTGGCATGGTTTCTTTATCAGTGGTGGTCTTACTTAAAACACAACATCTTATGGAATCAATTAAATATTACTTTGCAAACGGTGTGGTGTTTCAACAGATGTGTAAACACCATGCTCTTCCTAACAGGGAAAGGTCACAAATAAGTCAGCTTTAAAATTAGGGTTGGTCATGTAATGATCATGAAGGCAATATGGTCTTTTACAGTTAAAAAAATAGAAGGTATCCTGGTTCCTATTTTGAGGCTGAAGCAATATAATTTTTTGTCAGAGAATCACAACACATGGTCCATTTTTAATACATGTGTTTATTTTAATAAAACAAACCCTAATATTCAATCAAAAAAGCTATACTGTGATGCTGTCAGTCAGGACTCTGTTGCGGTCTCTGCTTGACGGTATTTATTTCTGTCTGTGATTGGGGTTTGTTTTTTCAGTTAATTTGCCTTCCCATAGTGGGGAGGACTGTATTTATTAGATCTTACCATGCCTAATCTAACACGAACACCTGCTGGGAAGCTGTAATACAATGTCAACTGCAGCGGTGAGATAAGGACCTGATTTGTTTTTACTTGACACTGTTTCATATTTACCATATTTCTTTAAAAAACATCTTGGAAATTTTGGGTTGGTGTGCATATTTGTTTAAGCTGTCTCATCAATCACTGCTATGTTTTACTGCCATGGGCAATGCCGTGTCTGACTCCGGTATGTCCCTGCACGGGTCTCTTGATAATCTTTTGTGTAAGACATGGTCTGCCTCCTTCCAGACTTCCTACATCCACAGGCTTATTTAATTTGAGACTTCTTTCACCTCACTTCACTGTTCTTTGTTTTGTAGATTACTCAGTATTTTGTGACTTAGATCTTCATTGAGAGGATTCGTTCATATGGCGAGAAGAATAAGCAACATTCATTTAGAAAGTGTGTTACTCCTGTGACTTAATCCAGCATACTGAATGGGAAAGAAATGCCAAATGCATATGATTATTGTTGTATCTGTTATGCTATTTGCAACCGGTGAATTAACACATAAATACATTTCTAAGATAGTATTTGTGAGAAAATATTTGTACACATTTTTGTATGGGGTATGACATTTCTTTGCTTAGATGCCTTACCACACCTTGGAAGCAGAGAGTTGACACATCATTCATGTTAGAAGTAGCATTCAACACGATATAATTTATTTTGTCTTTATGTATACAAGCAATGTTATATTCTGCCCTCCTCTGCTCCCAGGAGAAGAATAAAAACCAGATAAAATTGATATTAAAGGTGTCAATTCCATGCATATCTTGAATGAGAGAATGAATCAGTGAGCTGAAGATTGTAGGGCAACATAAATTAAAGAGCAGGTTTTGTCTCTTAAGTGCTGAGTATTTATATCAAGGAATTTTAATCAGGTTTATATGGATGTATGTTTTTAAGTATGGCTTGAATTGAAGGACATCACTCATTTTGATGTTTCTGTATAAATATAATTTCATCTATATATGCTGAGATCAGAAACAAATACACAGCTGAAAAGGTAAGATTTAAAAGAACTGCACCCATATAGCATTGCAAATATGTTTCTTGCACATGCATATGTTCCTGTATAGTTTCATGCATGAATAATTTGTGTATGTTCAAATGAAGGACAAAATGTTTTCCACATTTGGCTTTGGCAGGGCAAATGGTATGTGTGAAAACTGGACAAAAATAAAGATTCAATTATTGGCCTCACATCTTAGGAAGCTCTACAGCATAATATTTTCCTCCAAAGTCCTCTTTAAGCTTGTGTTTAGTAAATTATCTTCAGATCTTCCTATCCAGTACCATTCTAGCATGGGAGGAGGAGTTTTGGCTCACCAGGTACTGACCAGCAAACTGAGATGTGCGCATGGTGCCACTTTCAGACGGGGATGTGCTAGCGAGTTGATTCCCATCTGCTGAGATGAAGAAGCCACGTGAATAGCTTGAATCTTGCTTCCCATCTGTGTAACTCTTTTCCCTTCATGTAGATGGGAAGAGGCAAGGGAGTGGGAGGAGCAGGTCTGGTGCAAACCCAGGTCCTGCCCCTGGGGAGGGACAAGAACCAGCTGGACCCACAGGTGCAGAGGAGCTCCTGAATCTGTTGGTGAAGAACTATTCCATGGAGCTGATTTAGCTGAAGATTTAGATTGGCTCTCTCCCTCAAATACTTAGGGCTCTTCTGAGTATTAGGAAGAAAGCACCATAGAACTGTTTTTGTTATGTGACTTTAACAGGTGCTTTGTCTATCCACTGCTTGTTCCAGCAACAACATTGGTATGTTTACAGTTATAGAAAAAAATGTGTAGAGTGTCAGCTGGAGAAATTCTGGGTGACTCTGTAATTAATGACTGCTTTCCACTTGAGTTTAGAATCAAAGTTATACAAGCAATTTCATCATCAAAAGTTTCCAGGTTTGAATACTTGCATTTGCAAGTTGTGTGTTCTTATTAGGTGGCCTCTCATATGGGACTGCCCTTGTCAATGGCCAAAATGCTAAGGCTGAAAGAGAAGGAGACTTTTTTTTTTTTTTTTAAATTTAAACTGGTCCATCCAGGTCAGAATTCCGGGAGTGCTCAAAAAATAACAGGTACTTTGTTACATTTCTAGGTATGCGTGGAAATGTGGAGTTGTTGCAGTTGCTTTTTTGTTGTTCTTTTGTTTGGCTTTGTTATTGGTGACCTGCAAATGAAATGATTAAAATTCCACCCACTTCAGCACAATCTGTATAAACATGGGCCTTCAGAAGGCCATGGCTTTTTTAGATTTAATCTGAAAAATTTTCAGTCTCGGTTCAGTGTCCTCGATATCTTGTTTTCACTCTGCTTTGCATTGTTGGGGTCTGCTCCATTAAGATGATTCATGCTTCCCTGGCTAATGATAGCAGTAGGTGAGATGTTCTCTTCTATTCCCAGTCCTCAGTTTTCCTGAGGTCCCCTGTTGGCTTTCAGAGCTCGGTTGAATTGGGGCTTGGCTATTTTTGTGAAAATGCATTCATCATAACTCCTTAAAATGGGTTTCATTTCTTTAGGATAATATAACTCTGGGTTGCAGACAGCATTCAGGAGTAAGGAAAAGACTCCTAGAGAAAATGTAGCTAATTTGAAGTGATTTGGAGGCTCTCAGCAAAAAGCTTTTCCAAAGATTTCTTGTCTGTCACAAGTAGGTAAACATCCAAACTTTGCCGCATCACAGTGCTAAAATAAATTGTAGCTGCAGACATGTGCTGTGACTATTCATTCAAACAAAATTCCCTTTAACCAAGGAAAAAGGAAGAAAAGAGGTGGCAATATTGCACAACTTGTAAAATTTATCTGGAAAATACAAAGGTGTGAATCTCATCAATAATTACATTAGGAGTAAATTAGGAAAAAAAAAAAAGTATTCAATTATCTTTTGTCCTCAGATGCTTTTGGCATTCTCAGAGTTTGTAATTTAATCTTTCGGGGGAATTTTCCAGGTGCTAAGGATGTCATATGCTGTCTGTAGCTGCATTATAACCCCTTGTCTGCTTCTTGTCTGGGTCTTCAATTATATTTTTATTAGTAGTCCTTTAAATCATGTTTGGCTTTGTGGTTCAGGCTGGTTAGCGGACATGATTTTAATCACTGATTTTAAATGTGTACTTACTCATTGAGAGATTTGATTTTAAACTTTTTAGATTTTATTTCAGTTATTTTTCTTGCAAGGTTGATTTGTATGGATTGATGGCTGTTTCATGTGTTGAGTGTCAATGGCAATATAATATTTTCCTTAATTTGGTACTTCTTTTGCTATTCATACTGACAAACTGCATACATATTCTTTGTTGTAAATGGTGAATAATGGATGTAGCATGTGGCCATATTTTACTTGTGATGACGTCTTGGAATTCAGTTCATGAGGCAGAAAATCTGTGTTAAAAAATTGTTTAAATAATACTGAGTTACAGCACTTTTCAGGGCTTCTCATGTATGCAAACCCATGTTTTCCTGTTGAAACTAAGGGAGATATCAAGACAATCAGTTAACACTATATGTACATTAAAATTATAATTTAAATTTGGATTGGGAGTGTGCATTTTAAAGCACTCCATTGATCATCCACACTCATGGAACTTGGGTTCGCATCCTGGAGCAGCCTTAGAGAGTGCGGATGGCATTGCTTTTACGTGAAATTAGATAGCAAAATGCACTAGTGCATGTTCAGCCTACACCAGGTACGCTGGACTTTTGAAAGAGCAAGTTCTGTGCTTTGCCTCAATAGCTAAGGGAATTATTAACCTGTTAGAAATCCTGGGCAGTTATCTGTAGGTAGGACTATGTAGGTGTCTGAATGGCCTGTTCCTGATTTCTATTTCTTTCAGATTTTAGAGATACAGCCTGTTCTACCAAGTTTTTATAGATTTGGAGAGGGAAAAAGTCCTTTCTTCTCATCAGTTCTTCAGCCTTTAAATGAACTAGTTTTTGAACTGGGCCGAACTAAAGAAAATGGTCTTTATTATCAGCAAAATAGTTTGTGATTGAGCAAACTGCTTTGTTGGTTTATCACTTTGATGCATCCTACAGGTCCTTAAGCAGTTTGTTCTCCAGTTGAGTGGTTTAACTTCCTTGTAAACTTCATCAGCAGATGTGTACTGTTTGAATTTAATATCAATTATTTTAATACAGTGAGAAAATTTAAGATCATAATCAATAAGATTTTCACATTATAAAAGGTTTTTGTTTGGGTTTTGTGAGAAATTTTCTGGGTGCTAAGGATGTCAAACACTGTCTGTAGGTGAGTTATAACCACTTGTTAGCTTGTCTAAATAGAGCTGTTTAGAAATAAAATAAGTAAAAACCATCGTTAACCCTCTTGTCAGTCACTTATACCTCTATTGTTCAGATTCCTTGAATGTAAACCAGACCTGGCCCTCATTATTTCAGCTCTCATCTTCAGCTATCAACAGATATTTCAGGAAAGATTAAGTATGGGTGTTATTTTGCTAATGTCTTTACACTATAAAGATGGAATGCAAAAGTTGCAAAGAAGTCCTGCAGCTTTTATGTATTTTCCTTATCCTTGTGCCCTCCCTTCTACTACCTATCTTATTCCAAAATGCGTACCCGAGTCAGCTGTGAAGTAAGCAAGGAAGTGATAGGGATGGGTAGGATGAAAAATCATGCTGTGCTGTGTCCTGGGGATCAGCTGTGTGAGTGTAGGTGTCCTGTATGCTCAGAGTTGTCTGTGTCCCCTAAGTCCTTCTGAGATGGATGGCATCAGGCTGGGGAGGGCATCACTCTCCTTCCTGTCCCAAAATAAAGCAAAGGAACAGTGCATCTGGGTGCTGGGAAGTAAGAAGTGTTGTTTCTGTGGCTATGGCTCACTGGCTTGCCCTTAGTGCATTTCTGAAACTGGCCCTGTGGGCCAATAGGGGCTGTGGGGAGAAGTGGGGGGCTCTGTTTCGGGTTCATGACTCAGTACTGTGTGTAGCAGAGTGTGAGCCCCAGGCTGGAGCTGAACAAGCAGGCACTATAGATACAATTTTTGTCTAGATATCCCATGAGAACCACAGCCTGTTGCTCAGGAGTATGCAAGTCAATGAACTCATCGTTCTTATGCTCACCTAGCAAGAGGTCGCAGTTGTCTGTATATGCAACACTGAAAATGTTGCTTTTGGATTGTCTAGAGCCAAGGTTCTTTGTTTTAAGTGAGATCTTTTCACAATCTGTGCTTTCTGCTACTAAGGAAAGAGTACTCCTTATACTATTTAATTCTTCTAGGTAACGAGTGTACTTGAACAATATATTGAGCATCACAACCCGTCTGAGTAGGGGGTATTGTCAATTCTTGGCTTTTCTTCTCTCATAGTTTGGTCCCCAGTTTGGCTACAGCAGCACAATTTCACAGTATGCGCACAGTTTTATATCCATTTTGACAAAGTTTTTCTTTGGCATATTATGTGCTGTCATTTGATACTACAATTTTATATGCTTCCCTTCCTTTCCTCCCTTGCCCCTACTGTGGTTTTGATATCTGTCAAAGTTGCTCTAGTGCTGTTTGCAGTTATTTACCTTTTTCACAACTCTTGTTCAGTATGGTTTATATTTTCTTCCAGATTGTTGCATTATGCTTCCAGGACATTAATCTCTACATTCCCTTCCCAGCAAGGTCATGGAGGATCAGACCTCAGAGGTCTCCTGGAATTTTCTTTAGTAGAGTCCAAGGTCATGAGGCTGAATGCATTGTTTGAATATTCATCCAGCAAGACCTTTGGATATGCAGTGACTGAACTCAGCTGAGCACTGCTGCTTGCGGCAGTCATGATCAGTCTTTGTTTATTTAACCCAGGCTGTACTTTAAAGAGGTTTTCATTACAGGCGTATTTGGAATCCTATATAGAATGCAGCAGCACTGACATCCTTACATTATCTCTCAGTATCTTTATTGCTGCTGAGCAAAAAGGGAGGCTCTATTCTTTTCACATAGTTTTATAATTAATGAGTTATTCTAGTGTCCATTAGATCATATTATTTGGGGAGATTTTTGAGTGAAGTTACACAAGGTCAACATTTCGGAATAAAGTGTGACTACATTTTACAGCTAAGGGAGTAAGATGTGTGTATTACCAGTTCTGGTAGAGTTTAAGTTTAGATAAAAATGTCTTAGTTCTTTTGATTTCAGGAGGAGCTCTTTCCAAATGTGCCAAGCTTAAACTGTTTTCCAGATTCTGCTGTTAGACAACTCCAGGACTTGCCAGCACGTGAACTTTGCCAAACTGCAGACAAGTGATTCTGATAACACTGTGGGCAGTTTCCCTGTGGCTATTTCAATCCTTATGACAGAAAGGAAAACGGTAAAAATCACATGTGTTTCCACTTAACTTTATTCTGGGATGACATGAACAGTTATAAAGCTAGTTCATGAAGGGGAAGGAGAAATAGAAGCAAGAAGAAACTGGCGTAGAGGACCGGAGGCACAGGGTTAGGGTAGCTTCATCCTAAACCCAGCTTCTGAAGAGACCCTGGTGTGGAAGGTGGGGCTATCTAGTAGGAGGTAGGGAGACAGATTTTGTATGTCTCCAGGGAGAATTATTGTAGAACATATTGACAATGGTCATTCTACCTTTCATACATATTAAAAGGTTGTTTCCTTAAAAACTATACATAAATGGAAGAAACCTGCCAGATCTGCAGTGTTTGGGGCTGAAGTCTCTCAGGGGCTTTCAAGAGGTAGGTGCTCAGTTCATGTCTGTAGGTCTGTGGGGTGCAGGTTGTTTGAGTATAAACCCTAGATGCTTTGGGATGTCAGACAAAGAATTAGGGGTTTGTGCCTCACTTGTGATCACATTGTCTCTCCAGCTTGCTGGGATGGAGAAGTCCCTGTCCCAGCTGCTCGTGGGCTGCCCTCACCAATGCGACACTGCTCCAGACAGCTGACAGCCGCTTCTGGGACCCACGCTTTGTTAAGTCTCAGTTGGCCAGATTAACTTCCAGTACTGTGCTTTCTTAACGTGGCTGTTACTGCTGAAAAGGTGTTGGAATACTCTTGGGAGCAGCTGCACCAGCAGCCAGGGGCAGGCGTTAATCTCCAGTGACGGGGAGATGACAGGGAGCCGGGCAGGCCAGGGGCCATAACCTTTGCAGTCAGCACAGCAGGCATTGCAGAGCAACATGTGGCCAAATACCTCAGCATTGGGAAGGCATTTAATACCCACTGTGATTTTATTTCTTGTTATATGTACCAAATATGTTATCTTTAAGTTACGTGATGAGAAGTTTTTGTGCTGGAGATGAAACTCATTGCAGTTCAGTTTTGCAGCATCCATAAATTCTGCGTGGGATATAAAATCACTCTGTAGTAGGAATAGTTGCAATATAATTGTAGACTTCACTGCAGCCATTTGAAACGTTTTGAATGGTTATGGCAAATAGTATTAAGAAATGCGGTATTTGGACATCACTATACGTTAGTGCATGCTGCTCAAGAAGTTTTGCACTAGTCAGACTGTGTGCCATGGACTCAGTCATTCTGGCTCTGGCTGTGGGTAATGCTCAGTGCTGTAGAAGAAGAGGAAAAATTCATTATGCAAGTGTGTGTGCCTGTGTGAATACAATTACAGAAGGAATTAATACACAGTCACTTCAAAGAGCACTATCCAGCAAGCATAAAATCAGTTTAGCCCATGGAGTCTTTTGTCGCAAGACATTTGTCCATGTTGCCTTACAGGGCACAGCTTGTCGTCTTCAGTGTATACAGTATAAATGATGCAACCCCAATTTCAGATACTCAGCTAGCTGTGACACACAGCCCTGAGAACGCTCATTATTCTTTGGCTTCACTCTTCTTTTTACTTCTTATTTATTCAAACAGATTACATTCCCATTTGGATGGGATTAGCTGTGGTTTGAAAGTATTGCTGCGGTTTGTCCTGTGAAAATGAGTGTAGTATTTAGCTGAGCGATGTCTGTTTCATGACCTGAAACATCTTGGATAGAGCACACAAGAGTGTCAGCATTTGTATCTAACTAGATTTCCTGTCGTATGAAGACATGAGGCACGTTTGGGGACTTCTCGTGAACTTTCCTGTGGGGAGAACGTAGAATTTGGGTTTTCTTCATAACTTTTCTAGGAAACAGACGCTTTTTTTTCCCACTCTTGCTGTTGAGCTTCGGATTAACTTTAATGAACGTATCCAGAACAGGCTAAACCAGTAGTGCCCAACATTTTGCTGTGACAGGACACATGAGAGCATCCTGCGGAGTGACCTGCAGGCATGTGCATGTCCCCGGTGTGCCCCCATCCCATGCCACTGCTTATATGGCCCAATGAAACCCATACACAGCTGTTTTTTCAACAGTCAGCAACGTGACTTCACCCTCAAAAAATTTAACTTTGCATTTTTAGGATTAAAAATAACTAGATAAATGCAATAGACATGATTTATATTTAATGCTTATTTGTACTGTTTAGTATGGCAAATCCCAGTTTTCTTAAAGAGACAGGATTATGCAGTTTGGCTTCCAAATTCATTTTTCAAAATGCAAAACAGGGAATTTAAGCTGCTGTGAATAGCTGTGTTGCTGCTATGAACATGAAGTATTTTTCCTAATTTCATTTAGAAGTTTTATTTTGGATACAAGTAATTTTGTTAGTGTTGGAAACCCATGCACAATAACATAGCTCTGATGTTGAAGAACTGAAACTCTAATTGAGTGGCCTTGTCTTTCTGAAGGCAGAGTGCAATGAAAACAAGAAAACACAAGCCATAAATGGTGAAAAACTTATTTTTGAATTTTAACCTCCTGAGCTAGACTACTGAAAATTTGTACTGGGAACCAACCTCATCATGAATGCACACCATTATTTTAGTAGGAAACATACTTTTTTTTTTTATTCTCAGTAGTGGAGGTATTGTTAAAACACGGTGTAACCACTTTATGCTACGTATGTGTTTTTTAGCACATACATAGGACAACTGAAATTGTCCCTTGGCACAGACTGAAGTAAAAAAAAAATCTGTTTATATTCAAATTGACAGAGTTAAAAAATAGGGTGCAAACTAAACTACACTCAATAGCAATATCTTCCTTGCTCATTCACCCCTGGGAAGCACTATTCCACCTCCCCAAGGGAGACTTGTGCCCATCTCAGGTCATCTCTTTGCTAAGGTAGACTCACTGTGCATACACTACTATTCCCCTGGATTGGGTGGCATGTGGTGCAGGTTGATGCCAGTAGGCAAGGGGTAAAGCATATTTCTCACATTAGCTTAAGTGACTTTAATAGAGGACATCAGAGAACTCTTACCTTCAGAGAAGACATGACTAGCTGAAGGAGTCTGTGTCTGGGGACCTCTAACCTTTCTAACCTTCTTCCTAAACATGGTCTCAGGAAGAATAGGAGGTCTTGTTGCCATTTCTGTTTCATGACACAGCAGCCACGGATACAAGAAGATGGCAGGTTGTAAACCTGCATTGCAGGTATATGTCTTCAGTCACGTGAAGTCAAGTAATCTCAGTTCTTTTGCTGACACTGTATCCTTAACTTACATTTAAAAATTATGGCTTAGACTTTGTTTGATGATAATTGAGTATCTACAGCCTTAAATAGGAGATGTCTGTACCTGTTTAAAGTGCTTTATACTGCACGTTAGTAAAAGGACTACCTGTAGTAATTCATGGTATTTTTGATGTTCCGATTCAGTCTGTATCTCTCACATAAGTTTTAACTCATGGACCCTGAAGAAACTTGTGGCTGGTGTTGAATACAATGACCGGTGCAGAATTCAGCAGCAGGAATGTGAAAACATTGGTCTGGTGTCTTCTCTTTGAATTTCTGTGCACTTTGGCCTTTCCATCAGTAACAGAATATCCTTTGCTACCTTCAGGATCTTGATTGTGATGGAGACTGCTCTTATCAGCTGTATCCCATCAGGTCCTGGAGTTCCTGCTCTGTAGATGAAGGTCATGTGGCATGGTCCTCTGGACCCGATGTAAAGCTATCTGTAGTCAGAGACTTTAGTGAACTTTGTGTCAAACCGTTTCTCAGGAGCTGGACCTACACCAAAGAGTCCCCATTCCCACAAGAAATTAGCACTATCTCAAAACTTTTTATGTTTGCTCCTGTGGTATAGCTTATCTCATCTGTGGTAAACACTGAGAACCAAACTTCTTCAAGCTGAGCCTAACAGAGGAGAATTTGTTCTTTTTTTTTTTTTTTTTTTTTTTTTGTTTTTTTTCTATTTTGAGGCTTTCTATTTTTATACTGCAATGAAAAGCAGTACCTAGTACTTCGCAGTGAACCTCTGATTTCTAAATGCAGTTCAATCTCAGGATCAAGGGACTTGAGACTGGTTCCTCATTTTGATTTTTCTTAGACTTTTCCAGACCCTTTGAGCCAGTGAATAAATTGTCCCTGTGTTTTCTTGCCTACAATATGTCCTCATTGTACTCCACAGCTGAAATGATTTCTCAGAGAGCAGGAAACAGTTTTCCAACACGTGTATTTGTAGTATTTTCTTGATAAGGACAGACTCCCGATCTTTTCCTAGTTACCTATACAGAGATTTTTTTTAAAAAAACCTGGAATTAGTCCAATTCCGTGTTTTATCTGTGTTACTCTTTAACAACATTCAGATATACATGATCAAGGTGGTGAAACTGTTTTTTAACAAGAATCCAGCATTAAAAGAAGGGTGATTCTCTTATCATTTTCTGAGATGCTAAAAGAGGGGACTGTACGCATTTTAGCAGTGTAAAGTAAGCCAGTACATTTTCGTGTTGCAAATTGCTGTGTAAGCCTCCTGTAGTCATTAGGATTCCTCAGCTGGAGGCAGAACTGCAAAAAGGATTTTATGATTAAGACTGCTCTCTTGTGATGCAGTCTTCAGAACTGTTTGATGCTTTCCAACAACACTTTACTTTTTAAGCTATACCAGTGATTTTTAAAATACATTCTGAAGGTCTGGTAGCATTTAAAGAAAGTGTGCAGGGCAAGGGGGTGGGGAATCTAACAGCCAAATAAAGGTGAGGCTGCTGCGACCCCATGTCCCCAGGTCCAGCATGTATCCCCGTAGGCACACATGCACTATATATATATGTGTGTGTATGTATATACATGGTTATATATACACACAGATCAACGCAGAAAGAGGACACACAGCAGTCACACAAATATCAGTGGCATAGTTGGCCTCATCCTGTTTCTCCTCTCCTGCTGTTTAAGATGAAATTCAAATGTAGACATCTATACAGCATATGTATGCCATGCAAGTTCTCATTTTAGCCTGTGGCTGCCCCTGGATCCCAGTCTCCCCAGTTGGTGGCACCTGGGTGTGAAAGCCCTTGAGGCGCAGCCCAACTGCAGCTGGTGGTCCCCAATCGTAATGACCTCAGTGCCTGTGCTCCAGCTCCCACTGCTGCACTCAGAGCCCTGTACACACACGGCAGGCACAGGGATGATTCCCTGCTATGACAGCTTGGGGAGTGCTGAATGGGCCTCCTCTGTGTTTGTGGTAATCAGTCCTTTATCAGCCCCCCTAATGAAGAGGCTCTGTGCTCAGGCTGCATGTCTCCACTGAGAAGTTCCTCTCCTATTTCCCTCCAAACGCGTGGGACAGGCACCAAATGTATTGTACTTGGGTGAGGAGGTACCTGTGGTTTAAGTGTACAATATGCTTGTTTCCATAAGGACCCTGCTGAACACTTGTTATAACACTGTTTTCCTGGAAAGCGGAGTGTAAATATATTTATTTTTTTGTTGATGCTCGAGTTCTGGGATCTTCTCCCACTGTCTTCACGCTGATCAGGGAGGCTGGGGTGAATAGGCAGATAGCTTTTGAAAAGCCATAGCTAAAATCCTGCACCCCTGTGACAGAGGCTTTCAGGAAGGCTTTGAGCTATTCAGTGGGAAACAAAGAGAGCGATGGCTTCTCCCTGGAAAGATGACTCGGTACCCTGGAAAGAAAGAGCTCTTGATGTGTGTCATATTACTCTGAATCAGCTTTATCACTGAGAAGATTTAATGATAAAAGCATGTTTACTCAAAACACAGATTTACAGGAATGGAATGAAGTCACTAAAAAAAGTTAAAATCACAAAAGCTATTACTAAGGGTACATGGAAAGCAAATTATTTTTTTCTGCTTCAGCATTTTAGGTTGCTTGTGAGACTAATTAGCTCTTTTGTAGCCTGCTCTGCAAAGTAGTTAGAATTAAGGGATGAATTATAGGAGTCTGGCTTCTGGTGGTTCCCAGAGAGAGCTGCTTTGGCTAATCCCTTCCATCGCTGGCTCAGGAGGGAAATAAGCTCCTGTCTCTCTCCTCTTGTGTCCCTGTCTCTGTTCCCTGTGGTGGGCCATGGGACATCTTGTGGTAATGCTGGGCCAAAGTCACTCACACCCACCATCCCACCACCATGGCCTGATGAGCATTTCTATATACCAGTGCTTTAAGTAGGCATTAAGCTGCATTTGTCAGGTTTTGGTACTCTTAACACAGCATGTGACTTAAAACTTTTATTTCATGAGAAATAACAGCAGACTTTTCTTCCCCATATTAATTATATTTGCTATATGCTTTGCAGAGAAGCTACTCCAGATCTATAAACATGTGAGAAAAGGAACAGAGTGCCTAGGCACTGTGATCTTTTACTATCTAATAGATAAAGGATAACATCTCCTAGGACCCTGCCAGAGTCTGGCTTCTTACTGACTTTGTTTTATTTCCCTGCACTGGAAGTGGTCTTTTATGGAATGAAAATGTTGAAGAGGGAAAGCTTAAAGAGAAGGAAGTAAGCTTATTAGAAATTTTGGGTTTAGGATCTGGTTTTAGAACTTGAAGTATCCCACACTTGGTTCAAATTAAAGCACAAGCTCATAGGCTGAATTTGTGACTAAAACTGAAGGAAAGGATAAAAGGTAGACTGACTTTCAGATATTAAAAACCATGATTCTTTTTGCATTTAGGGGGAAATTAGAAAGGCCACCTGTCCAAAATGGAGTGAAATAAGTTGATCCAAGGTGACCTTTTCAGTTCATTGGGCTGGTTGGTTGTCCTGTAGGATTAAACAGCTCTGGGCCAGAATAGTGGGGATAACATCACCAGAAAGATGTATTGGTTCATGCTTAGTAAGATTGTCCTGTGTTGTGAACCATTAAACTGTCTGTACTTCGAATACCAACATTTAGCCTGAAACAGTAAGCCAGTCCTGAAATCAGCACAGTTTTCATTACATAATGATGGCATTGCTTGCAGATATTTGAAATGCCAACTGTCTGCTGCATTAACTGTAGTTCTCAGATCTGAGCTACCTAATTACTTTCTGCAGCCTAAATGTGTGAGCCTGTGATTGTAAATACTGAAGGTTGGTTGAGTCATGATAGCTGCTGATGTAAACAGTCTTGCTCCATGGAAGTAAAATAATTCAAGTAGCTTGTCTCACCTGCTGGCTCTTGCTGTAGGTGTTGGCTGTAAGCAATGCATTGACACCTGAAGAACCTCTGTTAGAGAGAGGAGAGTTAAGCTCATGTCTTCAGTGCTTTCTTGGTTGACTTTTTTCTTCACAGTTTTTTCCTTTCTCATTGAGAACTGCCTTATATGAACCTCAGCTGAACTGGTGAAAGTTCTAATGTCCTTGGTGGGACTGTCAGGCCTGTTCAGTTTTTCTTTCAAAATCCAAGGAGGTTTCCCAGTGACTAGTGTGTTGATAGCATTTTTTGAAAACCCTGTAAGGATTTTTTTTTTTTTTACTGTAGAAAACACTGGATTGAAATGAAGAAGCAGGAACTTGGGCTTTTTTAAAGGCCAGATATTGATTTTTTTTTTCTCCTGTTGATAAATGGGCATTGGCAGTTGGTAATCAATAGTTACAACCTTTTGAATGTTTGTGGGATGCTTCTCCAGATGCAGAGCAATTAATTGTTTCTAGCAGCGGTACTTTTTTAATCGATTTTGGTGGCAGATGGAGAGGAATATGGATGTTCTCCTGGGCTGCATGGATCTTTCAAATCTGGTAAGACTCCAGAAATGTGTAAAAACTCTGTTTTGTAAATTAAGATCAGAAACTATTATTAGCTTTTGTTTGTAGTTCAAGCATGATGTCATATTTGGCATACAGAAAAACTCCCAGCTCATGGCTCAGATCTGTTCTTTCTCAATTTGGTGTCTTCGGTGTCTGCTCTTGAGGCCGCCTGTCTCTCCTAAAGAGGAATGGTTTGCGTGATACCAGCTTTTTAGGGGCTTATTCAGTGTTATCACCTTCATGGGAAGAGGAACAGGAGGCTTTGCTTGGAGCTGGTCATGTCTGAATGATTTCCAGCCATCTTACTTTTACATAAAACTGGATTAAACAGCTTTAACTTTTTATGCTGGCATAAAGTCCTCTAAGGCCGTTCCAGCTAGACTGCTCTGGCCTTTGTGGGAGAGACATACAGAACTTGCTCCTGCATTTTGTGACATACTTTCCCATCCTTCTATTTATACTACTAAATAACTGTAGTAATTTAGGGTTAAAAAAGGCCTGAGGAAGCATAATATCACAACAAAAACATATGTTTGGAACTGTAAAGCATCTCAGGAAACAATGTTCTTCCAAGTTTCATGAAGTTGCAGTATGTTAACGGCTCTTTTGTAACATCTTTTCCAGTCTTGCCTTTTCACACAATTAGGACAGGACCTGCTGAATTTTGAATTAACTATGTGAAGTAAAAGTCACTATAATTGTGGAGGCATATTTGATCTGTAGTGAGTCTCTTTTCAGTTATTTTACGTTTTCTTTAATACTCATTTAAATAAAGTTTTGGATCTATCAAAGCTTAGGTCGCCTGTATATTATGACTATTTAAATTTAATTTACTTTTGCTACAATCAGATATAAACAAAATCTATTCACTGGAAAGGCAAGTATGAGGAAAAGGGAATACTATTCTTCATACAGTTAAAAGAGCATCCTTTCAAACTAGACACATCATCAGTTCATGAGGATAATCTTCCTAATTTTAATTATTTCCCTTGTTTCTGAGTTCTTTGGCCAAGTATGCTTAAGTGCTTAACAAGAATACTGTAGGGTTTGCAGTTAAAGGTAAAATACATCTTTGTCAGATGACTTTTTTTTTTAAATGTTCTGTTTAGTGGCAAAAACCTTACCCTTTTTCTGTAGAAATGTTTTCTCCTTCCAAATGTGGAGTTTAGTTCTCTTACAAGGTTGAAAAGGATGGGCAGAACAACCAGTATACAGTATTGGAAAAATGGCAGATTTAAAGGACTGTAAAAGAAAGCCTTATAATACTAGAAAACAAGCACTCCCCCATTACCAAAGGAATTGTACAGTGTATTTATAGACCTGATGTATCCTGAGAGAAGGCATTTCAGATCATTATTGTATTAGGCACAGCAGAAGAAATATTAAAGAAGTAGATTGGGAAGAGATAACTAGAAGGGTAAATACTACAGAGGTGGAATTTATGTTTACAACCGTCTATTCTCTACATTAAAGCTAGATTTCATGAATTAAGAAGCATAGTTTTATAGGCAAGTGAACAGAAGAGGCAGCCCAGTGAATTGTCCCCTTACCTTCACTATGGCAGTAAGGAACCAGGATATTGTCAATGCATAGACAATATGACTGGTGCTGTTGTGTCTCAACCCGAGATGGCTCCTGCAAGACCAGCCCGGTTGTCCCTCACGCATGCTTTGCATCATTTCCATTTGGAGGAGCACTGTGCCAAGGACTTGGACCAACCTTTGGTGCTGCAGAGGTTGTGTGAGACCTTCATCCTGCTGGTGCCCACTGGAGGTTAGATATTCTTCTGGCTGGAGATCTGCCTACAGAGATTAATACAAACCTTCCCTGAACAGTATGACTTACAGAAAACACTTGACAGCCTAGTTTTGTGGAAGGCTTTTATTGACATTCACTTAAGATAAACAACATCATTCCTTTGTGGTTTTGCAACTCATGAGTAATGACACGATGTTGGACTATGCTGTTTAAAGCTGTTAGACCATAATAGCAGTGTATGTGTTGTGTAAGTAATGTTGTTTTGTATGGGTTTGTCAAAACTCTAACAGGTGTCTTAAAGACAGTAACACTTCCAGAGCATTTCCCCCCCCCCCGCCTTTTTTAGAAATCATTACTGTATTGTAGTGCGCCATAAACAGTGGAAATGAAACATATGTTTATCTCCTGAGTGCCTTTAAAATACTGACTCAGAATATTCAGCTTAGCCTGACAAATAGTCCTTATGTGACCTGTCTCTTGTTACGCTTCCTACATTTTGCACTTGGAGTGAAGCACTTGGTTAACTCTTTCTGTGAAATCTAATCTAATATTACAATGCCCAGTTTTCAGGGTTCTGCAGGAAGTTAACTGCACATGAAGTCCTACTCCACCTCAGCATCAGTAGCTCTAGACAGTACCCTAAGCATCTCATAGCGTTACAAGTAATGGAATCAAAACAAAGCAGCACCAAGACAGCTAACAAATGTCACCATTTCATATACACAAAATATGTTTTATAAATACACAGTTTTAAAGAGTACACTAGTTGTTACTTTAAGAAAACCCCCAAACTTTTCATATGAAAACTTTTAAAGCCAAACACTAACAGAGGTGAAAAATGTTCTCTGTGGAATTGTGCTCACACTAACATAGTTCCAGACATGGCTTTCCAAATACAACTGCTGGGTTTTTTGTGTGTAAATGGTCTTGGTTTCTAAATACTGTAGATACTTCAGTAGAGGAAATTAAATATGAGAACTGTAATGTAAATATTTTTAGTCTCAAAAGTGTGTTGCTCCTGCTATCTAATATATATGCATATGTACATACCTACATACATATATATGAATTTCTGAATGTGCTGTCAGGTGCTACAGGCTAATGTTTCCTGAGACTTTGTGAGACAGGAGCTGGCAGCTATCTAAGCCTGTTCAGTGCTCTGCTTCACATCCTTCCAGAACAGAAGACATAAGGTTTAATGTTGCTCTGCCTGCCCCAACCTCAACAGGCAGCAAAGAAAGGACAGAAAGTGACAATGCTGAAGGACACTCATGCAGTAGTTCATCTAAATTCAGCAGTAATTAATTTATCTCCTGGAATTTCATCACATTTATGATTATTAACGCAGATATTGACAGCTGATGTTAAGAAACTGCTTGTCTTCTGACCTGTCAGTAATTTTGCTTTGTGGCTCTCTTACTGAATAGCCAATAAGGGGATTGGGAAAATGGTTTCTGGATCTCTGCTGACTTTCTGTTTAATTGAATTGCTCTTCATAATAGTTTGAAGCAGCTTTGTGTCTGCTACTGATAAATGCTTAGTCCAAAACAACTGTGAAAATCAGTAATCTATAGAGCATCTTACCGGCTTTAAAAGACAACTCCCTCACCCCCAGGTTGAATGTATACAGAAGACATTTTGTGAAATTCGCTATCTTAACTTACTTAACAGTCTTCTAAAGGAGCCCCAAATATGCCAGGTTGTTACAGGACTCTCACCACAGTCTGCAAGGCTTTGAATTTTGCCAACTTACCAACACAGTATTATGCCAGAAGCATCTCTCTCTTTTTCCTTTTTCCCTTTTTTTCTTTCCCTGAGGTACAGTAGCTTCATTTGGAGTAGAAGATGCCTAAGGCTCTTCCATAGTGCTTCAGGCAAATAATCCTGTAGTCCAAGTTTCAACAGTTTATAGTAAATAATTGAATAAAAACATCTAGAAATGTGATGCTTGCACATTGATTTTTCTCTTTAACTGTACTTCTTATATGCTTGTGGTGGTAGATTTGTATAAAGTAGTTCCAAAAATGACAGTAGCATCTCATTCCTGGTGCATCTGTTCCCAGTAGTATCTGCTGACCTTTGCTATCGAAGGAAGTTTGTGCTGTCCTTGTCTTTTTGTGCCAGCATTGAAAAATCAGCCCATATAGAACAGGACGTTTAATTTATTTTATGGCTAACACAATGGGGAACTGAAATTTTTGTGGTTTGCCTTAGTTTTCAGTGTTCAGTCTCTGTTCTCATTTGCTAAAAGCTCTTGAATAGCTATTCTTTGCTGTCATTTCACAGTACATATAATGAAGCAGAAGAGGTCCATTTTTCTACTCCACTGCCTCCCAGTGTATTGTTCACAAATACAGGAAGAGGAAGGTTGCATATGAAGGCTATCCCAGTGCCAGAGGTGTCCACAGTGGACTACAAACTCTGTAACTGCATCATGTAGAAAGCACTTTCAACCTTCTAAACTTAAGGGTGAATTTAACTGAACTTGAGATTTCTTTGATTAGTTGAATGAACGATGGAGAAAACCTGTAATGACTATTGCATGATGGATGCCAGGGAAAATTTTTTTATATTTATGTTAGATGAGAGCAGTCAAACTGATGAAATCCAATCTCCACTGCCACCCTTCTCTCAACATGTTTGCTAAATCTGAGCACATATCCAGTTGTTAAGGTTTTGCTTCTTTGCATCTTTCAGCATTGGAATTGGGATGGCAGGAAATCCAGCTGAAGCACTGTTATTTTTGTTCATCATACAGAGTTTATATTTTTAAATAAATAAAGTTATTTTTACAAAGGGCAATAACGCGTGTGAACATAACAAAAATCACAGAGGAGACATTAAATCCTTAAATGTTAAATAATCTGCTTTACAAATTAGAAGTTATACCCACTCCCATCCTATCAGGGACCTTTCTGCAGTGAGATTTTTGAAGATTAAAATGTGTGTTTCACAATAGACTTTCTTTAGCATTTTTCTCTTTTTTTCAAATTCAAATACAGAAAAAAACTTTCCCTGCGTGTTCTGCAGATTAATTTCTGCTCTATTCCAGAATAATGTATTAGACTTTAAGGCAGGAACAGAACATGATGATCCAGGCTAACCTCCAGTGAGGCCAACTGTTCCTGTATCTACCCCAGCATCTCCTGGCTGAAATAAAACAACTTGTGATTTATTTTTTTTTAAAGTACAAAATTAAATTAATTTAAAACAAATGAACACTCACACTCATTTTTGTTGGATATGTTGGCTCCAGATGTCAGATACATCATCTGTTTGAAAATTTGATTCCTTTTTTTCCCTTAGCTTCCTGTTTTTCATACTGAATAGAAGAAGTGTTATGGTGGACTGGATGAAACCTTACTAAATGTTTGACATCTTATTCTTAGTAAAAGTAAGACAGGTATTATAAACCCAACTGAAAGCCTGAGAGTCTCTGCTCCCCCAAATCCTGTCCTTGGGCTGGCATGGACATTTAACTTCAAGGTAGAAGAGGTATTCCCTGTCATCTGATAACCATTCCTGGGATGGGAAAATGGTATGTTGAAAACACTAGTGTCCAAGGGATAAGCATTAGGAAACTGAGCACAAAATCAGAACAAGTATTAGGAACAAGATTGGTGGAGAAAAAATTGTGGCCAAGGGGTTGTTGAGGCTCAGTGTTGGCAGGATAGGACTTGGAAATGTTACCAATGAAACCATCTTTTCTTTGTATTGTGTAGAAAGGAGAAAGATGTTGCATGCTTTTTGTAGGAGTTGGGCTTTATCAGACAAATGGTTGACTCCATTGTGGTTTCTTTTTCTGACACAAGTAACCTTCAAGAGCAGAATTTTGACTTTATGGGCCAGAAATATATAAATGCTTATATGCACTATATGCACACCTGTGAACATGCTTGTAATTTTCTGATACAGCACATTAATTAGACAGAGTTAGTAGTGAAGGTCAAAATGTAATGAGATTATCTGCTTCAACATTATGTATTTCATTTCACTACTAAAATGGTAAAGCAGGGCTAGGCATCTAAGCCAATACACATGAAAAAATGACTACGTTTTGTACTGATTGGCCAAGTTCATCTTTCTCAACCTTCCTTGGCTCCGAAAATAAAATAACTATTGACCTAGTTCTAAAAATATACAGGATCAGGTAATACCTTAATTCTGATTTCTTTTGTTCAAACTTTGAAATGCTGTCACTTGCAGCTGACAAATATACACTGGTAGGGAACAGTGCCATCGTGAAATGCTGCAGACTGAAAAAAGTCACCTGCTTGTCCTGGGATGAGTGCCATTGCTGTCTGACAGAAACATCAGTCTGGCCTCTCAGCTTCTGAATAGGATGCAGATGTTTCCAATGGGAGAGGAATTTACCTATATAGCACAGGGAATGATGCAGCAAGAGATGACAGTGTTTTGCATGTGACTTCTTATATCCAAACACAGGACTTTTTTTTTTTTTGCTTTTCTCTAAAGGCAAACCCACAATCTGTTAAATATTAAAAAAAGATTGCTCATATACTGGAAGAGATTCAGTGCAGCTGTTTGTTTTGGCAGATTCAATTTAAAAATAAATATTCCTAACAAAATAATAGAAAAATATATGTAGAATATTGTACCTTTGTCTGGCATTTATGGTACGGTGCACTAAATTCTCATTAAAGTTATCATTTTTACATAGCAGTTGGGCATCTAGTCAGAAAAATGTATGCTCACAAATAACTAGGCCTGTACCTGTAATATTCAAGCAATATATGACATTGGCTTTCCTTATTGCCCTTGCTTTGCTCTTTTTTTTTTTTTTTTTTTTTTTTTTTTTTTTTTTTTTTTTTTTTTTTTACTTGGGCATTAGGTTTGTGAGCTGGGTTCAATGTTTTAATCCAATTACTGGATTATTTCTTTCCCAGTTATTCCCCCCAGTCCTTTCTGCACAGTCCTTTGCTATCTGTATTGAAACTGGGCTGCAGTTAATCTTCTAGAGTGGACTTATTGAAAAGGAAAATTGAGCAGATTGATGTTTTCCCATTTTTAGTCTTTATGTCCTTTTGGATTCCAACTGGAAGGTGAGAGAGAGCAAAAGCAAAATACACATGAGTTTATGATAAACGTGGTCCTCATGAAATGCTGCAACCTGCAGATCAGAGGTAGAGATTATCTTTTGCAGGCTCTGAACACCTTTGCCCTGCTTCAGCAAGCTGCTACCAATAGCCAATTTGTTCTGTAGAATATTGCTGGATGCTTTTTATTCTCTCTGGTGACAACCAGTTCCTATCCTCCATGTGTGCAAGAAGGTTTAGGGGCCCTGCCCTGTCACCTTGCCTCCCCTTTGAACTTGAATCCGTGGATGAAATCTGGACCTTGTAGTCCTTATTCCTTGCGTATTTGTTTAATTTCATGCTGAATTGACTGTCTTCCTGCTCTGGGCTTTGCTTTGATGTGACCACGTTTTGTTTCCATTATTAGAAGTTGGAGAAAACCTATTGCCTGTTTCCCTGTATTTCCTTAATTTAGTACGTTTTAATGTATCTGTCCATGTTTCTTTCCTGTGTATATAATGTCAAATAGAGAAGAAATACCAGGATGATATAAAGAAAAGCTTTATCAGCATTAGCATGGGGATAGCTCTGTTATTTCTGGGCAAAGGCCACAAATGAGTTATTCAAGACATGATAAATGAAGGGAAGACTATTGTAAGAAACTTCTCTATCATATATAAGCCACATAAATCACTGTATATGGGCAGAGGAATACATTCAAGAATTTTAAATTATTGTTGTGACTAGAATTAATTCAAAATACAGATGTAAGTTTATGAGAACAATCAAATTGATTGAACAAGTTGGTGGCATCTAGAGCAGTTTGGGTATGATGAAGTCTTACCAAAGCAAGACAGGCTCTGGGGAATGCTTGACTAGATGGGATTGCTGACCAACTCCTTTGAGGACCACATCTCCATCTCCAATACAGTTTGTCTGTTGTGAAGCCATCGGCTTCAGAGTCCTTGGGTCTGGAGCGAGAGGTGGTCTAACTAAAACTACCCTGAAGTCATGGGTTTCTGGCCCCTTTCTCATGTTTCTCATTCCCCACCTTTGTCCTAGCATCCTTAGTTCAATCTGATTAGGTATACTGTCATTGCATCTATAGTGGCAGTGTCTATTTTCCTGAGCAGACACAAGATGGAATAAAGACCTCACGTATTTTTGGCAGAACAATATTTCTAGGTCAGTGTTGATTTATAATATCTTTTATGAGGGTCCAGTTTGGTCAAGAAAGAAAATAGATGCACTTGAATAATGCAGGCAAGACCCACAAAGGGTTGGTGAGCCAGCACACATGATTTTTGTCAGCTCTAACAGGGCCTCTTCCATATTTTCAGCCTGGATCACTGGCATACCTTGCCCCTTTACTCCAGGGTCCCCTGGGAGCTGTGATCAACCATATATGTTGTCTCTGCCTTGAGAGCCCACTCTTTCCAAGAGAACTTGGGGTCTTGGGAAGTTTGATCTTGGGAAGTTTGATCTTGGGAAGTTTGATCTTGGGAAGTTTGATCTTGGGAAGTTTGATCTTGGGAAGTTTGATCTTGGGAAGTTTGATCTTGGGAAGTTTGTTCTTGGGAAGCTTCTCTGGTGGCATAAAGGACCACCTTTCAGTCCTGCAGAGATGCCAGCAGTCAGACTTGGTGATGAACTTATTCATAAAGGAGCAGTTACTCTTCCCACTTTTCACCACACTGAGTCTGGTTTGTCCACTGCCTCCAGCCATAAAATGTTTATTCTGTTAAGTAGAGGAAAAGAACACCTTCCTCTGAGATATTTATTCAAAATAAAAGCAGCTCATTTGAAGCTCACTGGTGATCTGGAATGTTGAGAGAAAATCTGCTGGAGGGATTAATGGTGGTTTGGGGGATGACATACATTTGACTGTAATTGTGACCTGATCCTTAAGAGAAAAGAAAAAGCTAGGCACAGTTCTGATTTCTGATGTCTAATTTTTCACTGCTGATAGTGGGTCTGAGTAATCTGTTGCACTTTAGGAATAAGGTCTTGGGTTTATAGCAGATAATTTGCTACAAACACAGTTCAGTAGCTGTCAAAAATGCAAATAAAGTTTTATGAATTATGGAGAAAGAGTAAAGAACAAACCAGAAACAGCTTTTGAAGCAGTTGCCTGATCTGTCCTTGCCTCCTTCTGTTTTGGTTTGCCTGAGAGCAGTCTCAGGGCCCACAAGCTGGATTTGTTTTATGTGAAGCTCACTCAGAAGATGCACTTCAGAAACACACCTGATGTGTTCAGTATGCAAATGGACTTTCAGTCTCATCTGTTCCAAAATAACCCCCCCAAACCAGGTGTGTAGAGTCAGATCCTCCACTCTGCATGGCTGCCTCTGTGGTGCTGCAGTATTTGCTGATGTGGAGGTAGTCAGAGGGGCTCCTGCTCTGGGCTGGTGGCATGGAGGTACATGCCGTACAGCTGTGCTTGCTGTGTGATTGTGCCCCTCTCCAAGTGTCTCCAGGTACTGGGGACCTGATACTGGGATAGGCTAGACCTTGGGTATGTTCTGGCTGCGTGAAGGATATCGGAATCTTAATTTTAATAGAGACAGTAATAGAGATATTATTCAGAGTTACTGAAAAACAATAATGGCCATATTATTTTTCTTTTTGGGTCATTTGAGAACTAAGGACCTTACTAGGAGCAATGTATTTGTTGCATCCTTTCCTGAATGTAAGAAAGAGGAACATCCATCCTGTTGCTAATAAAGTCAACATTCCATAATAAGAACAAGCTTATCTCTCTCCTGAGAACTAGAATTACTGATGCTGTTAGTGAAGGCCTGGGAATGCGACCCCTGGCTGAGTTGCCCTCCAACTCTATCCATCCTTGAAATTTCCCCTCTGTAACCTTTTCATCTCAGAGGGTGTTTTCTGCCTCCTGGTGATGATCCATTTTAATTCACTCTATACAACATAACTTGAATATAGTGCCATAGCTAATTGCCACCATCTGCATGCAAACCACAAGATTTTTCTACCACATGTCACAACAGCAACTGAACTCTGGCTACTTGAAATCTGTCCCAGAGCAGACACCTAACTCAGATCCTTTGAGTTACTCTTTGGCAGTCCATGCCTCTCTCTGCTGACTCCACCTGCTACTTCGAATCACAGAATGGTTTTGGTTGGAACAACCTTCAGAAATCACCTAGTCCAACCACCCTGCCACCTTCCGCTAGACCAGGTTTGCTCAAAGCCCCATCCAGTTTGGCCTTGAACACTTCCACGGAAGGGGCAGCCACAGCTTCTCTGGGCAACCTGTTCTAGTGTCTCATCACCCTCATCATAAAAAATGTCTTCCTTTGGTCCAAGCTAAACCTACCCCCTTTCCATTTAAAGCCATTTCCCCTTGTCCTGTCACTACAGGCCTTGGTAAAAAGTCTTCCTCCATCTTTCTTATAAGTCCCCTTTATATACTGAAATGTTGCAATAAGGTGTCCCCGCAGCCTTTTCTTCTCCAGGCTGCAACCCCAACTCTTTCAGCCTTTCTTCACAGAGGAGGTGTTCCGTCCCTCTGATCATTTTTGTTGCCCTCCTCTGGGCCTGCTCCAATAGGTATATGGCTTTCTTGTACTGAGGACCCCAGAGCTGGACACAATAACTCCAGGTGGATCTCATCAGAGTGGTGTAGAGGGGAAGAGCACCTACTCTTTGGTGACTTGTTTATATCGGTCTCAACTAGCCTGGAGTGGAGGGAGTGTATGCATCTTGTTTTCTGGACCACAAACTTACCTGCAGTGCCAGGAGAGCAATCCTTGGGAACAGGTAATAACGGGAGCATTTCAAGTTTCTTGATGTGTAACAGCCATTCAGTTCGAGGCACCTTTTTGGTGCAGTGCCCAAACCACGTGCCATGAGGCTGAAGGAGGGTGTCAGCAGCAGGAGGTGGGCAGCAGTTTGCAGGGAAGGATAGGCACAGACACACAGAATACTTGGGTAGCGCTGACTGATCAGTAATCAAAGGCGAAGTGGACATTTTAAAACGGGACACTATGCAGAAATAGAGAAAGACTTGAGAGGACTTTGGCTCCATGCTCTCATGACATCTTTTTTTCCCATCCAGGTATCTTAATGAATTGCATGCAGTCACCCTGCAGTAAGCAGTGAGGTTTCTGCAGGTGCTGGTCCTATTAATCTCAAGGTCATAGGCCCTGGTACACTAGTGTGTCAAACTTGGTTTTTTAATCTAAAACTGTTCAATTTCCAGATGAACGTTGATTAGTAATTAGCGTGCATATGCCTGTGTAGAAAGAAGGATGCTGGTTGGGGTGGTAACCTGTCACTTCTCTCTCTCTCTCCCTTCTTCTTTCTCTTCACTTCTCTCTTTTATGTTCAGGCTTTGGCTGCAGTCCCTGGAATCAGCTGCTGTCAGACTGTGGAAGATCTTCTGATGCCAGCAGCAGCATCTGGCTGCCTGGCACAGCTCTTTTGAACAGTTATCTTGATTTCTATTGCGGTCAACATGCAGCTGGAATTTTTTATCCTGCCTGGATACTTTTTCTTTTTGGCTTACCTTGGATTATTTGGAATTTATGTTTCCATCCCATGGGGGAAACAGGTCTCTTTGCAGTTCCTTTTCAGGACTTGAGTAAAGGATCCTTGCAGCTGAAATACAGGGACTTTATGTTTGGATGTTGTTCTTGCAGGTGAAACACACTAAAATTTACTCTCACACTGAAGCTGTTGCACACTTGCAGAGCGTATGCTGGGGTTTAGTAAAAAATGAGAAGCTTTTGTAGTAGTTGTAATTTTTTAAAAAATATATTTTATATCAGAAATTTCTAATTTGTCCAAGCAGAAACTTTTTGCAATGTGTAATTTTTTAAAATGAAGTTTCAGCAAGGTTCTTTCTTGGGTCTAAAGTAGGATTCCTGCTAGAAAATAGACATATGAAAGCAAAAAAACCCCCATGAATTACTAGTAATGAACCTCTTCTTCCCTTTCACCTGGGTATGAAGGAGCCAGATTCAGATTCTTGCTATACCTGATTTAGTGCTGTGACAACCTGGCTGCAAATTTGGGGTGTTTCTCATTACAGCCTTTTACTAGGCCAGCTGAGGTGTTAGCCCCATAGCCTACTGACTAGCACATATGCCTGAGAGATGAGGAGCTACAGCTGATTTCAGGGCTTCCCTGAACCAAGGAGTGGGTTCACGAGACAGAGGAGGAGGTGTCTGTCCCCAAAATGTTCGAGAAAACTGTTTTGTCACACTGTGGGGCAAAACTAGGTAGCAGTGCTGCTTTTCTTTTTTTCCCTAAAGGGTCTTGTTTGACATCTGGGCCATACCTAACCACTCATTCTCTTTTTATGCTTGGTTACTCTATTACTGTGTATGGGTCCGAGACATCTGGGGTGCAGGTTTCATCATCCTAAAAATATGCCTTCGCTGCCCCTTGCTGTGCTGAGACAGATCCTTGCCTGGCAGCGGTTTCCTTGGGCTGCAAGCAAACATGCACCCCACAGCAAGAGAAGCCAGAGGATTGCTACCAAATTAGGAGACGAGGTTGCTGACTAGGTCAGCAGAGATACTGTGGAAATGTAAAGACAGCTTTCAGATCCGCCAGCTGCTGTGAAGAAGCCTGAAGTAGTTTCTGGAGCAACAGCTATTTTTGGGGACACAGTGAAAGCAAGCAAGTGTTTTTGGGATGGCTGGGGCTTCCTTTACTTAGGGCTGGGCGATCATCACTTTTGGCACCTTCGGACAACTTTGGGAGGAAAAACTGCATTTCACTGTGTCCAAAAATGTGGTCCCCAAACCACGTCAGGAGAATCTGTTACAGGAAAGCACGAAGCAGCGTGTTGGCACTTGTCACCTGGCTGCTGCTGGGCTTACAGCGATGGCCACGGTGGGAGATGGGGGCCTGACAGCCCCTACCCCTGTCCGGCTCGGCTGCTCCCCTTGCCGTACCAGGTGGAAGGGAGGGAGAAGGGGTTTTGGCCTCCTCAAACTCTTGCTTCTTTATGGAAGTGGCCAAAAAGAGCTGAGTGGAGCTATTCTTGTCCAGGAAAGCCTTTTGCAGGTGATGGCTTTGTGTCCTTGCCACCCTGAGTTTGTGGCAGGAGAAGGCAAAGAGAAGCTGAAAGTGAGCAGCTAGGGACAGCTGTTGGTCTTGGCTCCCACTGAGAATGGACAGGCCAGGGACTGCTTTCATTTTTCCCCACTGGCTCCTGTCACCCAAGGTCCATCCCAAGCAGCAGTTATCCCCCTGCCTCCCATGGCTCCACTCCTGGGGGCTGGAAGGAAGAAGTAGAGGAGAGCTGGACCCTCCCAGGTGATTTTGGGGTGCAGAGTGAAATAGTTCAGAAGTCTTATTGACAGGTGTTCATTATAGCTCTGACCTCTTCAAAATAACAGGATCCATTTGGCTTTTGAACCAAAAAGGTCGGGATACCATTAGTTTATTTTGTGCTAACAGCAAGTCAGCAGCGTTACTCCTAGGACTTCATGTGATCTTTCCTACCTGCACTAGCTCAGTATTTCCCTTGCTTGGCAGATATGTTAACTGAAATAATAAGCGAAGATGTGACTGTGGTTACACATGGTGCTTGGCAAGGACTCTTTGTCCTGTACGTTAGCCACAGATTTATCCTTCTGCTATGTGTACCGTCAGTTTTTTATTTCCTCCCTTTATTCAGTATTCCAATTTCCCTTCTTTTTTCTTCATTATCTTTGCCTTTGCCCAGCCTTGTTTCTCCCTGTGGTTCACCGACTGCCATCTTTTACCTTGGATCTTTCCTTTAGTGTCAGTGAGAGAAGAGGGTGTGCACACAATACCACATGCAGATATCTCCTACATACACGTGGGCATCAGGATCCCTGCCCACGTGGGCATGTGCACATGCCCTAGTATGTCTGACTGGCTTTCCACCAGTAATTTAACCTAAGCCAACTATCTTTTATTAAATCCTCAACTGTCAAACAGGGCATAGGCAAGAGCCGCAAACCATGTGTCTTCCGTTTTGCCACCTGCTGTTCTGACTGCATCTTATAAGTAATATTCATATGCCCCTGCTGAAGTTACGGCAAGGTGGGACATTTGCTAGAAGACAGACTTTTTGAATTCATAGTTTGGACTGATCATGCCACAGATAAAAATCTATAGATCTGTTCTATGCATTTAAGTTATCATTACTACAGAGTGGGTATTTTTAGCAGGGAAGGAGTAATTTTTGAGTAATCTGCAATACATTGCTTCTAACTTAAGGGCAGGGTATTTGAAACATGTAGTTGTGGTCTAATTTCAGCTTCATCCTAGAAAGTACACATTTAGTCAAAGAGGGGACTTTAGATTCCTGGACATTATCCAGAGTTCAGTTCAATGACACTTTAAACACAGGCAGGAAATAGAACAATTTCAGTCCTTTCTCACTCTTTCTAGCAAGCTGAGAAAATACGGAAGGTTCTCCCTTGTTTTCATGGACAATTTGCTTTGTGCCATACTTAACTGGTGGTGCTGAAGATACGTAGCAAATGTAAAAAAACCTCTCATTTTTAAACTGTTTACATTGGAGAATATCCTTCTCCAAAATCACGTTGCTATTTTTAGCTCTGTTAGTGTTGGTGTATGGTGGATGACTAATGAGAACTGAATATTAGCAACAATCTTAGGCTGCTGAAGTGAATGGGAATGCCTACCTGGAACGTACTTAAAAACATGCCATCTGGGGACTTAGTAACATGCTAGTCGTGGTATGTTAAAGAGCACTAGACCCCACTCTGACTTGTGTTGAAAAGAGAGATCAGACTGGAACAATTTGCTTTACAGCAAAAGTGAATGACACTGTTTTGCCTTCCACAGACCTGAGTGAGCACACAAGGAAGGCAAATGGCTATGTCAGGTCCTCCCCATTCCTCCCACTTGTTGGTCAAATCTTCATTTCCTTAATTCTGTGTATTCCTGAAATTCAAATTTCTGTTTGTTTTCTGACTGAGAAGTTCTAATCTCATAAGATATTTATCAAATACAGTCTGGACTAGTTATGAGAAACACAGACAGTATATTGAACACCTTAGTTACTTTTCCGAAGGCAAGACCATTTCTTGGTTAACAAGTTTTTCTCTTTCTAAACAAGTCGCTGTTGCAGGATTTGTTTTCCTCATACTAAATGCAAGGTCCATCACAAATCCATCTAACTTCTTGGTCCTAGTTATCAGATCAGAAATGCTGTGGCCATGTGGAGTGAAGCACTCATCCAATGTTGACGACTTCTGCTCTTTCAAAATTTAATGGTTAACCTTGTGCCAACAAGTTTTCTGTGAGTTAGGTATTGTTCTGGCCTTTTGCAGCCTGCATAAAAGCATAATGATTTGGCTTATTTAACAAAAATGTAATTGTGTGTCTGTTCCTGGTCTGGATCAAATTTCTATTGCTGGCTGATCCAGCAGTGTGCAGGATGGGTATCACAGAGCACGGACCCGCAACTGAAGGCACTTCCTGGGTGTATTTTGATAGTGTTTTTCATGACTGGATTAGGAATTAAATGGTTCATACTGAAATGTAGATCATCACTAGCAAATTTCTGAGTATATCTGTTAAAATCTATGGCGTTCACACTTCTTTGAGTACTTAGTGTGCAGGGTCAGGCAGGCAACACTGAACTTCCAAGACTTCAGTTATAAACCTCTCTGTCTTTGCATCTGCTTGGCCTAGACAGAGTTGGCATTTCATGCCATGTGAACTGACTGTGTGCTGCGCTTCTGTGTTCGACAGGTATTTTCAGCTACCACAAACAGAATTTAAGAGAAAATACTGATGATCTTAGTGTACCATCTCACTTTACTGCAAGTGAGAAATAGAAAAGTAATATTGTTTTCGTAATCATTCAGGCATACTTCTGTGTTACTACTACACTGTGTTACTATATAATCAGGAATGGTGTTGTTTAGGAATTTCAAAGGGAAAATACACACATACACACACACACACACACACACAAAAAAGAGTTTTTAAAATATTTGTCTTGCTGTATCACTTTAGCCCAAATACAATACTGAGCAATGTTATATTTTAAACCATAATGTTTTTGCTTTCAGTGGTGTTCTGTAATTGAGCTGCCAGTCTACCTCATTTTGTTCCCTTCATACTTTTATCCCTACTTCTACAGAAATAGCAAAAATATTCCTTTTCCCTACTGTGGTTAAAATTAATCATCTCATGAAGATTTCATTTTTTCTTCCATTTCCACTGCCATGGTAAAGCAGTGACCGATCAAAACCAAGTTATTGTATACCAGCTAAAAAGGTTTAAATTGACAGAAAGAATCAGTCCTAAAAGAGAAGACAACTTTGCCATAACATCTGTTTCTTTGAGGGAAGGAATAGTTTCATTTGGGATGGAAAATATGTATTTATGGATATGAAATTGTTCTTTTGCGGTACTTTGGTGCATTTGCTACATTCCGGCACTGCATTTTATGTTAGTAAAGGCAGTTTAATGCTGCAAAAGATCTGCCTGGGCTAGCTGGTAGATCATTAACCTTCATAATGCAATTCATACACCCGAGAGTTTCTCACTGTAGTATATTGCCACACTAATCCTTTTTTTTTGCTACTTGAACACCTCTATTGTCCAAAATGAGTGGTCAGAAGATTGCTTTAAGCATTAAATTAATGGGAAAAGCTCTGGAAGGTGGAATGGTCAAAGAACATTTGCTCAGGCTGTGGGAAGCTCTGACAAATTATTTTGAATACTTTTGGTGTCATTATTGAATTCTGAAGAGGAGAGGTGGCCATGAAAATAGCTGAGGACTGGTTTTGAAAGGAGAAAACTATTACTGATTGGACCACCATGGAGAAGAACTTGAGAGCATTGGTAAGTAAAGCACGGCAAGTTTGGTGGACGTAAGCTTCATGATACTGACTGACAGTGTTGTCTTGGGCCTAAGCATGTTTTGATGCCCATAGATGAGATACAGCATGGTTGGAACAGGCCAGATGAGACGACAGAGACAGAAGATCAGACACTACTAGACTGTGAGCTTGGTGAGCTAGCCCAGGAGAACAGCAGAAGAGCCATGTTGGCACTTCCACTAAGACTTTCAAGTGAAGCACGTAACCTCTCCAGAAATTGTGTATTGCCAGTGGGAGGCCGAAGTACGTATTTAAAAGACCTGGCTGTTCTCAATTTTTAATGCATTGATCTTTTTTCTTCTTTCCATTGTTTCTATTTAGTAATAATAGCTTCTTGGGTGGTAAACTCAGGCAAAATAACTCTCAAGCCATGTAATTACTGATAATGTGGCAGCTAGGGAAGGATTTACACTGTTCTTGTTGGAATGATCTTAACTGAAAGGCAGAAAACTCTGGACATAGGCGGATCAACAAAAAATGGAAAATTTATTACACTTGGCTGCATTTGTTGTTGTAGTGAGTGGGTGTGAGAGAAATATTTTCATGATTAGCCTCAGATTCAGGGCACGGCATTGGATCAGATAGTTAGTAATAATGTCTATCTTGTCTCCAGTTACTGTGCTTACAACATCAGTTGACTACAATTAATAACTTGTTCCAGGGCATAAAACTTCATTATTTCCATTTCCATTTTGTTTCAAGTCCTCACTTCATCACGATCAGGTCACTCTTGGCAGAACTCCAACGAGCTGGGACCGCATGTCTGTGGGATTTGTGTGCTGGATTCATGGAGAAGGACAGCCTGCTCCTCCTGCAGAGAACTCCTCATGGATGCCAGAAGGGAGGTCAGGGCCACAATGGGGAGCAGGAGGGCTGCAAAGAATGGAAGAGGGAGATGCTGATCTCGTGTCCCACTCTGCTGCCAGGTCCCAGATAGCTGGTGGCACCTGCCGGCTACCTATTTTCAACACAGTCTGTACTCTGGGCCTCTGTGGACACCCTCCTGAATAAGTCTGCTGGGCGGTGAAAGTTAGCTCGAAGGCATTAGGTTGCAGGAAGCTATGTAGTGTGGTTCTGTGTTGCTTTTCTGTGATGCCGTGGGATTCACCAAGAATCCCACCTGTTTTCAAGTAAAGGAGGTGTCACATCTTGTAAGCAAAGAGGGAAAATGGAAGTCAGAGATGAGCTCTGGTAGTTTCTTGCTCTTCTTTTTTTTTTTTTTTTCTTTTACAGAGATTAGTGAAACAAAAAATACATTTGTAAGATGATAACTCTAGGATTTTGTAGCATACTTCTGTAAAGCTCAGGAAGATGGTAGTGATATACAACTACCTACATCATCCACTGTTGAAAAGATTGAAGAAAAATCTTGATATTATTGGAATGATAGAAGCTTAATGCCCTGATTGTCATGCAAAGATATGTGGAGAAAGCCTATTCAAGAGATTATGGAATTCATCAAGCACAAACAGCTGTGAAGGCAGCCTTAAATTTTGAGATTGATGGAATTTTTGCAATACAGATTAACAATTAACATTAAGTTAATTACTTAATTTAAATGCTGGTCTGTTTCCGTCAGCATGTTGACTTTTTGCACTGATATCACACTGTTTGAAAGCACTGCATTATATATGGAAGTAGCAATTGCCCATGCACATCCACTATAAAATGTTCTTGGTGGACTAGAACATTTCAGTTGTTGATCACATACAACAGCACTATGGCAGGCTGGCTAAATACAGTAAAAATGGAGAAGAATGTGGGTCTGTAGCTTTAATTTTTCTGAATCGTATAACTGCTGTGTAAAACTAATCTCTTTAAGGACAAAGGATCAATTTCTCATCTCTCAATTTAGTAGGAATTACCCCAGAATATATGGGATGACTCAGGAGACTCTTAATCCCTCAAACCCTTGATCTTTGTGTAAACTTGCATAGTGTAAACCACCTACTGTGGTGGAAGCTGTTGGACTGCAGTGATGGGAATGGGGAACAGGACTGCATCCTCCAGCAGATCCTTGCTTAAACTTCTCCAGAGGGTGAAGTGCACCAGTGGCTTGCTCACACTGAGTGCTCAGTTGGTATGTGGAACAACCAGAAGGACCAAAAAAACTAACAGAGTAGTAGAAACAATGAGATGAAAGGGAATCATCTTACCTGTCTCGTTAGATCTGCTTTTCTTATTAATTTTCTTGGGTTTTTATCCTTTCTCCCATTTAATTGGATATCTATTATAAATTCTGTATATTGCAGCATACACGTGGTCTAGCAGCGAACCTCCTTAAATGTTTATGTCAAGCTAAACTGAGTAACTATTGCTAATTTTCTCTATTGTGACTAAACCACATGGCAAAATATTCAATAAGGAAATTGTACGTATTGATAAGCAGCAGTAGCAACAAGAGCATAAAACCCCCAAAAAAGCCCATAAGGGGAACCACAAACATCAGAGAGGAAATGTGACTCCAGCAGAGTCACAGTACCTGTTCTGTCCTTGCCCTCTTTCCACACCAAGGACCAGCGCTTGTCTTGGCTAGCAGGAAGCACAGGCACCCTCATGGAGCAAAAGCCAGCACCTCCATCAGCAGGAGGTCTTAGTGGTGCTTGCAGTCTTTGCAGGACCAAGGTGCTTGTGGTCATCACCTCCTGGACAAAACCCTTTTCTGAATAAAGCTTGTGTGGGAAGGAGCCCTTTGCCCTGGGACAGGCACTGTGAGGTACACTTTAGTACATGGGATGTGACACTCCAGGAAGGCTGCAGGCATGGCTTTTGCCAAGTGCCAGTTAGACACATGTGCTAATTAACATTCTATCTTGGCTTGAAATGGCATCTAGGATGCCTGAAAGCCTGTCTTGTGATCTGCTAGTAAATTAGCCTACGTCCATTGCATTCATCCTAAAAAGGCCGTTTCCTTGAACAGAGAGTTCCTGCATCATAAGCTTGTTAAAGAATTCATTTTACCAGAGTGGTATTATCCTCTTCATCCTCTTTTAGAGATGTCCTTGAAAGACCATACTTTTCTTTCAAAGGAAGGGAGCAAGTAGTGTTATTCTGAATTTTGCCTTAGCCCATTTTACAAGCAGGTGGGTTGTCTGCACTGTAATGACTTTCTTCCTTTTGTTATATTCAGATAATTTTTTATAATGGAATTGTTTTTCATGTAGCTTTCAGTAATTCTACTTTATGAAACTTCCACCTGCATGTAAGGCAAATTGTATAAATCTTACAACAGTATTCCTATGAATGACATTAACTGATGAAAATGTAAAATAGAGAAATATTTTACTATTGTAACTCTTCTAAACAGCAAGTTTTCAGTAGTATTTTTCTTGATCCATAAAATAAGAGCTGAACACTGATTTTTGAGGCTTTATATATGTGTGTGCTAATGCTGAAAATATATTTAAGGACGTAGAAGCCATTTTTGCTGGATATATTATAACATCACAAACAAATAATGAACTAGATTTTCTAATGTCAATTTTTTTTCTTCATGTGGTTATTCCAGTGTTGATCTTGCATCTTGTAATACTACTAAATAAGAAATACAAAACTTTGCTGCCAATCTTGATAAAAAATCATTGTATCTGAGAGACGAAAAACAAATTCTTAGCTTCCAGTTTCATAGATGTGTGTTACAGCTGCTTGCCTTGTAACTTGCCCTTGATTTAGCACAGCAACTTCAATGTGATTATTAATTAGATAGTAAGACATGACTAAAAAAAGCATCCTTGAAGTAGAGCTTATAGTAAACAAAGTATTTTTCCATTTCTTATCTATGTAATAACAGTGCCTTGAAAAAACACTAGTGCTTTCATCTGTTTTGCAAGTAGAACTAAAGTGTGTTTTAATGTTGGGTCAGCAGCATGCTTCTTGTGGGCCACTGCTGTGGTAAAATCTTCTCAGCCTCCTGTGCCCATCATGGAGCTTGCTCTGGCCTGTCAGGGTACTGGGATGCATGCTAACTTCAATGGTATTTTTTATAAAGTCAGTAGGTCATCTGATAAGGAGAGGCTCTTAGGGTCATAAAATGGTTTGAGCTGCAAGGGACCTTGAAAATTCATCTAGTCAAACTCTCCTGCCATGATGAGGGACATCAGGATGCACTGCCGAAGTCAAGATTGAATGAAATATATGGGGACTACACTGCTAACCTGCTTAAGCGCATAAGTAAGGTGTAAATTTTTACCTCAGTCATACCTGTGGAGGCTTTTGAAGGCCCTGGTAGTGTTGCTGTGATGTTGTCCTTTCACACTTCGGTTTCTGATATTTGGTTCTTGTTCCCCAGTTACAGCTTTGCAGCCTGCATTTCAGTTGCAGATGGAGAATCCCACAAATTAAATTTTGTCTATTGCTTCTGTTCCTCAAACTCTGATCTAGTCAGTCCCCCTACTCCCCAAAACACTGATATATGAAGCAGTTTTTTTCCAAATGTAATTTTTAGCTTCTTTCCCACTTACTAATAACTGAAATAGTGGAAAAGACATTGTCACTACCATTTGTCTCTTTCTTCTGATGTCTTCTTTTTACTTTGTTTTAAGGGATAATGTTTTATCAGATCTGGAAATGGTCCCAGAGATCACTTAGCTAAGGAGAAAGAAAGATGATCACACCGAAAGGAGATCAGGGGCTCAGATCCCCATGTAAACACCAGCTCGTGGGCATGGAGGTTCCTTCTGCTTATTATGTGGCATGTGTTTTTTCCTTTGTCTTCAACATAACCCTCATCTCTGAGCTGGTATGCACTGTGGTAGCCCAGACCTTCCTCAAGGCTGTCTTTGCTCCAAACTAACTACAGGTGATAGTCTTGAGGTACCTGGTGTCTCAGAATGGTGATTGAAGGCAGTGAAGCTAACTTGATTTAAAATAGACTTTTTGTTCATGAATTATGGGAATAAATAACCAAAACTATATCCAACAGAGTATCTTTTCTAGTGCCACCTGGAATCATATGCACCATATATAACCTGAGGAGGTTTAAGTCCATTTGGTGTCTTTCCTATACATTTCTGTAGCAATGCTTGATATTCTTCTCCCCAGTTTACACTTGAATTTGATTTTTTTAATGGGTAATAGTACTTGTTTCAGAGGAAATTAAAATGTGCCACTTATGTTTCTATTTGTAACTTACTTACAATGAGTAAATTTTCCTAATTAGTATCTTAACATAATCTTAATTCTAGTTTAGTAAAGCATTTAGCTAGAACATTTACTGTGTCATTTTCCAGAAATAGTTCAGATTTAGGCAATTCAAAAATATGAATAGCTTTTATTGTGTCGGGGGAAAAGAAAAAGAAGCAACAAATATTAATGTGCCTGAGTCACCTGACTGTCCTGTCTGTCATATATAGAATATATGATATCATATAAAAGGAATATCCTTTTAAATGAAAAGGAAAAAAATAAATTCCCAACCCCTACGAAGCCACTTTTTCAAGCTTCCTGTCTAGACTTGTAGTCAGAAAAAAATCTCCAGGAACCAGCTCTTCCGTTGCTGTTTCTAGTACTGGAGCCTGTTCTCTTGGGCTGGGCAATAGGCAGCTCCGCTCAGTCTGTTCAGCAGCATCTCCTGCCTCCATGTGAAGACTCCCAGGAACATATCACCATTTTTAATCAGATGTCCACAGGTTCCCTGGGAAAAAGAGATGTTTTCCTATCTCTGGAGATGTCCCTATAGTGTTTACATGGCTGAAGAAGAGAAGCGGGAGACAGCAGTGGTTGTTGCAGTGGTATGTGGGCATCTGATAGCCCCTATGTGGAGATCCCCAAAGGGCATCCCATTATGTTGTTTGGTGGGTGGTTTGTTTTTTTTTTTCATTTTATTTGTGTGAATTGTTTGGGGGTTTTGCTTAAAATATCAAGGGTAAAATCCTGGAACCCTGTGGCAATTGGTGGGAGGTTTGCCAATGAATTTAATGGAATTCTCTAAATGTAAAAAAATTTTATTCCAAAATGTTACATTTTATGTTTGTTTTAAAAAGAAGTTGGTGGAGCTTTGTTCAGTGGCTTGGGCTTTGGCAATGCCCCCTGACTGCTGGGGCTACCTGAGGGGCTGTGCCAGCCAGTTGCACTCCTGGCTGCTCAGCCCCGGCTTTGCAGGTGGGCTGGGCAGGGCTGGCTACTGCACTAGCTGGTGGCCACATCTGGCATAAGGGAAGGTGTATCTGACAAAAGTCATATTGTGCTACTAGCTAAAGAGACCTAGATGGGCTCTACAGCTTGGTGAGAAGTCTGTGAGCAAGCAGGGCCACTGGCTTACACATGTAAGAGCTGGGAAAGCTGAACAGGTTGGCATAGCTCCTGATGACAGTTCCAGGATGTTTGGCACCCCCATATCCAGTCATCACTGCTTAAACAATGGGAGTGAGAGTAGCATACCCATAAGAAACACAGGTCCTTGCCTTGAGAAGGCATTTGAATTTTCATTTTGCATTTGAATTTCCTTCTTAATGTGTATTTCAGGAAATAGCAGAAGGTACTGCAGTCATTCCCTGCATCGTGGAGACCCTTCCTGAGACCACATCTAACCCCATGGGTCGTTACTTGATTGAGCTCTGCTGCTGGTCTTTAGCACCAGACCTAATTAAGATATGTCACCCTGTTCCCTTCACAGCTCTTGATGGAGGCTGAGGTGTTGGCTGCTCTTGGGGAGGTGTGGATACTCCCCCAGCTCTGCCCTAGGCAGCCTGAAGTGCACCGTTGTCTCAAAGAGAATATATTTGCATTTGCAAGCAATGCTAACGCTTAGGGAGGCAGAGGTTTTAAGCTCTCATGTTTGCAACACACAACTGATGGAGTGAATTTTGGAAAGCTGTTTTGACATCATAAAGGAGCAAGGAAGCAAGTAGCTGATTTTCTTTTTCCTGTGCCAAAGTGCCAAAAAATGAAATTTGTAGTAGCAGGAATAGGGCAGACTTTTATCTGTTCCAAATGTGCAACTGAGACACAACATCAAGCAGCAAAGTAAAGCAAGCAGGGTTTAATCCAGATATAAGTACATTGGGACTGGAAATGCTCCAGCAAACAGGGCTCCTGCTACACAGCCCAACTAGTTTCTTGCATCCCAAACCTGATTTTAAGGTACATTAGCCTGTGTTGTAATGGTTCGGTATTTCTTTAATTCTTTGCAGAGATGACATGAAGGAACACTGTGCTTGTATAATATTCAACTGCTCAGTGGTGGAGGGGTGTAGTGTTTTTGGAGGCCGTACCCCAGCAGTATCTCTAGGGAAAAGCCAAAATACATCAGAAAATGACTGGAGTTAATCTGTAAACAGAAATCTGAGATGGCGCAGGCAGGCAAACCAGGTAGGAAATAATAAGGTGTTCCAAAGCTCCTTGGGATAACCACAAAACAGAAGAGAGGAGGAAAAGAGAGCTTTAAAAAAAGAAAAGGCAATTAGAGTGCTGTGAGGCAATGCAAAAACCCAATGGGGAGAAAGTGAGTTTCTGTCCAAATGTGTGTATGCAATGATTTTTTCCTTCATGTGTTTTGCTCCAGTGCTTTTATTTGTGCGCCATGTTCTTGTCCGTAATAGCCTATTCTGCTTTTGGAAAGGGATGAAAGGGGATTTGGTCAGCAACAGCTGATAGTTGTTATTAGTTGTTGAGCTTACACGGAACAGGGTAGACTGGAAATTAGAGGCTGTCATGAAGGGGAGAATTATATCTCTGTCTTGGTATAGTGCATTAATGCTGAGCTGGCTTGACTGTGAAGTTCACAGATTTGGTGTTTATGGTAGTAAGAGTATGAAAATATTCCATCCCTGAATTTCATGTCAAGGCCAACTGGAAAAGATAAAAGATGTCCTATAAATGCAAAGTTGTTACTTTTCATAATAATGCTGATATAGTGTGATCACATAAAATCAAGGCAAAGCTACAGTTCTTGGTAAAAAGGGATTTAAACTCAGACTTCTAACTGAGAGAAAACAGAGTATGCAATTGTAGCCTTTGCGTGTGGCTCTCATCATTGCAGTTTCTTGCATAAGTCTTGCACACATTCTTTTTTGGGTTTTTTTGGTGTTTTTTTTCTGATAATGTTTATTTCCCCGAAAATTCCTTTTGGCTCTTTTCACATCAGGCTTTGCTTCCGACTGAAGGCTGACACAGACTGACTCCTTATAGCCCAAGTCCTGTTGTGGTAGTTCTTGCTATGGAGAAATGTTTCTGGCAACCTGGAGAGCTCTCAACTCCAGGAGGATACAGAGAAAGTGAAGTGTTTAATCCATCCTAATATGGTAGTCGTGTATTGGTAACATCTGTTTTGGGCCCAGCATCCCATTTCACACGAAGTTTCCTTTCTTTACACTTTTGAGGAGTAAAGCAGTGGGGTTGTCCCCTAGCGTTCCTGGATGCTGGCCAAATCAGGAGGCAGGGCTACAGGCAGGATGGAGGCAGAGGGAGATGCCTGCCTCAGTTAAGGCCAGGAAATCCATGCAGTTCAATTTTTTAAAAATATGTGTCTGAGAGAGAAGGGTAATAGGAAGGAAACCAAAAAGGAGTTTATAGGAAAGGGACTAAATTGAAAATTCTTCCCCTTTTGAAAGCTGAAGGATACTGAGGTTATGACCTGACACATAATCCCAGAGATGTGGGCGATGAAACAACATCTCAACTCAAGATGTTGTTTTTTCCTCCTTTTGAGGTCTTGAATGCTTATTATGAAGAGGAAATGTAGATTTCTTCACTAGAAGTCCCATGGTGATTCTGGGGCTTCCCAAGAAGTTGGTCTAGTTATTTTACTGGGTCCTAGTTGGAAGCATTGGAAGTGCTGTGCAGAAGGTGTAAGAGCTCTTATAGCTGCTGAGAGCCCTTATGTGTTGTTCCAGACTGAAGTGGGATGAAGTTTAGCTGTTATTTCCAGTGTCCTTTCCACTTCCTGAGGGAGAAGGGGGCTTGGAACAGTGCCCTGATTTTACTCAGAGCAGCAAGCCTTGTCTGCCTACATGGTGGATGCTATGGTTTCCGCCTGCCCTTCCAGCAGCGATCCCTGCCTGAGTAGTATGGGCATGTTCCCTGGGCATTAATGGTGCAGATGGAAATATTGTCAAAGTGCCTACAGCTGTACCATGCTGGTGTGACTTTATATCAGAATTGTGAGGGGTAATGGGATTCTCACCAGCAGACATCTGGTTGAGAGATGTTGGGCTAGTGCTGGGTTGCTGCACTGGAGCGTGGTGCCAGGGTGCTCTGGGGAAACTGATGTCCCATTCTGACAGGATCTATGTGCTGCTGGGACGTATGTGATGCTGTTGGTGTGTCTCAGTGGAACTAGCCCTGGTCACCACCATGGCAGCTTGCACAGGGGCGGGCTGGACGGTCACGGATGAGTATCATGAAGCTATCTCTGCTGCCTGTCTCTGATGCTTCCTCCTCCCCATCCCTTGTATGTGAAAATCAGTCACAGCTGCTGAACGGTGTCCTGATTGCTTAATCTCTGACTTTCCACCTTTCAGATGTATAATTATGATTTTTAAATGGTGCTGGTATGTTTTGCTGTTTCCCCCCTTGTGCATCCCAGCTACTCTCTTCACCTTTGTTGAAGGTGTAGGTTTCAGGCCAGGCAACAGAGTTCATAATTTACCTCCTCCTGGGGCTTTTCTTTCATTTCAGGCATTTTATCTTACAGGACATTGAGGTCAGCATTACTATTGTTAGAACATTTTCCAAGCTCTTATTTTACAGACCTTCAAAATTAGATAAAAAAAGGATATGTAATGAGTCAATCAGGCCATCACAAAAGGTTTGATAAATGGGCAGTATCCCAGTACGATCAAACAGAAACACTACAGAAACTCAGGAAAAAGCTACCTCTCTTCATAAATATATTTCCAGATGATGTTTCAAAAGGAGTTTTATTTTCCTTAGGATTTTTTTTAGTGTGAGGACCGGGAGGATCCTGAGCTGAAATCTGCTCAAACCCCATAAAAATACTTGTCCGTACATGTAATGAACTGGTCTCTGTTTTCAGCCTTCCATCTTGTTTATTCTTTGTAATTATTTGTGGTCCAGCTGTTATTGCTCTGTATAAATAAGAAACTAATGAGATATAATGAAGTTTCTCATCAGATACCCTCCAGAATGTGTTTGGTTATTCTTGCAAGTGCCATCTGTTTTTAACGAGAAGGGCTTGGATTAATCAACCATAACAACTGGTTTAGCAATATTATATTTTCTAAATAGATTGGTATGATAAGTATGATTATATTTGGCATGAAAAGCTGGTAGATCTTATTCCTGTATATGTAGCTTGCTTTTTTTTTTTTTCCCAAAGGGGAGCAATACTTTTTGCTCTGAAGAATGTCATTAATGCTGGAGAAATGTACTAAAGGAGCCAATCATGTTTCATCAGGCATCCTAAAAATCCCAGACTCCCTATCAAGGCAACTCTTTGCCATGCCAGTAAGAGTTTCTAGAGCAGACATCATTTAAGTTCTATATCATATAATGAATGTACAAATTATCGCATAAATGTTTCCATATCTTTAGAGTTTCTAGTCGGACGTTGCTCTTTTCCAGTATTTCATGTTTTATTATTGCCCTCCCTTAGTTTTCAAAGATGATGTTAATTTATTTATACTCTTCCTAAACTCAGCTTGAAGCAGATGAAACCCATATGTGAGCTAATAATTCTAGATACAGGACATGGATGAGATCTGAATGCTTGTTTGTCTTTTCTTATTCACCTACAAGCCCACACTGAGTATTTTGTGTGATTCATCACATTAAATAAAATAACCAATTCACTAAGAAGTAGTTAATTTGTGTTAGAGAGTTTGATTGAACATGAAATAAAAATGTGGTACACCTTCAGTGAATAATTCCAGCTGGAAAAACAAGGAAACACATTATTGAAAAGTCAGAGCATTTGGCATCTTAGAAATGAAATGTTTCCTTTTCTGTGTTGTGAAATAGCACTCAACACTGAATATAAATACACTTTGATATAAAAAAGAGTAAAAAGTAGCCCCTAACCTCCTAGAAGAAGGAATATAGAAGTATGAGCTAATGAACTGTTTAATTTATAGTGATATTGATGATGTCAGTCATTTCAGGAAAAAAACAGAAACCATTTCCATACAAGAAAATGGTATTTTCTGTACTTTTTCAGTTTTCACATTAATTTGGACAAATCTGTTTACATCATAACAATAGATGTTACATCTCAATGCCCTAGGGCATCAGAATCATATTACTCTTATCATTTATAAGTATATATGTGTAATAAATAGTACATAATATGAACAGAAACTGTTTAATGTATAGAATACTTAGTTGTTTCATGTAAGAGTGTCTATTTCTTTGTAAGCTAGGACAGAATCCTTCAGAACCTTTCTTGCCTTTATGCACAGAGAGACATTTATTTCTTGCGGGCACACCTGCAAGACATGATGATAATGGAATAAGCAATTTTTTGTATGCATCTGGTATGCACTGTGGATCGCTGATCCTGCCTGTGATTTCTGACAACTGAAGAGCCTCATCAAGATTGTTCTGATTTGATAAACACCATTGAAAGTTTAAACATGGTACAGGAGATATTGAAATAATTGTGGAAACAAATATGTTTAAAGTCAGATAAATATATCTATGTTCAAAGATATTTCACTTTGACAGTATTTTGTAGTTTAATCGCATTTTATTGTTATGGCTTCTTATGGTCTCATTCTAGATGTGAATTATAGCACAAATGCATAAAGTAACCTGTGAATGACCTCAGGTTTGAGATCCAGTTTAAATCTAGTCAGAGTGTAGTAGTTTTACTGTACTCATAAAATGAAAAGCGGATGGTTTGCGACTTCAGTGATCTGCATGTAAATAGCTTATTGCGAACGGTGTACAGCTTCATGGATGTGCATACCTTCCATGTACTGAAATATGGAAGTCCTGGGAAAAATGTGTTTACATAGGACAGAAATAGAAAAGGAGTATATTCATAGCTTATTCTGGAGAAGGAATACAAACTGTTTGTGTGCTGGTAAAAGTACTAGATTGTAAGATTCACATTTTGGAGGGGAAAAAAACAGATAACAAACGGTAATTTCTGTTTTAAATCTCACTGCATTCAAAATGCTCCCCGGTTAATTTTCTGCTAACTTTAACATGTAGTGTTGAAGTGATAATTTCTTTTAAGGATGAGAAAACATGACCCTACTTTTACTAGAACAAATCAGCATACCATATATACTTACATATATATACACATACTTAACCTTGCAAAGTATTGGAAATCCTATTGAAGTTAATTCTGCTGACTACTGAGGTAGCCTAGAAACAGCGTTATTCTAATATATCATTACTTGAGAAACAGTATGGGATCGTTCAAAATCCATTTGGAGACTCCTCCTGCAAGTGAGAAAGGGAATACAGTTCTCAGTTTACCATTTCCATATCGTTGAGTGCTTTGTTTTGCAACCTTAAATTTCCTTTCTTAGGGTTTTTTTAAGAAGGAAATAAAATCAAGCTTTAAAACAAAATCTTTAATCTGTATGGTGAGAGTTAGATAAATCTAAATGATAAAATCCAGAGCCTCTGCACCATATTAATTTTGATGCTTCAGCATTTCTGACAAGCTGTGAAGAAATGAACCTCTGCCTTTGCAGGTTACACATTACTGAAAGCTGTTCTGTATTAAAAATGCGCAGTCAGTATTTTAAAAGTAGCAAATTATACGCAGTATGAAAAGCCAGATTTTTCACATTTATCCTTTTCTCATACTTGCTCAGGCTTTTCAGAGATACAGCAGCCAACCTCAATTTGTAAGAGGGCAAACTTAACTTCAGACTGCCCACATCTATGACTAACTGCTCCCCCTCTAAAAATCCAGTGACAGCCCTGCAGAGAGGGAGACTGAACTCAGTGTCAGTAGCCATGCTGCAGCACCGACGGAAACTGTGTTGCTCTCCAAAATGAGATGTTCACCACAGAAACCTTGGGACAAGGCAACGCTTCTCAGACAGAAGATTTCTTTTTGCTTGTGAAGGCTCGCCTCCAGTTGATGCAGTGTGCCTGTGCCATTTCCATCCCAGCCTGGGGCAGCGCTGCTTTTGGTTGGAAGAAGCCAAGATTTATGATGCTCAGTTGATCTTTTTCCTCTGTACATCATTATACTGGTCTGGTTTGTCCCACTGCTTGGGTGGATACGTGTATTTCAGATCTGTTTAAAGGTGAATCTTCACTCCAATGCCTTTTCTAGTTCTTCATATTTCCTAGGAACCAGTACATGATGCCAGCTTGGTGTTTGCCCCTTTTGGTGGAGTTATTGCCCTTCTGTTACAGCCTCTGTGGTGTTCTGGGCAAGGAGGAGTTCAAGTGATTTCTCCCCCTGGCAATGCTGGCAGAGGGAAGCTAGGTGTGTATGAAGGGGTTGCAAGCCCCACTCACTCCCCTTCCTGCTGGCCAAGGTGCAGGTTGGGGAGAGTCCATATCAAAGGGTACTTACAGCTTCTTCATTTTGACTGAGCTTTATAGAATTTGAAGCAAGATTTTCTAAAATTGTTTACCTGAGTATTTTGATGATGCTCATTTCTTCTTCCATTCAGTTTACCATTGATAGGACGTTATAAAGTGGGTGAGATTAATTCCTCTGTACGTACAAGGGAAGCTACTTAAATAAAACCACCAGTTGTGTTTCTCTTGAGGAGCCAGCGTACTGTCAGAAAAGGAGCATATTGTAGTCTGCTTGGCATTCATTACTTCCATATTCTAAATTCCTGCTTTTATTAATTTAGATGTTAATTTTCTACTTTGCCACTTTATGCTCTATTTTTGGGCCTACTTCTCTTCTTAATGTCAGTTCTTGCCCTTAAACATGTTTGACACAATTATCCCTTTTCAGAGAGAAGTTCCCGTCGCGGTCCCAAAAGAAAATGTGTAGGCTTTACGGGTGAATAATTGTGAAGATCAAAGATTGTCACATATCTGGAAATCTTCACAGCAAATTGTTTCTTGGAGATGATGCTATTTTTGATTAGTATCAGGCATGATACTAAATATCATGCTCTATATACAGCCTGTTGTCTTTCCTTCTCTGTACAAAAGGAACTTCCTTTCTGTCTCATGGCTTTCCACAATCACCATTCTCGGGGATAGAAATAAATTTCAGTGAGAATGAATAATAAGGGGATGACTAAGCAAACCACCCAGAGAGAAAATATGGAGAAGAGTGCCAAGCAGCCTGATCCTTCTGCCCTGGTGGGGTTGGGTGGTGGAGGAGAAGGGCTGAGGAGCAGGTGACAGCAGAAGCAGCTCTGTGAGGTACTGCTGCCAGTGGAACAGCCCTTTCCATCTCCACAGGTGCCCAGTTCAGCCACTAATGGCATGTGGGTTCATGTCTCACAGTGCTGTTTATAGGGCTATAACAGGCTGTAACAGGAGTTAATGTATGGGTACAGGCACAGGTGCCGTGGCTGGGAGATGTTAATGTGAGCAGCAGGGTTCCCATCCGAATGTAAAACATGACCCCCAGGTCTCTCCTGCCCACGGTTAGCACTAGCAGGTCCTCTGCTATCGTTCAAGGGCTTCCCCTCTCAGTGGGACATTTGTGACCTACTTTAGAGCAAAACAATGAAAATGCCTCTACTCTTGCACCTTGTGCAGTAAAGTATTTAAACCTCTGAAGCTGTTCTTCACATAAATTGTATATCATTCAGTTAGAGGGTGCGCAAGCTGGTCCTGCAAGCCACAGTGGTCTATAAATTGCCATTTAAGGAGGTGAGCTTTTCTTGACCTAAACAGAATTGTCCTGAGGACACTTGCTTCTCTTCATGTGCCTCTCCCACCTCTGCTTCCAAAGAGGAAGCCGCACAGGCAGGGATGGGATCTATGACCATAGGGGCAGCAATACATCTTGTAGGCTTCCAAAATTTGACTGGTTTCCCAGGTTGAAAAGTATGTATGACCGGTCTTGCACGCTGACTAGCATCTTGAACCGAGTAGTTTCACTGAAGCCAGTGGCATGTCAAAAACGTGATGCTTTTCTGCAAAATCTTTGCAGGATTTGAGACTGTCTCTGCACTGCTGCTTTCTTGCCCAGACACAAGTGTACTACACATGTCTTCATGGTTTGCTAGGCAGTCCCATGTGATGAAAAGTGATGCAGTATTACCAGCCCAGATTAGTGTTATTCTTCTGTAAGAGCTGACTGCCTTGAAATTAGGGACTGTAGTTGAGTACACATGCCCTCACTTTGTGATGCTCAGCCTCCAGATGTGCTGTGTTGTAATGACACTGTAAATGGCAATAACTTATACTAGAAGAAGGATGCAGAAAAATATTTTCTAAAGGGCATTTCAAATTTTGGAGGCGGTGCTCCCATGGGATGAATTTTAAATAAAAATTCATATGCAGTGGCATATGTCAAATTTAAAGTAGAAATCAGTGGGGCTTCTTAAGCTGTCATGTGATCTGGGAGCCTGGCTTTCAGTCTCCCATGTGCACAGCCGGCCTGCCAGCCTAGGAGCTGTCAAAGAGCTAAGAGAGGCTTGGGAAAACAGGCTGATTTCTTCAAAAAAGGGTATGGGTTTGACAATTTCTGGTGAAATGTTTCATGCTCAAAGAATTGTCATGTTCCAAGAGAAAACCGTTTTGCCCAAGCAGTTTTTAGCAATGGTGGTGGTGGGGTTTGGGGGTTTGTTTTTTGGGGATTTTTTGTTCCTACATGTGAGTTAGCAAAACATAGGTGTAAACATAGCTAAGAATAGATGGTACCATTGTTTTATTGTGATATTTATCTTTTTCTCCTGTTTCTCTGACAGTGGTCAAAGACTGTAATACATAAGGGATACAACATTTTAGTTACTTCCCTACTAAGTGAGTTAAGTTTAGGGCTAGGTTATGTTTGTGGACTGTGCAAAGCACCTACAATGCCCTTGTGAATTTGGCGGACACATTTAATGTTGCCTGCATACCACAATGACAGATGCACCAGGGTAACCTGGGGAGACGTACATGTGTGCCAGCAGCACCTGACCCTGCAGTTATGGTGTGTGAAGATGGGCAGTTTATTTTTTGGTGCATTTATTCAGTTGCTTTTTCATCATCTGCGGTTGCTTTAATTTCAACTTTAATGTTTTAAAAACTTATTTTTTAAAAACTGAGGAAAGTACAACTTGATTCAGGGGAAGGGTATTGAACATGTGATTGACACTACTGAACCATGGTATTGCCTCTTCCCCTTCCTCTTTTCTTGTCTTCAGATGGTGACAAATTTGGAGACAACACCGACCAGACATCCGTGGTGTTTCAGTGTTGCTGAGATACTGCTGCACTGGGTTATTTTTCAAACCTATTTCAAGTCCCTGTTTCTGTTGGTGTGTCCCAGCACTCTTCATTTTTCTGATGTTGTGCATACTGAACAGTGACCTTCACACTACGTCGTGCTTCATTTTCGTTAAACTAAGTACACCAAAGCAACAAAATGAAGCCATTTGTTTTCACGTTCAGGTTTCCCTGAACATGGTGTTTGTGAGAGAAATAAGCACGTTTGCAGCTGCGAAAAAGTGGGGATATTTTTTATCCACATTGAACAAGAAAGTGCTATTCTGTATTTCTATACAACTTTTGACTGCTGTCATAGCATAATAGTAAATGGCTGAGGAAACAGTAGATCAATGAGAAAGTATTCAATCAGTACCTCAGTCTATATTTATAGTTTTTAGTTTTGGTTGGCAAAGCTTTCATATTGTTTTAGTCTTTACGCTCTGTCACATTAATTTATTGCATATTGCTTTCATGGTATATAGTAGCTATCTTTAAATCTGTATATAGCTCATTTCTGCTTACTTTCTTTCTCTGTATGCAAACCTACTCTTTTTGAACTCAGATAAAATCAGTTCGTCTGCATGCCTTGGCATCTTATGTGAGAATTTGCTCCTTATCACTGTGCAGTAGAAAGCTTTAGGACTTTAATTTATTAATAAATATTTCAAAGGTCTTTGCTCTCCTTGTTATCTGTTTGGTTTACATAGATAAAATGCCTAAAATGAAACATTTGGCTGCTGCAAGAATAGGGGCTCATTTGTAAACCTTCCGGAGAGAGACTGACTTCCCATCAACATGGAAATATGCTGGGAGATCCTGCCAGCCGTCACTGCCATGAGGTGCCTCTTTGGTTTGGGGAACAGCTGCAGTTAAAACTCCTGAAATGCAGTGAAGTGAACACAGTGAAGAGACAGAGAGGCTTTGGGTTGTCAGCTAGTTTTCTCAACCACACGTGACAGAGGAAAGCTATTGCTGAGAGAATGCTGCCCTGTGAAACAGGTACCTGCTTTGTAGGACAAAGAACACTTTGTAGATTGGTGCTTTATAAACTGAAGTAGTGGAGGGACAGTGTCTGCTGATAGGAGACAGCGTTTGGCAGCTTGGGTGGGTGTGAAGGAGGCAGCAAATGCTTCCCTTTAATGAGCGAATCCAGCCCACCACCTCTGGGCAGCCATCTGTCTTTCTGGCTCACAGGCACACACAACCACACTTTCACCACCACATTTCTCAGAGACTGGACATTGCTGGTGCCAGCACCACACTCCTAGGGGGTGCGTGCATATGCCCACACCCACATGCTTTTAATAGCTGTGATTATGTTTCTTAATTGTCTGTTCACATCGTGCAGGTGTCTCTGGTGATCTTCCTCCCCTCTTCCCCTCCCCAGGTACTGTACTGCAGGCATCTTCCTTGCCCTGGGGTGAACAGGCAGTGTACCCTGCAGGTCCCCGTTGGATCACCTGGCTGGCAAGCATACAGTGACAGGCATCCTAGCGTGTCAAATGGACTCAGACTCGTTCCCTCTGGGAAACCCTCTGGGTTTTTCCCTTTGGGCTTTTGCTTGCTAGCCAGGGATGTTACAGAGTCTGCGGGAATGCAATGCATCCTCTGTCAGATCTCTCCTTCTGTGCAGTGTGGCTCATGCTGGCCCCAAACACTGCTTCAGGAGGACTGACAAACATGAAAAAGGGCATAATCCATGTTCCCTTACAACACTGGCCTGAAAATGGAAGAATCTGTATCAAACTCTCATTTTCCCAGTGCTTTTTGTGGAGCCTACTCAAGCTGTAAATGCTTCAGGGCCAAGATCTCTGCACATGTGAAAAACGTAGAAGCATTTGGAGCCTGCTGTCACATTGACAGTGCTAGCAGTGATGATGGGGGGGGTTGCATGAACAGCAGGCAAGCTTGGCTTTCTATATGGTGATTTTAAAGGCAAACCTGTAATTAGAGGCATGGGAGTTTAGAAATTTTTGTAAGTTTTGTCCGATTAAAACATTCAGAATAGACATACCAGCAAGTCAAATAGAATTTCTTTAGGAGGAAAGACCTAACAGCACACATTGACTAACACAGTCCATGTCATTCCTTCACAAAGATCCAGGTTTCGTATGAAGTTTTATTATAGAATAACCCTGATGCTTTCTTTTTTGAAATCTTTAAAAATAATGGCATGCCATTGTGCTTGAAAGTATACTGTTTTGATGAAAATGTACAGAAAAAAGATTTATTTTCCTATTACTTTTCAATTCTTGGCACAACCTCTGAAGGAAATGAAAAGTAACCATATTTTCTTGATTTAAGGAGGGGGCAGAGGTGGAAGAGAAAGCTTTGGGTCATGAGTTGTATGTTTCGCCACGTTAATAATTTGGATTTTCTTGCTTGAAAATGAGGCATCCTGATGTTATTCTAAACATAATATTTTAAACATACCCAGTGGTAGGGACAAATGGATATATTTATGTACTTCTATCAAACATATGTATTACGTGAACTTGCTTCAGCAAAGTATTTTGCTGCTGCTTTGTGCTGAAGGAGAAAGAGATGGTTTGGAACTGCAGCCTAGAATTGTCAAGTGCCGAAGATCTGAATGTATTTCTGTGGTTTTGTTCACAAAACTTATTTTTAGATTGGCCTGTCTTCTCCTCACTAGAGAAATAAATCACAAGTCATTTACGAACAGCAGATAAAGAATTGCAAAACTTTGGGCTGGATGCCCTTAGCACAGGCTGGTGGACTGATTCTCCTGACTGTATTGTAAACTGTCCTGATTTTTGCCGAGGAATGGAGAATCTGGCTTTGACTGCAAATGCATTCATCTTACAATATGTTGGACTCAGCTTTGTGGTTTTATCCCTTGTCTTTTCAACTATTTCTTCATATTCTTTTTTTCCTTCTTTTTGGGGGCTGATGCCTCTTAAATTCTACATTGGTGCTCCCCTGTTTTTTCTCACATGAAGAGGTTCTTGTACCCCAGCCATTCCTGTACATTCAGATCTGAAGCTTTGCAGCGGGTGTCACTTTGAGTGGCGGTGTCAGCCTTGCATTGGTGGTGGGGTGTCACTGCAGCCCGGGGAGGGGACACATAGTGGCAATGCAGGCCCCTGGTGCTGATGGTGCATCTTCCCCCGCTGCTCCTGTGGTCCTGCCTCCATGTTCATTCCCTGCTGGAACCTCTGCAGCTGAAAAAATGCCTTTCTTTGGTGCAATGCCATCCCCTGTCATCCATCCCCATTGCCACCTGTTGTAAAGTTATGAGGACACTTTCCCTGTTTCTTGCTTCTCTTAAGCTTATGCTCACCGGGGGAAATACACCTGTGAGGATTGCAGCTGTCATCTAAAACGAAAAAATAGCGTGTTGAGGATTGCAGAAAATATCTTGAAAGCTAAGGACAAATATAAACTACCTGAAGGTATTTATTTGTAGCTTATTTTGCTGTGTGAGTGAGTCTCATAAAATTATGCTGTCCTCTGTGAATAATTTCTGATTCTGTGCAAGTCTGCCAGACTTGGCTGAGAGGGAGAGAAGTTCCCACCAGTTCAGTGGAGATCACCTTCAGGTAGAAGAGAGGGGTGAATGAGCACGGCCCACATGGGCAGGCAGGTCCCCCTCTGCTCCCAGTGCACCTCAGCAGGCAGCTGCTGGTGGCCCTGCAATTCCTCATGGACCTCTTCTCTTCATGTCAAGGTTTTGAGGTCCTGAGCCACGCACGTGTTGGAGTGCCTCAGCTCCGCAGTACTGCACCTGCCAAGAGAGGTGCCCTGAGCACACACTGGCTGGAAGCATCCCCAGGCCTGGTGTCCCTGCTGGCAGTGCGAGGCATAAGGGGCGCGAGGGGCTTGGCCCCTCCAGGGGCGCACGGGGGGTTCACAGCGGGCAGGCGCTGCTATTAGCAGCTCAGAGCTTATCAGACGGGATGCAACAGTTGCCTCTGTTTGGCCACATCTCTTCCTGGATACTGTTTTCTAACTGGGAAGAGTCATTAAACGATCAGTTTAATCTCAAAATTAAGTTATAATTATGGAAGGAAAAAACACTGATGGTCCTCGTTAAGGGATGTAATTTTCCTGTAAACCAAGTGACATCCAGGACAATCTCAGAGTTGATCCAGTTACTAAGCAGGCATTTGCCATTGCGAGGCTGGCTTTTGCATGCTTCGCGAGTTTTACTGAATATATTTAGTAACTCCAATTGTTTCTGGAAATACTTTTTTGTAAGCACCATTGGGAATGCTTGTAAGTGTAGCTGCGCTGTTTTTAACATCCTAACATCTCTAGCTCAAGCCAGCAGCAATGGAAATCGATAGTGTTAAACGTGAGCCTGGGATGCTACTCGTTTGTTGGCATGTCCAGAAACTCATATAAAATTCCTTTGTGGTCAAGTCCACAAAATTATTTCAGTGAATCCTAGATGATCATTAACAAACACGTTTATTTCAGGCTGAATGAGAGATTAATTTCAAGGAGGTTTGTGGGTTTTTTGCCTTCCAAGTATTTTTGCCCTTTATGCATTATACATTTTGAAACTAAAACATTGAGTGGAGGAAGCACACTGTTTCATTTTTAAAATTTTGGAGCACATCAGCTGTTTTAGAATTGCTTGTGCATTGATACAAGTAGTAGTGACAGCAGTATGAAAATGGACGTGCAAAACATTTTGATGATGCAACTACATTTGTGCATGTGTGACATGCACTAGAAAGTCTTGCGGGAACAATTTCACATTGTTGTACCCAGGCCTGGCCCCACTGGTTTGGAAGTCCAGCCTTACAGACCCTCAGGTGAGAGGCTGCTGCCTTAGGGGGTGTTGAATGTGGGGAAAGCTCCATGGTGACAGGGCTAGGTAGGCAGCCTGAATCTAAAAGGGCCCTGAGTCCCACATCAGCAGCTGAAGAAGAGGTGATCAAGTGTGAAATCTCTTCTGAAGATGCATCCAGTGTTCCTGGTGCAGAGACCTTGGCTAAAAAAAGGGTGTTTGGTTGCTTCTGAAAGCACAGAGTGGCTTCGAGCCTCCTGCAAGAACATCATCCCACAGAGAATTAGGTTTCTGCTACTTGTGACTTTGACGAGCAGCACCAGTCTTCCCAAATAAACCCAGAACAGAATTAGAGATAGGTTTTGCCTTCTCAAGAACAGGTTAATAGGTGTTGCCTCATGCCCCTCTTTATCTTGTCAAGGGATTATCAGTTAACTGACTTCAGCACAACATACAGCTGCTGATGCAAAGGAGGTTTCCTAAGGGAAGTGTCACATTGTGTCTCAAGGAAATGATGGTGGGAATCACAGGAAATACTCTACAAGTTGAAAAAGGGAGCAGTATCAGCCCCTCTGCAAAGGCACAATGTAGCCTGCCCCTCTCCCCACCCTTCACCACCCAAAGAAGATATAAAATCAGAGAAACCAACACCAGTATGGCTGATCACTGCTGCTGTCTGGAAATGTCAGCATGGAGGAACTGCTCCATTTCATCTACAGCTGCTCACTTCACTTATGTGATATTTTTTTCCTGTTCCTCAGATTGCTTCCTTTGCTGTCTTAATCGCTCTGGGAGAGGTCATTCTGGATGTTATTTAAGAAAAAAATTTAATCTGACACAGGCCAGGACTCAGTAAATGAAATTTCTGTTTGAAAATGGCTGTTAGTGCTGCTTCCTGTTGGCTTCATTTTATCCCCTGTTACTTACTACTAGAAAACACAGCATAAGATGTGCTTCTTAGAAAATTCAACTAATGCATTTGCTTTTTGTTCATTATTGTGTGTAAATATTTAGCACTGCAGTCCCTTTATTGTTTTACTCTGTACATTTGATTTCTTAACAGAAAGTTATCATTGAACTACTCATCATTGAGACCTGTGCACAGCTCATACTTAAAATGATTCATGTAGTAATTGTGACAGGCCAGTCAGTGCTGTGCACAGTGGCGATGGGAGTGGGAAACTCCATTAAGGCTAGGTATCCATAAACCTTATCTTTGAGTTTAATCATTAACAGCACCATCAGCTTCCAGTTAATGAGCTCAAAAGCTCATGGGCAGAGCAAGCACTGAGCATCATCTTCAAGAGCCAGGAGCAGCAGCATTCCTTGCTCCTCAGAAGAACACTGTCCTTCAGGATGCCTCTGGAGTTCCCTTTTTTTGCCTCCATCTTACTGAACAGCTTTGTAATGATACTTATAGGTAAACTTTAACTCAAAATATTTCTCCACCAGCTGCTGTTTGCTAAAAGGGTGCAGGTTTAGAGCTGCTATGGGTAGATTTTTGACCTTTAAATGCCCTTTCCAGTTTGGTAGAGAAAAATGCATATTCACCTTCTGGGAATTCTAATTAATTTCTTGGATGACTTTGGCACTGAGAGGGACAGTTGGGGTTCATAGATGTTTGATGCTGGTTGAGGTGACCTTGGCTGTGCCACCTCTTGGCAGTCCTGCACAGGGCTCTATGTGTTGCTGTTAGCTCCCAGAGAAGTCTCAGATATCCTAAAGTGCACTTGAAGTGGCATTAGACAGCTATGCTTAGGCCTCTGGGTCCTTCCCAAAATGTATGCACACTCCCTGATGAGCTGTTTCAGTGTCTCTGATTCCTCTGAGATCACCTTGTTACTAGGGAAGAAGGTTAAAGTAAAATAGGATTATTCTAGAAAATCTAGGTTCTTGACTACAAAAGCAGAAGCACATTCACTGCACAAAAAGCCAGAATTCAGTTCTGGATGGTATTTGACTGTAAAGCTCATCAGCAGTTGCTCTGTTGCTCAGCTGGCGTAGAGGACTGCCTCATCCTATCTGAGAGACCTTTGTGAAATTATCCTGTCTTCGTTCTTTTGGTACAGATGGAGATTCCAGCTGCTCTCCAGAGACATTGTAGTCTCCTCTTGATCAAGATGAAAACTACTCTCTCCTACTTTTATCACATTGAATTTCCTTCCTCTTTCCTGCCCTGCTCCCCCCAGCTCCACATCATCGTCTGTTACCTGTTACTCAGAGCTGGCTTCCAAAGCCACAAAATAAGGACAGTTTCTAGGTTTTCAGTCTGAAGTTAAGATGGCAGAAGAGAGAATGCTTACCAAAAATTGACTCTTTTGTGACATTCCCTGCTTTCAAGAGGGACTACTATTTAGTATCATTCTAAAGCTGCAGACTGAACACCAAGATACCCAGCTCAGCTGCACACAGCCAGGAACCTACCATATTCTACCATATGAAGTTTAACCTTGGCCTTTGTAGCCTATAGATTATAGAGAGACCATTGGGTCATCAGGTCCTGCTTCCCACCTCTGCTGGCAATCATAACGGATGGTTGATCCAGTGGGCTCTTTACGTCTCCCTTATGGCACAGGGTTGAGAGTTTTTTTCAGCACCCAAGAACAAACTGAACAGTTTTAGTATTTAAGATCTTTAGGCTTGAATAGTACAAATCATACGTAGGTCCGAGGAATTAAAAAGGAAAGATCTTAAAAAAGAAGAGATTTAAATTGCTTGTATTGAAGTTATTGATACCTGTGCATGTAACAGTAAAGAGGGATTTTGCAGGTGGAGGGCTTCTCCAAAGAGAGCATATACATTCAGGAATACCCATACAACAGCTGCGTGTCCTGCCAAGATGTGGAGTGATGAGCCTCCTCAGAGGCTCACAGAAACATGAGTTGGCCTACAGAAAGCACACTGCCAGTTTACGTGTGCTTTGGCAGGAGCAGTGCACCCTGAATCAGGCCCAGTGGATGGCGGACGGCCCCTTGGGCTGCCCTGGGAGAGCGAGTGGTCAGCCCTGAGGGGTGGATGAGACAGTTGGACCTCTCACCCCAGTGTGGGGGGGCTGTGCTACCAGTCTCCAGCCTAGTCCCCAGTAGCATTGTCCCGCTGGACTTGGGGGAATGTTAGCCACAAAGAACTTTTTTTGTCTTTTAGGGGAAGTGCTTGCAAGAAGGGTGGATCAAAGGACCTTAGTAGCTCCAGATGAATTGCCACACACCTCGTTAATCAGCTAATAAAATGCAATGAATATCCTGCACTTGGAAAGCCAAGTAAGAGGCCTCACAGTCCCTTATACTCTGAATTTCCCACATTGTCCTCATTTAACCTTGCTGTGCAGTGGCTTTTTTTTTTTTTTTTTTAATTACATTATTTATAGAGTGAATATTAGTTCAATCCTTTCTTCTTCAGCAGTTGGTAGCCTCCTCAGAAACAACAATCAAGTGCAAATCAAAAAACAGAGACCCGTATATTTTTTGAGTTTATTTTACAAACCTATTTGTAATGGCTAGAGAAGAAAACACAATTAATAAGGAAGCAGGGAGTGGAAGCTGTGTTCTTTTATCTGAATATTTGTTTTGGCAGTGATCTGGAGTTCGCTGAAACACTGGCTTAATTGTCTCTCAAGTTTGCCAACTGTAATTTTCTCTCCTATTATTAGAAATAAGGGCATTTTTTTGGTTCACTCAAAGAGATTTATTTTCATAGCAAATGCATTATGTGTATCCTGTTAATGTAAAAATCTAACTTTTTGTTAACATCTTGCATTTAAGTTTATTTTATGAACTCAAGCTCTGAGATTTAACTCTAAGGAGCATTAATGCATCCTGAATCAGACCATGGGTGAGGGGCTGCTTCATGCCCTCTGTGGACCCATACACAGCCCTGTCAGCATGTAGGGCTTTAAGGGAAGGAAGCATAGTCAGACCCGTGTGACCCTTCTGAGCATGAGCATTTTCCTCTGGTGGAGCAAAAGCTATATCTCCTACATGGGTAACCTCTATATTCATTAGTAAGCACCTGGCTCAAAGTGTAAGAGTGCTTGGGCTTAAGTTCTTAGCAGCCCTGTGTATTTTACAGTTTTGTATTGGATTTTTAAAAGTGAAATCTAGAAGCAAGGAAGGAAAGCATTTATTTTACTTTTGATAGCATTTTTTTTTCATATTTTCTCTGAAGTAGCTGACATAGAACTTCTTCCATAATGGAATATTCACATTACTCCCGATAATAAGACCACAACCAATTAAGACTAAAACAGCAACTATTGCTTGAGTAGTGATAAAATTATGAATGTTGGCAAGATGGTTGCTTTTGCAGAAAGATTTCCTGTGAGTAGTAACTCTGCTGTTGATGTTTCATGTAGTACATGAAATAAGCCTGCCAGAGAGGACAACTTTGCTGTACGGTTTGGACTCTTGGGAAGCTGAAGGAGTCATTAGAACTGGCAAACTTTGCAAAGTATTTATGTTTGTGTACGAATATACACAAACGAACAAAATAACATCCATGTGTGCTTTATTTAGTCTTTTTTTGAGATCTCTCAAAGGAGAAGGCTGTGTTCCTCAAGACCTGTTCTGCTCTTGACTGCCATGCTGCAATGTATGGGAGGGCTGTTCCTTATAAATGTTCCTGACCCATTAGAAAAGAAAACACTCAATTTTGCAATGGGGCATAGAATCCAGTCTTTAAAAATCATCTTTCAACTGATAGCTTGTTTTTCTGGCAATTCCCTATGACCATTTTGTTTTAATAATATCAACATGTTCCCTTTACTTTTTCATTCCTGCTTAGAAGCAAACTTTGTAGGTTTTTTCTGCATAGAAGCATTTGCAAGACTGAAGTTAGAGTAACTGGTATCTTTTGCAAGACTAGTATTCTCCCTAAAAATAGGGTGTGAATCAGATTAGCAATTAACAAGTTTTTTTCCTGATCTGGTTGGTATGTTTCAAACAGCTCTTTGTAATGAGATTTTTGTATTTATAGTCACCTTGCTCACCAAAAATTTTCCTAGGGACTTTGTAACATTAAACGCTCTTCCTAAATACAAAGGACAAATTTTGTTAAACCCCAGTGACATTTTGTATATCAATAATGCAGTAAGGGATGAGAAATAAATTGCAAGAGCATTATAGCTTCCAAATATTGCATTTACAGTCCAGAAATGCACTTAAAACTTAATGAAACAACGAGTTTGCGAGTGCTGCAATGGATAGGTTGGGTGTTAGTTGAATAATCATATTACTGCTGCTTAATAATGTAATGTATTTTCGTAAAGAAGCTGTTTGTAATAGTCTGTGCACATGTTCTTTGCTCATGTTCTTTGCCCATGGCAAATACTAAGTAATTCACTTCAGTTTAGGCTGTGGGAAAAGTGTGATAATTTAAGTCATATTACTTTGCATTTATCTAGGTCTAAGCACATGTATGAAGAGGTTACTGCCCATCAGCAGACACGCTCTTGTTAACTCTTGTAATGAACCATGTGCTCAAGCCCTTAATTATGCATAGGAAGGAAATCCTTAACAAAAAATCTGAAAACTTTAACAACGTTAAATTCCTCTGTCATCTTAGCAAGGAGTAGAATACCTTACATTTAACCTTAAAGTGGGTTTTATGGACTTCAGCATTCTTTGTGGTAGATCTGCGTAAACCGTAAAAAAATGTCCTTTTCAGTTTATAGAGGGTATTGAAGCCAGCCATTCCAACTTTTCATTAAGAACAGAGTTGAATATTCGTTTTTTGGAAAATAGTTTGCCAGGTAGAGAAGTGTTTTCTGTCATCCTGAAACTATTTGGAAATTTGGGATGATTGGCTGAATAGGTCTGGATGGAAAAAGGTTTTGGCAAAAGTGGTAATTCTTTTTTTACCAATTACCCTTTGATTAGGACATGATAATAAAGAATGGGTTCAGGAACAAAAGGACTTGAAGCCACATCAGTCATTGCTTAAGAGAGTAATATGATCTGGAAAATAAAGGATATTTGGGGGTGTATTTCTCCTTATCTCTCCTTTTGATTCTGTTCCTTTAAAACAATAAAATGAAAGACTTACATATTTGGTGAGCCCAAGGAATAGAGGGTGAGAGTGCTAATGTGTTGGTGGTTAGGGCACTTACCTTAGATCCAGACCTGCCCCAGATGGTTATTTATGTACTTATAACAGCTTGTAACTTACAACAGTTTAGCACCTTGCCACCACCACAGCTGCTGCACTCTCTTTCCTGTGCTGTTAGAAAACATGCCCAGGGAACAGCCATTTCAGTGCAAATTTAAAAAAAAAAATATTTGACTTGCAGTAAAACTATAGGTTGCTTTCCTTTGTAACTTCAGTGAGAAAAGTTTGAAGGTTTTGGTTTTTTTTAAAAAAACAGCCTAAATTTTATTTTCCTTCTATTGAATTGCTAAAATAAAAGACAAGCAAGCAGATACTCGCATGGTTGCAATTCAGATCCATTTTGCCACCGAAGCAAGTATCCCCAGATGGGTCCAGTCCTCTGTAGCTTTGACCCAGGTGAGGTCATGCCTTTCATCTGAAAGGTATGGCGATCTTGCCATTCTTGTGTGATGCCAGTTGCTGCTTGCTCTGGGTGGGTAGATGATGTAAGCTTCAAAGCAGGATGGGTACCCTGTGTAGCAAATCTGGTATTACAACAGGGTTTTGAAATTTAACTATGGAAGTAAATTCTACAGAGTTAGAGGAATAGAGCAGAAATGTTGATGGCAATATGGATACTCTGATGTGTCCATTTAAGACTGCTCCATGGCGTCTGCTTTTTTGCATGGTGAGTCTGGCTAGTAAGAGACTGAACCCACTGCCGCGATCACATCTTCACATGTCGTTGGAGCAGGGATCCCTGATAGATCTTAACTTTTAATTTATCTGAAAAAAAAAGTAAAATGAATTAATTTACTAGAAGCTGGAAAACTTTATATGAGAGGTAGGAAACAAATTTTAAGTGAGGATGTATATGTTTTAATGTCCTGTGAAAGGATATGGTGGGATGCCTGTAACTTGATGTGTTTAAAGCAGAGCTGACTTTTCCAGCTGCCAGAAATTTGAAATGTCCTTTCTGTAGCACTTCTTTTCCTTTAACTGGTATGAAAAGTTAAAAACACAAGAGATAATATGTTTTTAACTGTGTTTTATTTTGATAAAATTAAACCATTTTGATTCAGGTTTATTAAGTAATTTATTAAGTAATTATTTAATTTTTTTACTTAATTACTATATAAATGTGGAACTTTTTTATTTATCAGATAAACTTTTTCTAATAGGCAAGCTGTCCAGTGAAAATACATTATCTGTTCATGGGAACATTCTTCCCTAGTACCTGTAACCCAGAAATATGGTAGATGAATGTTATGAACCTATTAGAATTCTAAACTTCTGATGAAATTTTTTTCAAATAATTTGTTTTTGTAGAACTAAGTTTTCAAAGTATGAGTTCCAGAAGGATAAAATGGTTTTCATTGTTCAGTGTTGGTATATGGCATTAAAGGAATGCATGACATTTTAAAGAGAACAACAGGTTCCTTTTAAAAATAGTATTTAATTCAGGAACAACACTGTCCAGTGAAAGATCATGAGAACAGTAGCAAAGTACATACTAAAGCTGACTTGAATTTATAGATTGTATATTTTATCTTTCTTCCTAATAAACATGGAACAGACCGAGAAGAGATATTGGCTGGTTTTTATATATTGTAGACTCTGAGATTACGAGCCACTGTAGAAAATAATGGGTTTTTAAAAAAGAATATCCCACTAAAATCAGGGGATATCTGTAACATAAGGAAACCTGTAGTAATGTGTACCCATGCCTGTCATCACCGTGAAGCATGGCTTTCTGAATAGCAAAGAGGACTTTAAAAAGAGCTCTTGGAGAGAGCCAGCCTCCTGCTTTGTTTTTCAGTTCCCCATCCCGTGGGGAAGGCAAAGCCCCGCACAATTCAATCAGGGGTGGTTGCAACCTGGGAAGCAAAAGAGAAATCTGTAAATGTCTGTCAAACTAAAATGTTTTGGAAAAAATTCGAAGGACATCTTTTAAAGTTTCGTTACATTTAGAAACATCACTTTGTTCCTGGCCTGTGTGGTGTCTGAACTGCCTTTAGTTTTGTTGGAGAAAGAAGTGACACTGCTGCTTACCATGTGTCTTAGATCTAGAAGGGTGTTTTGTGTAGTGAGAGGGAAAATGTTACCATCTCCAGTCATCCTCATACTTTGAGATGTCCCATTGGAGGGGAGCATAGTGTCAGGGACCCCCACTGTTATTGAGAAACTTCTGCTGAATGCTGCAGAGCATTGGGAAAAGTTTTTGAGAAAATGAAGGCATTCTTCAAGAAAAATGAGATTTTTCTGAGCTTTTCCATTTTCAAAATGCTTTTGGGCTAATGTAACTTGTCTTTTGAAGGCTTTGTTTTGCATTGGTTTTGTTGTTGTTTTTTTTTGTTTTTTTTTTTTTTTTCCCATGTGGTGTGAATGCAACGACTTCTGTTCTGGAGATTGTTACTCAGTTCGAGATGCCAGTTTCTAGCTTTCCAGCAGCCCTAGCTGCAAGAGTTCATGGGTTTTTTTCCTTTCTCCCTGCAGACTGCTGTAGCAATGACAGCAGGGAAGACCCAGTCAGTCTAGGGAAGGTAATTTTGGCAGGGTTGCAGAGCACCGAGGTGCTGTGTGCTCTGTCCCAAGGTGCCTCCCTGGTGAGGGGAATTCAAGTAGATACATTCTGCAGGGGAAGCAAATCGTTCTATTAATAGTAGGATGCCCACAAAAAATTCCTTAGAGTGCATCAGTGACCATATCCAGTGTGATCCTAGAAAGCAAGGCAGTGACAAGTTTAAGTGGGATGAAAAACGGAGGCTCAGCTCAGCTTTAACCTGGAGAGACCAGTGTCAGTGGACTGACATTGAGCATGCTCTTGGGGAAGGTCTCTTTCCCCTTTTTTGTTTCTGTTTATAACTTGCATATTTTGTGGTTTCTCTTCTGTAAATGCCAGTGTGAAAGCCCAATGCTAAGAGCTCATGTGTTATTAAAGAGGTGCCAGCCTTAGAGATGGCAAAAGGCTTGTGTGATAGAGAAGGGGACGAACAGTGGACCATGGTGAGAGTAGGATAATCTCCCACTATATGCTTGGGACCTGAGGACAAAAAGCCCAGGCAACATCTCTGGCAAAAGCTATTGCAGCTGTGGTGTCCTGCCCTCAATGCCAACCCTCCAGTTGGAAATGATACTGACCATGAAATTTATCTCGGTGTGGGAAATGTAGGACTTTCCCTCTTCAGGCATTTCTGTGCAGAAGATGCTACATCTGCTGCTGTGCCAGATGTGGACGCAGCTCTTGCTGCTGGTGACGATGGGTGCGGGAGATGCTGTCCCGTGCTGAGTGAGTTCTGTGAGGTGCCTCAGCCACGAGGCCAGGGCTGGGAGCAATTACTTGATTTTGCTGAGTGTTTAAAGCAGTTAAAGTAAGCACACTGGGAAAAAAATAAATACACTTACAAAAGACCACAATTACAGAGACGTTCCTGCTTCTCCTTGCTTTCCTGTTTAAGTATGGGTAGATTATCTGTTTGAGGGGGTGAAAGAAAAAGAACAAGGGTGAGGAACGAACAAAGCAAATTACTCTTGAGTTCAAGACTTAGAAGAAATCTGAGCTTCTCATACCATGTTCTTTGTATAGTGTCTTTTCTCTCAGAAAAATACCACAATTGTAAATAAAAGATGTTGTCAAAAAGAACTGTATTTTGTTAGAGGGACATGGAGCAGACCAAGAAAAATTATTTGCAACATGTATTTTCATCAGACAGTGTTTCTGCTGTTGCAGATGTCTGCAGAGTTGAAGCTTTTGGTTTTAGATTTTAGAAAGGAGTTTCTTACTGGCCTCGTGCATAGTTTTGCTTTTATTTCAGTGTTGCTTTATTTTGTTCCCAAATTATGGTGAAAAATATTGAGATGTTTTGTTTTGTTTTGTTTTAAACCTCATACTAGTTGTGCTGCATTGTAAAAGCTGCCTTAGATAGCTGCCTTAGCTGCCTGGTTGATCTGGTAGGTTGCTGAGCCTGTGGCATAATCAGGATGTATGGTGGATGTTTTTGGTCTCCATCTCCTTGTCAGATAACTACAAAGTTGAGTGGGAAAAATTCAGCGGCTAACGTTATTGGGGGAAGTAGGAAGCTGGGTTTGGGATTTTTTTTTACTATGGCCCAATACTGCATCCACACCACAGGGGCTAGTATAAACACGTTAGCTGCTGCTGCCACCATGGAATTTGCAGTGTGGCATTCAGTGGTGTTGCAGTGGGCGGTGGTGGCTCTTGTGTGCACAGTGAGATGGGTTTACAAGCAATTCTGAGTCCTGCTGCTGTCTGTCCTTCCTTCACCATCAGGCTTGGTGATGCTCTGCGCATTTGCTGGGGTTTTGGTTGGAAAGCAGTAAGTTATTCCCCAGCTACTACCCCTGCCTTGCACATCATGACTGTGGCTTGCTCACCTGGGCTGAAGCCTCTGGACTGAAGCCAGGCTGCCGGCAGCACATCCCTTCATGGGCACGCAGAGCCACACTCTCTCCAGTAACACCCGTCAGGCAGTGAATCTCAACACCACCAGCTTGCTGTTGCTGTCAATGGTCCACTTGGGTTGTGTTGCTTATATCTGGTAAACTTAGGGCTTTTATATTTTGCTCTGTATATGTCTGTGTGCATTAGTATGCATATGCATGCATGTGCATGTGTATTTAAGCTAGCTGTTATATTTTGTCAACTCGTAAAATACTCCATAGTTTATTTATGCTCTTAGAAATGTGGGACTGAATGTCACTGTTTTAAACTGGGCATTATATAAACTTGCTGATTCTAATTTAATTCTTGAAATCCTCACTGGAATGAAACCAGCTGTTTCACTTGTGGAATATACATACCATAAACTTCAGATAGGCCTGTGTGCATGAGAGCAATCCCATTACTTTTGAAGGGAAAAATTAGGATCACAAACAAGCACTTGCCTACCTGTTAGTGAGCTGTGAAGCACCTGCTACACTGAAAGTAAATGACAACCAAATTCTTTACTGAGAATTTCCTGAGACTTCTTACTGCTTAAACTGTCATTTTTACCCTGAGAAGTAAAAGCTAAAATTATGCAAAGCTTCTCACTTGAAGCTTTTAATCAGCAGAGCCATTCAGGAAGGTCAGTATGATCATAGAATCATAGAATGGTTTGGGGTGGAAGGGACCTTAAAGGTAATCCAGTTCCACCCCCCCTGCCATGGGCAGGGACACCTCCCACCAGACCAGGTTGCTCAAAGCCCCGTCCAGCCTGACCTGGAACATTGCCAGGGAGGGGGCAGCCACAACCTCTCTGGGCAACCTGTGCCAGTGTCTCACCACCCTCATAGTAAAGAGTGAGTTTTTTCTTCCTTATAGCTAATCTAAATCTACCCTTTTTCATTTTAAAATTGTTAACCCTCATCCTATCACTACGGTCCCTGATAGGACCCCTGTAAGTATATAAGGGCTTTCTGGAGCCTTCTCTTGTCCAGGCTAAACAACCCTGACTCTCTCAGCCTATCCTCATAAGGGAGGTGCTCCAGCCCCCTGATCATCTTTGTGGCCTCCTCTGGACCCGCTCAAACAGGTCCATGTTTTCCTTATGTTGGGGGCCCCAAAGCTGGACACAGAACTCCAGGAGGGATCTCGCCAGAGCAGAGCAGAGGGGGAGAATCACCTCCCTCGACCTGCTGGCCACACTTCATTTGATGCAGCCCAGGATGTGATTTGCTTTCTGGGCTGCAAGCACACACCGTTGACTCATATTTCAGTTTTCCATCCACCATGTGGTGCAGCTCTTCAGACTCACAGCTCAGAGCTGTACATGTTTCTACACAAGGAAGCAGAGATATACTGGTGTAGTTGAGTGTAAATGCAAATGGGCATCAAGCAGCAAAATCTGTCCTCCTAAGAAAACTTGATCTTAGTTGCTCTACGCTTCTTTAATTCATCCTCATTGTCCTTCACATTCCCCAGAGCTGGTTGTCTATTTAAAAGGGGGGTTCCCGAAGCAGTTTCCATCCATTGAAGAGGGTATAGGTGCAAATTCAGGGGGAGCAGCTACCTGATCTTTTGGAGGCGGCAGGAATGTGACCGCCAGTACCTCTCAGACCATCGGGTGCCGCACTGAGCAGAGCAGAAGTTGAAAGTCCTGGAGACCTCAGGCAGCCATGGTGTTAGTGGGCTGTTAGTATCAGTCTTAAGGATGATTTGACTTCAGTGCAGGACAGTGGCATATAAATACTACAGTCTGAAATAAAACTAATCCTTCCAAGTCATATATAGGCACCTGAGGGGCCTCTCTAGACTCAGCAGCTCCCTTCTTCATATTTTGATGGAGTTTTGATTTTTTCCTCATGGGTTCAAAAGCGTTATGTTGTTCTGCAGCTGGCTGAAGAAAAGCCGGGGACAGGCTCTCTGGAGCGGACGCTTTGCAGCACTGCAAAGACTGCTAAAGTAAGTTGAAATGCAGTCCATGGAAAGTGAAGTCCATAGAAAGTCCATGGAAATTCTAGTCCATGCAAAGTGGGTGAATTTTGTCCTGAGCAAAAAGACCAAGTTCCCTGTAGAGGCAGGACAGAGGTGCTTCAGGTGGACCTCCAACGTGCAGTTTGACCTCCCTGCAATAAACCCACAGGGACTCTGTGTCAGGGAGGTGGTCAGTAGGCTTTCAGAACTTGCTGTAGCAAAATAAGCAGGAAATGTTGTCTTTGACTCAAGCAGCAGAAGCATAGAGGATTTTAGGGAGGTTACCTCAATATGATCAATATATGAAACATTTCTGTATATTGTTAGATATATGTATCTAATGCATATTATACTGTTAGAAGGTTATTAAATAATACATTTGGCAAATACTGAATGCATGGAGAAAAGGGTCTGAATCCACCTTGTATGCTGTAATAATGTCCGTTAAAATTGAAAAAAATATGCTCTTGCTGGCACTGTTGTAAATGCAGGCTAGCTATAACAATTTGTTACAATTACTCAAAAGTTAGATGGCTTGTTTATGTATTATGTCACATTCCTGCACCAGTTCTTACTAAAATCATACATTCTGCCCTATGCACTTTCCTTCATTTGTAGCTACAGCAGTAACTCCCATGTAGGAAAATAAAGTCATCTTACTTTGCAGTGTTTTGTACATTAAATAGCAGAAGTTACCAAGAACGCTCAGAACTTATCTAGCAATGGCATTAAGCTTTGGACTTTTTCCTCCCCACAAGCTCTTGGTACCAAAGGTGAGTCACTGGTTTTTACTTTATTACACCTGTGGTTTTTTTCCTTATCTCCTGTTTTTGGATCTCATCAACAGTAATGGTGAACAAGAGGATAAACTGGATGTGTTGCCTGATTAGTGCTTATAAATTTTAAATTGACTACTGTCAACTTTCTGAAGCGAACAATAAAATAATTCTCATGTGCATTGCATTTTAATAACAGAAAGAAAGAAGGATGGGCTTGAGTTTAGCTGTCATGTATTGCTGAATGCTTTGTTTCAGCTGCTTGCAACTGTGGTGGTCCTTTTGTTTAATTCTATAGTAACTGTAAAATGCCATGATTGGTGTGGTTTAGTGCTTGGTTTTTGGATTGTTTTTTTTGTTCCCCTAAAACAGGGAGACTGTTTCAGAAGCATGTAACAAATGCCTTTGGGATTCCATTTTCATAGAATCCTAAATTTACACCTCTCTTTGCAGATTGCAATTATCTCTTTTAATGACTCTTTTGTATTAAAGCAAAATAATGGAAACCTTTCAGTACTGGTAAAATGTTTCTAATCTCCCTTAATTTGTAAGAAGATAACACTACCCAGATGTGCATCTTGAAGAATGGGAACTGTCTTTTCACTTGATATTTGTTTAATGCTGATCAGGCTTCATTTTATTTATTTATTTGTTTGTTTGTTTGTTTGTTTAATGGGGGGGGGAAGATATATTGTCTTTGACATCAGAGCTTTTACCCCTTTTACCCTTCAGTGCTGCCATCCTGCAGAAGTCACTCTCCACTGAGGACAGGCTGATGTTAGTTCCTTCCTTAATTCTTAGGCTCTTATAGGAGGCCTGAATATTTAAGCACAGGCCTTTTGATTCATCTTGAAGCCAAATAATCACTTAGTTGATAGGACAAATTTGGAGGAGAGGGGAGCTAGAAACCAAAGGTTAGTTACAACTGCTCAGTGATATTCGCAGCAACCCCTTTTGCCGTGCAGATGGAGAACAGGAAAGCATTTCATGAAAATGTTCGCAGAAAAAAAACTCATCACATTTTGAAGCTGAATTACCTCTGTGATTTGAACACTTTTAACCAGTTCCACAGAGGATATGCTGGAAACTGCTGTCACCAACAGCCTGTTTTTATGCCTTGCGTCCTTGGGATTTCACTCAGCAGTTGTGTGCAGCTCTCTTTTCAGTAACAGCCTCATTTTTTGTTCCCGGTGGAGTTTAATATCACTCTGTCTCCAGAAGTGAATGGTGATTTTTTTTTGTTAAGAGCTGGTTAATCCTAAGTATAACTGTAAAGCTACCTCACCAGTAAAAAAATGTACCAATATCTGGTGTTTGATTGTACTGCTGAAGCAGGGCAGAGCCAAAGGCGAAGCTGCATGCCTACGTCAGAAACGATGTACGTATTGATGAGAGATTCAGCCTCTCCTTACTCTTGCCTGAACTGCCATAAGGAAGGTGAAAAGAAGGGCAACAGAGAGAGGTTTGCTTGAAAGGGCTCAAACTGTGTAGTGTGCTTATGATTTTTCCATCAGTGGCCTGCCAGAACGGTCTGCCTGGGTGTATGGTACAGATGAGGGAGCTGGTTTGGGTCAGTATTTATTAATGAACTATTTCCTTTGCCAGTCTCAGCAGGGAGGTGTCCTTGTGCAATGGCTTCAAGTGCTTCCCCAAGGAAGGCTTAAGGGAAACGAGTGGGGAAAAGTTTATCTGCCTTCCAAAATTCAGTATCATAGGTTAAAATATTTGTTTTGTCTCTTGCATTTTATATTTTGAGTTCAACTCCATTTCACAATACCCCTTAATTTTAATTTCATTAGATGACATGCTCTTAAATCACCTCCCCTGTCTCTGGTCCTTTCCCTTTTCAAACCTTTACTGTTAGAAATTCCTAAAATGTCATCAAAGTATTATTTCTGAGTTCTTTTATGTTATCAGGGGTTTTGGTCAATGACAATAGTAAGTAGTCATTTGATTTAATTGAATATAATCATTCCCTGCCTAAATTAATAAGAATGATCATGCTACGTTTATTATGTAAAATCCACAGCTTGAAATTAGGAACTAGCAAGAACATGATGCAAAAGCACTGATCTTCCTAGGGAGATACTGATGTTACATTTTATTATTCTGCTTCCTTTTTTTCCCCATCATGTGACAAACCCTGTTTGTTCTGAGCTTCAAATCCTTTCTGTGTCCAACAGAAACTTGGAGATGTTGATTTGTTTGGCTTCTCGGGGCCTTTTGAGGAAAACAAAATATTTGGACCCAGGCAACAGATAAGCACTAAGACTGTTTTTAAAACACTGTATATTCAGAATTGGGTAACAGGGTTAAGACCTTTGGTAGGATAAGGGCAGTAAGAGGGTTTTTTTAAATGGCATCTGCTAATATTTTCTGGTAGCTTCTTGTAATTGTAAGGACAATTGTGTCTTGCACTTGTTGTAAATTTTGAATAGTTCTCATTGCTCTCCAGAGAGCTGATGATGCATCGCAGTTTTCTGCATTGTATCAGGATAGGTACTGGCATTTTCACAGTTGAACTGGACTGTGTTATAATGAGTTGTAGCAGTGTAAGGAAGAAGGCAGGCTGCAGTGCTTGTCTCATTGCCAGGGTTTTTTTTTTTTTGTTTACTTTTTGTTATGATTAAATGCCTGTAAAAATAAGCCAGTGATTGAATCCAGTCCTTAATTTGAAAGGGACGAAATGGAACTGGGAGTAGGAAATGTCATGCCTGAATCCCTTAATCACTAAAAATGAAAGCTTTTGATGGTGTCCCTTGCTGAACCTTTTCTCCTCACTGGAGGCCTGTGTCTTTAAGATAAGGTTCTAGGGGGACGTTTTGGAATAACCTGCTCAGAGGGTTGGAGCAAAATCTTTTGTTTCCATGGAAGAGGGCATGGTGTTCTGCCACATGGGAGAGGACAGCCAATACTTGGGTTCTTGGTGGGAATAAAGCGCTAACTTTAGCACTGCCAAGCCAAACCAGTACTGTTGTAACGTCACAGGCTGGAGGCAGCCACCATGGTGGCGTGTCTGCCGCTCTCGTTCCAACTGGATGTATTGGTTTTATTGTGGGAACAACCATACAAATCTGTCCCTCTGAAAACAGCTCATCCCTGGGGCTCACTCTCCAGCATAATCTGTTGCTACCTTTCTCGTCCCAAGCCCTTCTTTTTTCCCTTCTCCTTGATATAGGTGAGTAGAGATTCCTCTAGTCTAACTCTAGGTGTTTGCACTGTGGCTGTCTACATAAGAGTTATCCATACCAGTGTCTTTTTGCAGTCAGTTCAATGGTGAGAAGCAGCATTATATGTGCCTGTTAAAGGATGAGATGAGTAGTACCCTGGAAGTGCTGCCTTTGCCTATAAAAAGCATCTAGATGAGCAGCTCAGATTTGCTAGGTTGAATCCTACCCATTGTGTCAGTCCCCTGATGAGGACTTCTTAAAAATGCCAAGTAATCCAAATGGATGGTTTGGTTTTGGCTTTTTCATCTGGATGCATGTTCCAGTAATACTTCATGTAAATAACATGGATTTCATATTTGGTTGTTCCCAGTACTAGAGTTTTGGGAGTGGATTGAAGTGAAGAAGGCCCAATGCATCAAATCTGCCAGGAAGACCCTATGCTTTTTGTTATCTCTCAGGAAGGTCATCTGGTTGACCTATAAACTGGTCTAAGAAAACGTTTCCATTTCAGGAACTGTCTTTAGATGCCTTATAGTCTAGGAAATGATCATGTATTCCTTTCAAGCAGGTACTATGGCTCTTTTTTATTCTGTAATTCAGAAATCCTTTATGCCTTTTTGTTGTTGTAACTGAGTGTGCACTTCTTAAATGAGAAGATCTGTATAGACACTAGCTGTGACATTTGCTTGAATATTAAAGACCTAATTACAGATTTGTGAAGTCTCATTTGTTTTGGCTGTCACTTGCTCAACAGCCCACATCCCGTTGTCATCTGACACAATGTCTGCACCTGTGGCTGCAGCTTGGGTTGTGCTGCCAGTTCAATTTTCCCATGAAAGTAGTCTGATATTTATAAAAGGAAAATGAGATATGGTGCTATCATCCTGTATCCTCTGGTTTTCTCTGGAGCTATGTCCCAGGAAGCTTCAGAACACCTAGCAGGAAAGGAGTTAATGTATTGGAAAAGGATCACTGCAGACTGGGTGGGTTTGGTTTTTTTCCCCTTTTAATCTTTGGTATTGCGTAAGCCCCTCTCCTTGATTTAGAAACTTTAAGCTAGTCCCCTGGCTTTGGGATAATAAAACAAACTCTTCCTGGAGAGTGGCAAAAATAAATAAAGTGTGTCCCTTGCTTTTGGAATATGTACAGAACAGTCAATTTTCTTCAAGAAAATATCAACAAAGCTGGTCCACAGTCTGGCCAGAATTAATACTAATAATCCATTTCACCTCTGGCAGGGTCAGGTTGTGCTCTGGCCCTTGGATTTCAGCCTGGTGCTTGAATCTTCTCTGCTGCTCCAGAGAAACACTGGTCTTTCCTCAGATGATTGTTGTGTTACAGCCTTGCTTTTGTGGGTTTTTAGGGTCCCACTCTGAGAGCCATTCTTCCAGGCTGGGCCCCATAGTAAGCTGAAGCTAAGGAAAGGCAACATGTTTTGCCCTCCTCAAGAGAAAGATTAGACCCTGACTCAATCTTAGTGTTTGGCAGTGGTGTTTCAGCTCCATTAGAAACATTAAATGAGCACAGAATGAAAGCACGAATGCTAAGATAACACTGTATCTTTGGGAACTCTCTGGGGAGCTTTCTTTGCTCTGAATTTTCTTAAGAAACAACAGAAAAAGGGATATCACATCCTGTTCTTGCACTTTAGGAAGCAAAAGTTTGACTGGCTTAAGAGCAGCTCTTTCATCATGGTATGTTTTAGTTTAGTCACTTATGAGAAGAACTTGTGTGTTATTAAGCAGATGTTCATGTTAGTGATGGCAGGATGATGGCAAGAAAAATTACCAAACATTAAATTAATGGTAATTGTGATTAAATCTCCTTGATCCATTGAGGAAGTCTCTTTTAGGTTGCTGGTAAGCACTTTTATTCATTAGTATGGTAGTATCTTTTGTGTGTATGTGTGGGTGTTTTTGTTAAACTGAGATGCTGAAAGGATATGAGAGGGACACTCTTGGAAATTTTCCAGACTTAGACTCATCCTCTTCTTTTCGCAGAGATTATTCACAAAACTTGAAAGCACACATTTATTGTATGATTGGGTTCTTTTATATTATCAGGCGTTTGGTCAATGACAATAATAGATCTCTTGCTATCACCTCTTTTCTTTATCACATTATCTTCCAGAACTTACTCTGAAGAAGCTCTCATTCTAATTTTAACTCTGAGTTCCGATAACAAACAAGTTAGTGCTAAAACTGTACTCTTTGTAACAGTTTTCTGGTTATCCATCATGTTTGCAGGTGAGCTATCGTGGCAATCCCTGAGTTTCTGAAACCAATGAAAAAGTTTTCTCATACAGTATTTATCACATTTTAAAATCTTGCAGCTTTCTACAAAATGGACTGCTATTGAGAAGAGAGAGAGGAAGCTTGAATATAAACACTGATTTGCTCATGGAAAATGAAAAAGCATTTGAGATCATTTGGGAGAATTATCCACAAAGTGATCCCATACTAGAAGGACCCATCTGTTAAGCTCAAGCTTGGTTCCATGCTGGAAACATTGTGTAAGAAACAGATGCACTTTTTTAACAGATTATCTATCATAGTTTCCATAGTACATAATGATTTCAGGGGGAATTGTGAGCCAAGCATCAAAGGATGAATTACTGAAGGGTTTATTGCCTGAGTAAATAATTTTTGAATGTGAGATGTGTACCAAAGCACCATTAGCTGTTGCGGTTATACTAGTTTCTCCCTGGTATGAGAGTCCTGGTGTTTTACTTCAGTGATTGACTGTGCCTGTAAGGTTTGACTTGCAAGTGGCCTGTTGTATTGAGAAGAAACCTCTCTTCAATAGCTGACATGACAGCTCTTACTCCATTGTTGCAAGAATCAAATGCCATGCTTTGAGGGAACATGGTGCATCTGCAAGCATCTCATCTTCCCTTTAGCCTCACCACAAGCTGGTCTTTTTGTGTTATTTTTTGAAATATCTGTGTGGTTTGCACATGAATAGGAAGAGTTGAAAGGAGTGCACTCTTCGACAAGCTCTATGGACAAGATAACTCCTAGGTAAAGCAGCATCATTGGCATTTATTGCATTCCTTCCACTCAGGGAGGGGATGTCAACAATGGCCAGTCGTGTTTGGTGGAAGGCATCTTGTCTGCAATCTAACATGAAACATTAAGGCCTTGATTTACATGCTGAAGAGATTGGGCTTTTGCTAGGTGGGGGACTGTTGTTTCCTCTCAGATCAGTAAAAGACTTTGTAAGTGATTTTATATGTGGGCAAGTGTAGCTGTAGGAGACTTACTGTCCCGAGAAGGAGGTGTTGTGCTGTATCCTCTACTCAGTGGAGGCAGGTGGGAACATAAAATACCTGTAATCCACAAGCCTATTTTTTCATACTTCTGATGCTGATTAGTGAAACATTTTACTTGTTCTGCCTGTCTTTTTGGCTATTCACAACTTCTAAGGGCAACTACATAGTAAAACATGAATGTAGTAAAACATGATAATGTGCTGTATAGGATAGAGATAGTAAATATTAGGCATCTAAGAAGAAAACTGTCAGTGATACAGGTTAAAAGGCACAATAAGGGAGTGTACCATATATATCCTGCAGATAACATCTAGCAGTACTAGCTTAATTTAGAAAAGTGCAAAGAGGAATATATTGCTTTGAAAGAGTTGCAAAATCTGTTTTTATAAAATCATGACAAGAACTGGCCTCTGAGTAGGAAATGAACATACTCTGTGAACAGAGATACTTTATAAGATGAAAGCTTCACAAAAGGGTCATTTCATATTGGAGAGTCACAAATGCCTGGGGTATTTTTCTGTGTTTTGATATCTATTTCACAAAATGACAAGATGAACGGGTTGATATAAAGGTAAGACTGCGTATGTACAGAGTCCTTTATTTCTTGAAAATCATCACTGGTGGATAGTTTCTAAAAATAGTGTTACAAGCTACTGAAATGCTACATCAGTTCACCAAAAAAAAAAAAAAAGCCTGAGGAAAGAAAGCTAATTCTTTAAAAAAATCAATTGCAAACCTATCCCTTATAGTGCTTGAATCCTTGAAAATTATACTTCACTTTTAAATAAGAGTAGCCTAAGATGTGTATTCTTGACAAAGGATCCTGCTGCTGAGGGGCAGACGATATATGCTCTTACTGTCATCATCCTCTGGGTCAGTGCTTTGTAAATCCATAATCCTCATCCTCTGATATTTTTTATGTAATTCTTCTTAGTGTTTAACATGACTTTATGTTTGTTCTCTGTCCCACAAAATCTTGGTTCCTATGACAGCTGTTTGGGGGAGTTCTTCAGAGCGTGCTTGATGCAGTTTGCTTTTAATAGATTCAAAGCTTTGCTGGTGCTGGGATCCCTTTGGGTGGAGTACTGAACTTGTTGTGTATCTGGTAGGACACACTTTTTGGAGAGGTTACACTCTGAGCAGCACAGAGCAAACTGATGTGACCCTTGACACAGGGCATCTCTCCAGCCACAGTCAGTGAATTTGTGGACTGACTCACGTTGCTGTTCCCTGGTGGGTGTCCTGACTGTGGGCTGGCGTGGCTTCTGGGTTCAGGTGATGGGAGTTTTTCCTGCTGGCTGGAGATGAAGGGGTTGATATAAAGGCAAGGTCACAGACACACTGCTTATGCCTTCCCTGGAGATTCTGGTCTTCATGTCAATTTCTCTTACTTAGAAAATGAGGACAACATTAGCCAGAAAGGTTAGAGCAGTCAGCTGTCATCCTGAAATGAGTATTTCTGCTTTGTACTTTCTTACAAAGATATTCAGAAGTTACTCTTGGGGAAGAAGACATTCTGAGGGTAAAAGAACTGATGTTAATACTAATTTCCCCTTTGTTTTTGGCATTTTGGTGGTGGGGCACTGTCTCTCATTTTCTGGACTGCATTTGAGCAGGGCAAAAGGCAGAAAGCTGTTTGCATGGATCCTGAAGGAAAAATGTCAGTGTATTGTCTGAAAGGTAAGGCAGAAAAGCCAATGAGTGGCACAGCAAAAAGGACACTTAGGCTTGCACAGCTTCATGGAGATGAGCCCAGGGAGATTCTTCACTCTCCCCGTGCCAGAAAGTCCCTCTGGCTGGTGCTGTTTAGTCAGCACTACTGGACTGCTGGCACTTGTCATTACAGTAGATATGGGGGTAGGAACAAGTGATGTTTAGACACATTTTAACAGTGATATTTCTAGATGTAAAAGACTCTCACCAAATAACTAGTGAACCTGTTAATACTGCTTTATGTGTGGTTTGGTGAATAGTGATAACATTACAGAGGAACTGGAAGTGGTATTTCAAACTGAGGAGAAATGCTTGCAGAGCAGCCTACTCAGTCTAGTCAAACTAAGAACTTTATGAGGTGGTTAGAAGCAAGCAGTGAGTTTTCCCACAAATAATAGGGGAAAAAAAGAACAGAAGCATCAATAAAGAAATGTTTAAAGTCAGAAACAAAGACCCATAGTAAAAAACCACGAATTCTGCTTAGTTGCCATAAAAAAAAGTGCCAATAGTACAAGTTCTTTAGCTATTTATAAAAGAAAGGATTGCATTTGCTCTGCAGAGATGGCAGAGCAGAGAAACAAAGTGATCAAATGAAAAATATGCTTCAGCTTTCAGTGATGCCCATTGAAGGAAAGAGGACTAATGGAATTGAAGCTTGAAAGTGGAAAACAGCACAACCAAGAGGACAATTCAACTGAGTGATTCAGAGGGTGTTTCTCTAATTATTGCCAAGTTCTTAAAGTAAATGGAACTGTAGATCTAGTCAAAAGGATTTTTAATGACTATCAAGTCTAATTGGTGACTGTCCCTGAAGTAACACAGGGCAGAAAATAGTTCTCAAATTTGAGAACGGGTAGAAAAATGTGGTCTAGGCAATATGGATTAATTGAGTTTCTGTATAACCTGAGAGCTTTGAACATGTATTGAAGGAAAGACTAATTAAAAACATAGAATGGAAAATAACCTAACACTTTTCTTTGAAAAGAGATAGTAGATCTCTACATTGAAAATGTAGTAGATCTGTTCTTTATTTCAATATGGCCTTGAAAATCCTAGGAAGTGTGGAAGATTGGTGTGCTGTATATCCATAACCACAGTAAACTGCCTGTCTGTCTGTGCAGGCATTAATGGGAATTATATACTGAGCAAAAGGTCAATCCTATATACTGAGCCAGACATCTGTCATGGTCTAAAATGAATTAAAATTTTTAATTTATGACTTGGAAAGTGGACTAGAGTCTGAGTTTATTCACTTACTGCCAAACTGAGAGAGGAGTTGCACTGCAAACATTGAAGGATGGGACTAAAATTAATTTGTTTTGGTCAGCTAGGTCTGAAATAAAATACAAGTCAAGTGCAAAATACAGTATTTATTTATCAGCATTCAAGGGCACATCCTCCTGATAGGGGGTGAATTGTTTGTTAGGGAACAGGTCTGCAGAGGAAGATGTAGTGATTATTGTTGCCTTGCATTTAATCTGTGGCTCAGAGTGGCATGTGTTGTAGGAGAAGCAACACCATACCATCATGTATAAACAGGACTGCTGCATACAAGACTTGCAAAGTAATCTGCCTACTCTACTTAGCTCTGCTGAGGCTTTAGCAAAAATGTATCATGTCCACTTTTGGGCATCCCTCATCAAAAACAATGTGGGCCATCTTGAGGTGATTCTGATCTATGAGAAGTTTACAGACTGCTATATATAAAAAAGTCTGAAAGAACTGGCATTGTTTAATTTACAGAAAAGGAGATGTGGGAGAAACACTCTAAATTTCTTAAATATAACCACAGGCAAAGAGGCAATATAGTTCTCTGTGTCCACAGCAAATAAGACCCCCAAAAATAGAGTGAAAGGGAGACATGTAAACATCAGTATTTCTCTGGTGATAAGGATAGTGAAGCACTGAAATAGATTGCCTAACCTATACTTACCTTCCAGGGAGAGCGTTTTCACAGCTTTGCTAGGTAGCCGTGTCCTGAAATAGCTCAGCTGTAGCTGATCCTGGCTGTCAGGATTTTCCAACTAGGCCTTCAGTGACCCTTAGAGTTTGTCTACAGCTGGGCACAAGGGTTTATAACTGATAAGAAACAAGTAGAGGTGGTGACATGTTGTTCTAGAAAGAGAGAGAGAATGTGTATGGACAACGATTGGAGAGTTTGTTGGTGATGAATTCTACCGTAAAGTGGGATATATCTCCTGTACTTTTTAAATCACAAAAAAATGCATGACAGAATTTGCCATAAACTGACGACTGAAAGAATCAAAGACTGTATTAAGTCCTCTGTTGCCAGTCTACTTTACATAGAAAATATAGTGATTAATAGCAGTTCAGAATCTCTGGTGTGTGAATAGCCAGTGTATCCATAGACCTGAGATATCTGTCGGATTATCTCTTGTGAGGAAAAACACAACTCAGAACTACTGGCCAGAGTGCATCTTAAATCCAGCCTTTCCAAGAGATGACAAGAAGTATGTTTCTTAGACAAAGCAGCACAGCTGCAACTGCACATGAATTAGTCAGTCTAGCTCTTGTAGCAAGACTTTTTTTGCTTGCTAAATTGTACATGATGTGGCACATGGAGCTGAAAATTGTTAATTCTGTATACTCATTAAAATAATGAGCAACATCTTTGCAAGCATGGCGGGTAGCATCATTTGCATCAGTGTGAACAGAAATGCATTTGTGGCACCCATTGTATGTGCCAGACAGTACTGGCTCCAGCTCCTGGCAGTGCAGCCCCACAGCAAGGCTCTAGCCCATGCTGTTGGGAGTGAGAAGTGAGGAGGAGAAACTTTCTCTGCATTTCCTGTATGGATATGGGCAAGTTCTTTAGTTAACATTGCTTCTTTGATGTGGTTGATATTGTAAGATGCAGGAAGACATGTATGTTGGCCATTATCAACACCCAATACATGAAAGGAGATGAACTTACAGAAGGTACCTTCATAAGGCCTGATCCAAACCCCATTTGAGTAAAAGAGGTTCTTCTGTTGGTGACAGATTTGGCTTATATGGTTGCCATTTTCACTTTCCCGCTTGATCTTTTCTTCCAAATCTGTGAAATGAGCCTTTTTCAGAATGGGCTGCAAGAACCATATGTGTGGAGTACAGTTAGATTTTCTTTCTTTTTTTTCCTCACGTTTCCCCCCTCCCTTTTTTTTAATAATTTGGACCACCTGACAAAACTTGGTTAGGACAGGACTGGATGAACAGTTAAATTAGCAGAACTGAGAAGATGGTAACTTTACGTAGGAGGGGATGTATGAACTATTGGAAAGACTAAGTGGATAAAATGTATTGGGCAATAATAGAGTAATTGTTGTATTCTTATGGTCACTTTTGAATAAGAATTAATCACATTATAAAAATAGCTTTGTCCTTGGTATCACAAAGAAAATCTGTAACTTGCTGTTATTGAAAGGAACAATGATTATTGAAAAAACTTAATTCCTCCTCTTGCAGCCTCCTGTTAGAGGACAAAGACCACAATTTGTAGAAGCTAGTCCACAGATGAATAGAAACAAAAATCATGAAGTCTGGGGAAGTGACAAAATTAGGTTAAATGTGGCTGCTGAAAGGAAACAAAAGGAGAAGGAAGGATTCCGCCCTTGTTTCTGTGGCGATGTTTTAAATACAAATCTCTCGGGGAAAGACAAATCTGGCTCTTTAATCAAGTTCTTACCCAAAATGTACGTGCTCATAGAGAGAATACCAGACCAAAGGAAGTAGTGGGTAGACAGCTTCGTACCACAAACTCATTCTACAGAGAAGTTTCTCTTTTTCTACATATTTACATTAATTCAGCAGTGTAGAAACCCACTGTGCATTGTGTCTTGAGCTTCTCTTTGTGCATGCATAGGAGATGAGTGTGGGCAGCCCTGCCCATTGTGCATGCAAAGTGGGGGCTGGACAGGAATGTGTGGTTGCCCATCATTGTGTGGGAGCCAGATTAGGCACACTCAGGCCTCTCAGTCCGGACTATAAATCCTTTCAAATGGATTTTGCTAAAATAAAAGCACAAGCAGCAAAGTGCTGTGCAACATAACAGGCCCTGGTGTGGGAAGATTTTATTCTCATTACCTGAAGAGGGCACTAATGAAGACATGAGACAGTTTTTAGGTATTTTTTGGATTTTTCCTTTTGAGGGAGTTGATGTGGAAATAGGAAGGTTTGGGTTTTGTTCTGGTTTTGTTTTCCGAGAAGATTCGGTCAGGACAAGTTCCTCAGTGCTCATACTCCCAGCTGTGAATATGTTCAAGCTTTGGGTAAGATCTGGGACAAAAAGTGATAGTAACATGAGAACAGAACTTCACAATAAGATAGTTGTGATATGCTAAAAGTGCAAGGTTCACTGTCCTATCATAAGTGTGTGCAAGTCCTTCAAGGATGAAGGCCTGATGTGCGTTAGGTCTGGTATGTAGACATAAAGGCAGTCTGTCTGAGATAAACAACAGTGTTTCCTGGGGAAAGGGGTGGGGAAAATCTGTTGAGGAGGATAGAATAACCAAACTAACAAAACTCAGGCATCATGATCTGAGACTTACGATCAAACTGGATTAAAATGAAACTTTTAACATCAGAAAATCTTGCTTGTTTTTTTATCCTATAATCTAACACTCTACCTGTTAATATTTATTTAGATGGATTCTTGCATAACTGGATGATTTTTTTTTTGTTTCTGACCTCCTACTTTTTATCATTGTAAAAGGGGAAAAAAGAGAAATTGTTGAGACTTGTTCATGTTCCTCATGTATTTCCCAGTAGTGCTGAGTTGCTGTCTAAACCGTGACCCAAAATATTTCCCAACCCAGTGTCCGTGTGTGCTCATCACTTACATTCTTCCTGCCAATCGAGATGCAACTTGGGTTTGTAGCTTCCTTCCTCACTCCCTTCACCTTGGTTTCACTGGAAGGAAACAGGCAGAATGGTCATGGTACATGGATGGGAAAGAATGGGCAGTTTGGTGGTGGGATTTGTGGGATGCTTTGCAGAGCCCAAGTATCTTGTTCATGTGCAGCAGACAGAATAACATCCACTCTCTTGATTTTCTCCTGACACCCCCAGCACACTTCATGGAGGTAGTAAACATGTACCTCATTTCACTGAGACTGCTTAGGTGCTTGAACACCCTGATTTTTTGCTAGAGATTGAATGCTTTTTCAGACCTAGAAGCTGTAAATTATTTTATATCTAATTTTATTCTGTATTTATTTATGTTTCACAGATAGCGACAATGTACTTTTACTACATTAATCTGTCCCTTTGAATTTATTATTTGCAGTGAGATGTGAATGATTCAACATCGCCAAACCCTGTAGAATGAATTCAATTAAGCTGAAAGATCTGGATTTTACAGCAATTTTCATTCTGAAATTATCAGACAAGACTATTAACTTGCCCAGAAGGGACAGTTTTGCACATCAGCAGACTAGTTTAGATGGCTGTCTCAGGAAACATTTTAATGGTTTAATTCTATAGATTCAGATCAATAAGGTATGTGAGACGGTTTCTTCACTGTAACAGCTTCATGTGGTCAAATACTACAGCTTTAGGTAGTAATGCCACCCAGTGGAAAAGAGGAATATGGTCAGCTTCCGACAGAGACCAAAAAAAGTGCAAATAAGAATTTCTTATTAGTCAAGATGCAAATTCCCATTTTGAGAAGAAATTAATATTTTTGTCCTTTTTCTATATTCAGCAATTGTCTTGCTACTTTCATATTTCTAACTTTTTGCAAAGGTATTTGAAATTTTAATCTTTTGTTTTGCTAGTCATTTTGTTTTATTACGAAACTAATATCTGTATTTTAAAATGACACAAAAATTGTGCTGAAAAGGGAGTGCATATAATGCATGAGATTCCATTATTTCAAAACTTTGCTTTTCCTTTGAATTAAAATAAAAATTAAGATATTTCAATCTTCTAGAAAGAAAACTATAGAAAAATATTAAGAGAAATGAAAATATCTTTTCTTATGTTGAAATGTTTTTTTATATACTTCATGATTTCTTATATGCAAAAGAGAAAATGTATCATGTTGAAAAGTATTAATTCAATTTTTCTATCAATAGTAAATTTTATCCCAGAATAAGAAGCTCAATTCTTACATACCTAAACTCAAGAAAATGTTTTCTGGTGGAAAACTAGTATAATATGTGAGAATTTTTTTCCTTGTGATTAACAAATAATTGGGTTTTGAGATCTTGAGATTTTATCAGTTCTAAAATGACTGATACAATATAATTAGGAATTTGCGGTCAGATATGTTTCTGTGGGCATAGTCACATAATATGTTGTCAGTCCTGCAATTCTTGGGAAACTTGGGGTTAACAACATTCACAAAGGAAAAGGTTTGTCAAGTTGCAACTCACAGAGGTATAAAGCACTCTGCATGTTGCCTGCCAGCTTACAAACTCCTACCAAGCGGTACTTGGTATTACTTGGTATTACAGAGGTTGCCAAGGCTCCTGTGGTGGCAGGTGGTTTGCTGCTCGATGGTTGCTGAAGGCAGTGGAGGCACCAAAGAAGGAGCACGGGTGTGTTAAAGGTTACAGTTAGGTTCAATAACTTTGGTTTACCTTTCACAGTTGCCCTCTTCTGAAACGATGGGATTATAGTTTAATGGTGCCTGTCTGGTTTGCTCCTGAACCTGTGAGCCCTGGGTGAGCCCAAGTGGAGCAGCCCACCCGGACATTGTTACTGGCCCGTTGTTATTGTCCCATCCCAAAGTGCTGCCTGTGTCTGGTCTCATGGTGAGAGTTTGTTCAGATCTGCTCATGAGCTGCTGCGAAACAAGTTAATTTTTAAAGTAATTGATTGCTTGGCAGGTGAAAAGAGTTCAAATTACTTTCACTTAATATTTCTTGGCAATCTTAACTGTTTCTGTTGTGTTGCGAGGGAGACAGCATCCATCATGGCTCACAGCCGCACTGTTAGTCATATGCTGGCCTGGATCAACACTGCCCAGATTTTGGAAAACCGAATCCTCCCAGGGAAACTGCAGCCTTTGCCAGCCCAGCCAGCTGATGCTGAGAGGCCACTCCACTTGATGGCTGTGTATACTTGGCTTGTTTGGAGCTGCAGTTGCGGGCTCATGAAATACCACCCCATAGTGCATGAGGATTTTGTCAATTCCTCTGCACCAGTTTGGATTTTTCCAGCACTGTTTTCCCATGTCCCAGGTTTGATGTCTTCAGCCCCATTGCAAATCTGTGCTCCCTCCTCACATGGGTAATGGGGGAACTCAGGGCTGGGATGGCGAGAGGCTGTCCTGCCGCTGAGAGCCAGCATGGACTTCAGTGAGACATCTCTTGCCTTGTCACCACTGTTTCAGATAGCAGACCTGTTCCTGGCCAAACCCTAGGCCTGGTGATTTTTTAGGGTTCTCTACTCAAAAAGTTTTCCGGCCTTTTTTTTGAGCTCCTTTTGGTTCTGTTACTTATTTTTTCATATTGCCTGTAGCCTCAGAGTCATGCTATAGCCACCAGCTTTGCTTATAAAGCTTCTTCCCTAAAGTTAGCAGATGTATGTGGGTTTTTTTTAAACAAAAGTTGCAATTTGTTGTATTTTTTTTTACGTATGGGAATAGAGAGAGAAGTGAGGATGGGAGTTAGAAAAACACTTTCCTCTGAACATTGTTGCTGACTGTTCTTTGTGGTAGAATAATGACTAATTTTTAAAAAATGATTCGTTAAAAAAACTCTGCTGGGTGATTTCCCCTATTTCCTGTGGGCTTGTGCATGGCTCTGAATAGAACATGTTTAGGGCATATACTGGTAGAGATGTATTAATGTCAACTGACCAAGAAGCTGAGGTCTGTGCATCAAAAAGCGTGTCTTTTACAGCATGTTTGCTGTTAATGTAGGGATCATCAGTTTGAAAATGCTTTGTTTCATCAGTATTGAAGCTGGAGTTTTCAAGAGAGCTGATGATACAGATATTAACCTTACTGGACCCAGATTAGAGGACTGTGTATGCAGCTATGTAAAATAAAAGGAAACGTCATTCTTGTTTGTTTATGTACAAGCATGCACAAGTTTATGCGTCTTTAACTGTAGTAATTACTTGGGGTGCTGCATGGGACATCTGTGATATAATGAGTGTTCAGTGATCTGCTGATATGGAACATGAGGATACATGTGGTGACTCATTTTTTCCCTCCCACTTTCTTTTCCCATTAATCCAAGGCAAAGCTTAACAACTTTTACCAGAATTTAAGGAGAGATTCATACAGGCTCTAATAATGTGACAGTGAGATGTCTTTGATTGTAAATTAAGTTTCCCTTAAGGGAAATAAGATTCCTTTATTTCCTTAGATAAACAAAAATGAACCAGACAAAACACTTGAGAATTTCTACAGGGATAAAGCTTGCAGTGATGACAATTTCTGATACCCAGCTACAGAAAAGATTGCTAGTTATTGGGAAAACAAAAAAGATAAAATTAATATGAAGAAAGTTCTGTTCTTCCGAACTGTAATTTTTCTTCTCCCATTTACAGATATAAACAGATGTTTCCATTTGACCACCTCAGAGTTCTCCCATAACAATTGAAATGAAAAAAAATTATTCTTCTGGAAGAAAAAAGTAAAAAATGTTGGAAGCCAAATTCGGGGAGGAAAAATCTGGTCACCTGCCGTGTATCAATGATATCTGTTTTAGTAAAAGTTTTTGATGGGCTCTTCCCTCTACAAAGGGTTTAGATTTTCCCATCATTATTTTCCCATGCCTCTCGTTTGATGTATCCATTTGGCTAAAAATGATTGAGTTTTGCTTAGCTTGATCTTTGATGGCGATTCCGATTCAGCTTTTGGGGAAGGAAGATCTGTATTTCACAGACCACAAGAGGGAGTGGTGTTCTGCGTATCTGGCTGCAAGCAGCTCTCTTGCTAACATGGGGCTCTTTAGCTCCTTGTTTTCACCCTGTTAAAGGAAAACTTTATCCAGGCTGAAGTAGCTTCTCAATATCCCCCCCCCCTTTTTT
>NW_020799091.1:78456413-78517872 GCF_003259725.1 Athene cunicularia | reverse complement strand
TTTTTTTTTTTTTTTTTTTTTTTTTTTTTTTTTTTTTTTTTTTCCCGGTGGATAGTGTTCAGAATGTCTTGCTTAATAGTAGCAGATCCTGAGCACTGGCTCTGCAGCTGACAAAGTGTTTCCACTCTGTGCACCAGCCATGCTTGGAGAATACTCTTTGTGGGAGGCTGACTCAGGGGGAAGCAGGCAGAGTTGGATTATGTACTTTCTGCTTCCCTCTTTTCCTGCTGTAGAAGCACAAGTTTTGCTAGATCTTACCTGCAAAGAATCCTTCTGCCTCACTACCTCTGGTTCCCATTACAGCATCTTCAGTGTGGGAAGTGTTTGTCAAACCCCATTTATTTTGCACTTCAGATTTCAGTAAGTAATCTTCTCAGAGTATCACACTTTCTGCTTTATGGAGGGTTGGTTTGCTTTAAGGCTTGCATAGATAAATTATTTGCAGCTGCATTGTTGGTAGCCCTCAAACTGGCATTCTACATATATTCAATCTAGGTGCTTGGTAGCTGCATACCCACAAGTTGTTTGAATCTTGTAGAGCTTGAGGCAGCCATGATGGCCCTTCCCCTTGCAGCAGCAAGAGGTGCGCGGTCTTGAGCACTGTGCCATGAAGCCAGGACTAGAGCTAATGGCCCTGTTTGCATGTCCCATAAAACAGGTGGCTTCTGGACACTGCCAGGGCTTGTAACTGTTCAGCTGTTAAGATGGAGTCTCTGTGGTGAATACATCCAGAACAAGACTTTGGGCAATTAATCCAGTATCTACTTTTCCCTTGAGGAACAGGAACCTGTTTTTTGGAGAAAATGCTACCACACATTGGAAGAAAAATGCAGAGTCCTGCAGAGAGCACGGCAGTCACTTGCCAATCAATCCAGAGAGGACCTTTATCCATGAGTGATGTTACAGGAGACCTCTGAGTGGACAGTCCTTTTGAAAGCACTAATTTGTGAGTCTCTCCAGTAGTGTGATCTTTCCCTGCAGTGTAATTCAACAGGTATATTTCAGCTACTTTTCCTAGCTACAGATGTCCTAGCACTTTGTTGGGTAAAGTACCTCTCTAGTCATGCATAGCTTTTAGGCCCCTACTGCCAACTTTTCCCAAGTCTCTATGCCAGAGATGGAAATATTTTATCTTTTATTTCTTACAGTATCTTGTCCATGCATTCCTCTTTCACAAAACTTCAGAGGTCATGATTCAAAGGCTTTGAGCAAGGCTGCAAGGAGTTTGAAATCCTTATGTACTTAAGACACTCCTGTGTGTGGTGATCATACAGAAATCTGTCAGTTTGGCAATACTCTTTGGTTTGGTCTGTGGGAGTTAAAACAAAGAAAGTATTCTGTTTGACAAGAGTAGTAAATGATCAGATAACTCTCTCAGCACTCCCTAAATAGCTCCAAATTGTTCCAGGAAACATTTGGTTCATCCCAACCAAGAGATGCGAAATCAGAGTTGTGGAGAATTAGCTTCTTGGAGCAGTCTCAGGGGAGCAAATGATAACATGTGGCTTTGTGTACTGATAGGATTAAAACCTACAGAGGAACACAGCTGCTGGATTGCACCTCTTATTATAAGATCAAGCACTATACTCCAGTGCCCTACAAAATGGAGTAAGCACTCCACACTGGAATATCCATATCAATCAGCCAAGTTATGGATTCTTTCCACCATACTCAGTCCCACAGGAGATAAAGTCTTCCTTGCCATGACTAGCTTCTCTTCTTCCTAAGTTTAAAAAATTCCAGTTTTTGTGGAACAAATGCTTGTGTTTTTTGTAACCAACAAGTGCATCTTAAACTATGTGTCCAAAAAACTTTATATAGTTCTGGTTAATCTGCAAATGACAATATGCCAGCTTTCTCCATTCTTAATATCTAACTTCTCCTTTTCCATTTTTCTCCTTTCTTTCCCCATGCAAAGGTTTATTTCCTGCCTGACCAAGTGTTTCCTAGCCACAGCTGCCCTTGCCATTGAAGTGGCAACACTAGTGTATCTATGATGTATTTCCTTGGCAAATTGCACTTTTTCTCCCAGAGCTGGCCTCTACAACTGCCCAAAATTTCCAAAAGTCCCTTCAGTTTGTGCTCTTGCATATTATCCAGGATTTTGCTCATTAGATGTTGGGGAAACTGCTGCAGATATTTCCCCTCTGAGAAGCAGGAACCTGGGAAGCATGACTAGACTATCTAACTGGTGATCTTCCAAAAACACACAACTGTACAGCTTCTCTGCATTCAGTCACATCTCTTCTTTCTGTTGGCCAAGATTTCAGCAGGGGACTCCATAAACCAGGAAAGCTGAGTATAAATTAGGCCTCTGGTTATGAGAGGATTTTAACCTTCTGCCCAGCTTCTTAGCAAGATACAGCAGTTACTGCCTTGCAGCCAGTCAAATGTACCTGACAACAGTGGTGATAATGAATTTATCAACACCACCTAGATAGCTGCTGGCTGCAGGCATAGATCCCTTCCAGCTGGGGCTCACTACATACTTCTCATGCTGAGGGGTGCTCCCAGGTTAGATTTCTGCCACAGAATGTTGGCGTGAGCCCCAGAGCGACTTGCTTTTGTCACTGTCTTAGTCATCCTCCAGTGCTACTGTCACTGCTGGTTTTCACAGTTCTCCATCACTGTGCAGTCCTGCTGGTAACTCTGCTGAGTTAAGGGTCATGTGAGACATGTTCTGCCAAAGTTCTGGCTTGGTACCTCCATTCTTTTGTCACAAGCCATATCACAGCAGTAGCAACATCCTCAAGAAATACTATATGTATAAATACATATTTGTGGAAATTTTTTATTGTATCTTGTAATGACACTGGTTGGTTCACAGTAATTTCTGTGTGTTTCTGCCATTTCTGTGAGAGTGTATTTTTTTTATATTGTAGGTATGTAAAAGTTACTGTTCTGATGCTGGGTAGGATGTACAGGAATACTGAGCAGCAGATTTTACCATGAATGAAAGATATCCTGCAGGATATTAGGAGGGGTAAGAGTATAAATGAGTTTAAAATGGACTAGATAAAAACCAAAATGCTTTGAATGTAGTTTGTAGCAGTCCTTAAACTCTTCATTGCTGCAACTGAGGGGAAAAGCCACTAAGGATAGCTTCATACTTGCTCACTGCTTGTATGGTCTTGTTAAACATGTAGTACTATGAGAGAGGAACTGGCTGAGGTCGAGTCAGCTTTGACACACCAGGCCTCAGAAATGCCTATTCATATGGTGGCAAAGTTATTTTTTAATGCTGTGGTCCTCCTAAAGGTATCTTTAGACTTTCAGGTGTTGGTGCATTTGCATAGCATTCTCAGTGCCTCAGCTGCTCCGCAACAGTTTTAGCATAGAAAGAATTGTAAAGGTTTCTGAGGGACGCATTGGAAAATGCTTACCATAGGAAAATTTGGAAAACTGGAAAAGGGGTTAAAAATGGAAACTACTTTTAAATTTCACAGTAGGTGCACAAATACTTGTTCGTAGTATTTCCCTTCTCAGCATATTTGAGTCTTTTTATTATTGTTGTTTCATACCTCCACCCTTACCAGCAGGTTAGGCATCGATATGACATCAGTATCTTGGAAACACCTGTATATGTATGTTGGTCTCATGCATTAGAAGCAAAAGGAAAATTATTCTACAAATAAGCATTACCACAATCATCTTTACTGTTTGGATTTTAGGGAATGTGAGCTAAGACTCACAGAAATGTCATTAAGCTGTTTCTTTTAATGAGGTATAATTTACCTGGTCATACTTCCTTCTAACTGGTTGGTCATAGAATATTATGAAAGCAACATTATGCTTTTCAGGAAAGTGAACAAAGAATGGAAAAGAATTGTTTATGTAGGTAATTGTGACCTTTGTTTTTCTTATGGAATGGTTATGGCCTCTCAGAAGGATACCTGAAATGATGGAACAGGAGCATAACAGAATGGCACAGAGAAGACAATTTCTTGTTTATGGAGTGAACAATGAAATTTTTGAGAAAAAAATTGACCAAAAATTGATTCTCATACACTAATGACCAATAACAGCTGTAGTTTGTGTTTGTATTTGATTTACTGGGAGGGCCTTGACCTAGAAATCCAATACTTACATACTGCACCATCAGGTGAACTTAAAATACCCAAGTTTGATTAATGGATTTTTTTACCCCAGCATCGAGTTAAAGAAAGGAAGTGACTTCAGTAAATGAAAGAATAAGATCCAGTTCTGCCAGTGACTTGCAACAGAAGCTCTAGCATGTCTTTGCTCATAAATAACATCTATATTGTTAGCATTATGATGAGGCTTAATTTTGGAAATACCTTATGAACTTTGGAAAACTATTCATTTGCATGTGTATGTGTAGTTGTATTTGAAAAAGAGTTACTCCATTGTACAAAGCGTGACTAAGACTTCATGTACAATTTTGGTCTTCCATATTCAAGTACAATGACCTAGAGCTGGAGTGGATCCAAATAAGTGCTGCTAAAATCAGGGAGGAGGAAGATCAAAAGATTTTAGATTGCTTAGCCTCACAAAAGAAGGACATTGAGAAGGCGGTAGGATTATCCTTTCTTAGTAGGGACCAAATACTAAGGATGAAATGGAAGAGCACAGCTATTTAAGAAGAAGATTTAAAGGGCTATAAGATGGCAATGAATAACCTTAGGACAGAAATTTAAAAATGGTTTCAAACCATCAAAGCAACGAGGCTCTGAGACTCTTCAGAATGAAAGCAATGGGAGTAAAGGCAACAAGTTTATGAAGAGACTTGTCTGCTCAGAAAGCTGTGACTGTGGCCTGACCAAATAGTGCCATAGTTGCCAGTACCTAGGACTCTTGACTCAGAGGTGCTTTCCAGTCCCTGAACTGCAGGTTTTGTAGCTATAGTCCAAGACTTTTACTTCCAGGCATACCTTTTTCTGTTTTCACACAACAGCATGAATAGATGGCCAGAAAAGCCACCAGCCACAAACAGCATGCACTCCAAATATATGCTTTAAGTAAGCTGTAAACATTAGCATATCTGTGGCTTTGACTTCAGATGCTGAAGCATCATGATAGCATGCTCTGTAGCAGTACCTCCAGGTGCAAGACCCTGCTTCTGGCTGTCTTGACCATGAATGGCAACTATACAGGGAACAAGAGCAGTCAAGTGTGTGGTGGAGTTAGGGAGAGAGCTTGGGAGTCCTTGGGAGTAAGTGGTTACTGAAACTTTGAACTTCATTTTAGAATAGTGCTCTTCCAAAAAGATTGCAGAGTGTGAACATACTTTGAGAGGGCTGCAGAAGGAAGGGTTTACCTGAAAAAGGCAGTGAGTCTGGTTGCTATCAGTTAGGAGAAGGAGGGTGTATATGGCTACCTGGCACTGGTAAAAATGGTACCAAATCAACACATGATGGTTCTGTTGGTTTTTCTCTTCCTTTTTTTTTTTTTTTCATTTAAGCACCAATAAAATGTTCCTTTAGTTATGCTTAAGGGTTTTTTTTTCTTACACCTTCCTCTTCTTGATTCTTGACTTTGATTCTTGAAAAATACTGGTGTAGGAAACCAATGGTTTTGGTAGAAAGGTAGAACATTATTGTGACTGAATGTGAACTACTGATTTTGGATGATTAACACTGAACAAAGAAACAAAAGAGGCAAGTGAAAAACAGAGCAAATGTAGTCATAGAGAATGTCAGAGATTGTAAGGAGGCTCTCATAAGCCAGTCTCCAAGGTACACTGCGTACATTTCCATGGCCTTGTTTATACAAAGAAGTATTGAGTAGGCAGCTTAGCTGTTCTCCTTCCTCTCTCTAGGCAGTCTTACATTAGAGGATTTTAATAATGCAATTACCACTGTAGCTGTTTAGCACACCTACAGATCACCTTGCATTCCCTCACCTCTTCCCTAACACAGGAGGCACACAGCAGAGTGATGCTGGAGAAGAAGATGGAGCACAGTTCAGAGATTTTCCCTCCTTCCTGCTCCTCTCAGCAAGAATAAACCTGGCTCCATTTTGAGGGGCAGGAGCTGCTTGAAGAGCAGGAAGTGGAGTCAGGGAATGACAAGACTGTTTGTAGGATGGGTACAATCTTGCAGAAGAGACTGACTGGGAGAAGGATTAAGAGAGAGGAAGGTGGAGAGCAGTGGGAATAGAAAGGCATCCTCAGCCTCGCTCCCACTGACTCCTCTTGATCATGCTTTCCAGTATGGACATCAGTGATGCCAGGATGGACAGAGAAGGCAAGTGATGCAGCTGCACTTCACCATCCTCCTTCTGCACTGCCTCATGCCTTACTGCCTGTTTTAGGGAAATGGCTGTGACTGACCAGAGCACTGACTGGCACATCATGTTTCACTACCTGGAGCCAAGGGTCAGCCTGAGAACGTGCCAGGTCTTTCAAACAGGTCTGGGGTGCACCATTCTTTCACATACTGTCATGTCCGGCCCAGCAAGAAGGAGCATGTACTAGTTAAAACCAAACTTGAATACAGCTTTTAAAATACATTACTGCTTGGGAAAGAGGAAGGGTGAGTTAAAGGGCTGTCAAAAGTACAGATCGACAGCATGTCACATAAATGTGACAGCAGTTCTGTAACTGGGGTTTCATGGAGCTGGTAGGACCAAAGTCAGATGTATAAAAAGCCCCTTCTTCCACAGCCATGAGGGAATGTGCACCAAAAGGCTGTGCCAGGAACAGAGATGCCTAATCTAGAGGCCTTGAAGTGTTTGTGAGAAGGGTCATGTGAATCTGAAAGTTGGTGGCAAATATCCTGCCCATGGGACTTGCACTTGCTGAAACATGTTTATGTAGATGGAAGTTGTTTGTCCAGATGGCATTCAAATAGCTTTCCTCTCCATTTCCTTGTAGCAGTAAAAGAGCCTCACATGGATCACATTCAGGAAGTTGGCCCTCTATTTTTTAAAAGCCTAAATATTTAGTTTTCTTTCTGGGTGAAAGAAAACCAGGTGAAATTGCATTAAAGTCCATCTATCAAGAAGAATTAAATGAGTTGACTCATCCTGTTGATGGAGAGGCTAACTTTGTGGTTACAAACCAAGGCTGAGGCCAACTCTGTGCTCCAGACCTCTGCCAAGGCAGCTGGGTCACATCTGAGGCGTGAAACTGTACAAGCCTCCATACCTATGGCTTTTCCTGGCAGGAACACCTCATGTGCAGGTAGCCCCTCTGGCAAAGGTACACGCAACCTGCTGGGTGTTTCTCTTGCAGGCTGAACTTTTTCTACATAGCAAAATGTGGTTCTGCTGGAACAAGGGTGTTCTAGCCAGAGGCAGGTTTAACAGAACAGCCCTCCCGTGTGAGTAAAATAACTGTGAGCCTCAGAGTAGGGAAATCTAGAAATCTGACTTTGCAAATTCTCTGTATATTCACGAGTAAGTTGTAATGGGGTGCTTGAGGGTATGTAATACCTGTACTCCTGGCTTGCTCTTATACTCCTGTCCCCTTTGATACTCCACTGCTGCATAATAGGGCTGCAGCACTCAAAAACTCCATTTTTCAATGAAAAAAATATCTTTTCAAGCATCTGGAGGCATTAAAGAATAGTCGTAGGTGATTTTGTTTGCCCAGATTGAAGCACCTTTAAAAAGGCATGGATTACTGCATGCTTTCCAGAAAATGTGGTCTGCAACAGATCACCTCACTTAAAATCCTTCCAGTTTTTCTAAAGGGACTAGCAATTTTTGATGTCTAATTTAGGCCAGCAATCTTAAGATAGCGCTGTAAAAATGCCAACACTTTTAATGTTGTCTGTCACTGGACTGGATATAGTAGTGTTTATATGCTGTGGCAGATGAAGCAGAATTAGCATTTTGTAGTGTTAAATCATGGCTCTTTTCACTGTGGTTATTCTGTATGTTTTCTTCTTGCCTCCAACAAAAATATTGTAAAGTCTGGGTTGTGAGGGCAGGGAATACTAAAAATGCTATGAATGCTTTTTCACTCTGTTTGAAAGAGCATTGGCTTGAAAACTTAAGCCGCAGAATAGTTTATTGCTGAATGCTAGTTGAAGTGTTGTAGGTTTAGTGTTTGGGGAGCACATCTTCAGAATACCTTTGTGAGGTAAAGGTTGATGGCAGAGGCCATTGTGAGTTCAAAACCAAAGAAAAATTTTAAACCAGAAATTACATGTAGTACTAAAGTCAAACACGTGGCAGAGAAATAACACATATTAATCATATACTGAAAAATAAACTATTTTGTCTATTGATTTGGAAGTGTGAGACAAACAAAAACATAAACACACTGGTTTAATATAATGACTAAAATAATATTAGCTTTACATAACTAGGGTATTTTTTTTCATTTCAACTGTATTTCAGTCTTACTTGTTTTCTAACTCCTCTTGGAAGAAGAGTATTTCATTTGTCTGTTCATATACATAAGGAAATGCCTCCTGAAATGCATTGGATACACCCAATGAATTGTCTCAAAATGGCTGTCTACCAGTCCTCATTCTCAGTTCCTTACCCACTGCATCTCTTTCCTCACATTTCATCTCCTGCTACTGTCTTCCCACAGTAGCAGGTAGCCTTTGAGTTCGCATCCCTGGGTCCTTTCTCTCCTGTCTCACGTTGTCCAGTTGTTGATGTTTCTGCACAGCTTCCCGTTCAGTATGAGATGAAAGGTAAGTCTTCCTTCTGAGAGCTCTTTCCATCTTAATTCATAACATACTGCTCATCGTCTTCTCTAGGTTTAGGATGAGAAGCCTGATGTATTTTCCTTCCTCCAGCTGGGGAAGCAGAGACCTCACAGAAAATAAAAGTACAGGGGAAATCCATCCAGTTCCAGTTGCACTGATTCCCAGTAGGTTACCAGGGGAAATTCTGACTCAGCTGAAATCATGCATATCATGAAATCATGAGGTTTACAGCCATGCATAAAATAATAAGCATATACATTTTAAGACTACCACAAGAGTGAAATAGCAGTGGCTGATAAATACCAGGATGACAAATAAATTATAATATCCTTTACATTCCAGTAAAGACCTGGAGTACTGGTAGAAAAGATTTTGAATGAGAAAATTAAAAGGGTGTGGCAATCTGATTTTTAATTCACTCAGGAAGCATCCGTGTTCTTTCAAAATCAGTGGGACTCCCATACTTATTTTGCATCTTTTATTATTGGTATCTTGTATCATAGATACTGCTTTTCTGGCCAAGGAGAACCATCTTCTAAGGTCATAGTTATATGTCCTTAAACAGTGAGAGATACGGGAGAAGAAGTGATGAGTTAACATGGGCAGTCATACCCTTTCGGAAAGAAATTAATTTCTCATTAGGCAGCAGGCCAGCCTGATGTCCTGATCTCTTACTGCCCAAGTACTGGATGTTCTTCCATGTTTCATTGTTCCATAACCTTTTGTGGAAGAGTGGTGTTAAAAAGTTCCTAGTGGAGTTAAATAAAAAAAAAAAAAAGTGTGGAACTGAAGAAATGGGCACCGATGTGATCTTTCCTAAGAGAACAAGTCCAGTAGTGAGCTGCGAAGGACACGCTGTTTAGACTAGCAATCTTCTCTGCAGGACTAGAAAACCTAGACTGATATTTCCTACATATTCACAAAGATTAACATCTATATTACTGGGAAAGAGGTCTTTAAAACTGATGGTCTCTCCCACTTTAGACTGAACACACATCACTCCAAAGACTGTGTAGCATAGTTGTCTGTTCGCACTGCTCTTTCTTGTTAAGTATTTGGGTGGAAATTAGGAATTTGCAATATTTTCTTTATCCACTTTTTCCTCCTTAGTCCCAAGTACTTCCAAAGGGGTTGCAACATGCTCATTTAGGTCCCAGTCTTTCAGACATTTATGTACCCCTAAATGTAATGCATATGGATAACTGCAGTGAGATCAACTAAACCAGTTAAGTGTGTAGAAATCAGCATATGTTCGTGTACATTTCTTGAAGAATTATGTTGTCTAACTTTTCTGAATATAACAGTTTTGCATGCCAAAAAGGTTTGTGTTTTGGGGTTTTTTTTTTAGTATACAGTGGAAAATGACAGATACAGTAAAACCTCCAATCGGGGTTCATTGTGCTCCAGTACTTTTGTAGTGGTTTTTCTCATGCAGACTTAATGTGAGCTGAAAGCACATCGCTATGAAAATGGCACCGATTGTTTGCACTTACCGTAATTTTGTGGAAATAGGTTTTTCCATTTTTTTGCCAGAGATTAGGTTCATATGAGAAAAGGAGAGTATATATTACTCTGCTTGTCAAATTCAAACAGAAATGCACTTGCCATGATGCAACAGTGAATCAATCACCTTTTAAGCTTTGCACAAGTGAATAAAACTAAAGCTCAGGGAAAGTAGCATCTTAAATGTGAGCATGTGTGGGACTGCAGAAATCCTTAACTAAGAACTGATCTTGACTCATGGTGCTCTTAAAGTTACCTTATGAGTGGGTCAGACTGAGAGCTCACCTCTGCCAGAAGGGATGGACTCACTCCTTCCTCACTTGATCTTCCCAATTGCATTGTCTTCCCCTTCCATTCAGATCTTGGTACTTCTTTATGGTGAACAAATTCATCTCTCAAACCTAAAAAAAAAAGGTAGACTTTTTTTTGTTTTTTTTAACCTGGCTTATTCTTCTAGCATTTTAGAGAGTCAAAGGTGGCAGAAATAGAGTTGACTGGAAACTCCCCATTTTGCTATTGAGGAAATTAAGTTGTGTTGAGCCTCATCACAAAATTGCAGCTTTCGAGCTTATGCTACCAGCCAAGATAGAGTGAGATATGAATTAAGAAGTAGCTGTCCCTGGGTAGTTCCCTGCATGAGTGTTTGAGCTAGCTTGTGATAATTATTCCAGAATAATGCTTCATATAGACTGGTCTGTGCCACTGATAATTTATTAGAATAAAAGAAACCAACTCACATTGCTGATTTCAGGAAGGCTTTTCAGGGCTAAGACAAACAGCTGTTCAACCCAAAGTGAACAAGACTTAGTTTGTGTATCAGGTTATTAACTGCTACTGAACCCTGAGGTACCATTTTTAGTTACTTTTCACTCAGAATGGTCTGGAAAGCTCCAAGCTAACACTCAAGGGTTTAAAAAACTATGGCTTCTTACCACAGTTTTAGAGCCTGAAAACTTTCAGTGCTGAACAGTTTTGGTATAAGGGATGGGAATTGCTTTAAGAATCTAAATTACTGGAATTAGACCTAACTGGAATTAGACCTAATTATCACAGAGAAGTAGGAAGTTCAGCCCTGATGTGCCCTTGAGGCCCTGGTGTGCACCAGTCACATAGAAATTTTGTTTTGTTGAGAATCTGGGATTATTTTATGAGTCATCAAGGCTAAACCCATGGGGAAAGCGAAGAGCTAAACTGGCTCTTTCCCAGTGGAATTTGTAGATCACTCATGGTTTTCTCCTTGTGACAAAGCTTTTGACTAACCACGGGCTTATGAACCACAAGAGTTTTATGATGAGAATCCAAGTGGAGGGGTCACCATGTAGGAGGGACCACTGTGCACTGCAGTGGCTCTGACCTGAAGTCTTTGCTTTTCCCCTGCCAGCAGGTTGTCAGATTGTCCCCCTCATGCCACATCAGGAGGCCACATGATGAGCTGGTTTACCCTGAGTCGCCTTCTTGTTTAAAACAGAGCCAGTACAAACCCAGGCTAGCATTTTAAATCTAGGTCAAGCACATTGGTCTGCTTCATGGACTCACCTGGGTCTGCCTAGGAAAGGCTTTCATGGGGCTTTTCCCTCTCCACGATGTTCCTGTCACTTTCCCATCATCAGTACAGTGGTAGAGTGATTCAGATGGGCTCAAGGATACAGAAAGGAGCTGGCCTGTCCACTGGGGTGGCTTGTCATGGTCTGTGTAACCAGATATCAGGCTCAACATCAGGGCTTAGGGAATAAATCCCCCCATAACTTACCATGAGCATCTTACTACAACTTTGGAAATGTAATGTATCCATTGAAAAATCAGGATAGCTTTCTGCTGTCTTCACTGAAGAGCCCTACAAGCACTGGCACACATGAGAGAAGAGCAGAGAGGAGTGGAGTGCAGGCACAGCACTGCCTGGTCCTGGGGAGGGAGGAAGAAGCCCCTCGCTTTCCAAGCAGCAAGCCTTCAGGCTGTCTCAGCATCCCCTTAGCAAGTACTTTATGGTGGAGGACACCAGTCATAAAACAGCAGGTGAGAGTACAGAAACAAGATACATCATACAATGTTATCTGGGGGAAAATATGACCAATGTTATAGCCAGCTACAGTAACAACAGCCCTTTTGGTCTTAAAAAATGCCTAAGCAACAGAAAGTGTCATCAAAGAGGAGAGGGTGTTTTGGCTTAGAGTACTTAACCTAGAGTAGGTTAGGGAGCGGAGTATTAGTTGATTGCAAGCAAGCAATGCCTGTATCAGTAGTGAGTGGGACCCCAGAGAATGCAGGAGCATGGTCATGGAAGGGGCCAAGAGACTCAGGTGGGTGTGCTCAGTACCCTCGTCTGGCTCCTGATAAATCCCTCTGGCTGGCCCTTGCATGGAGGCCCTTTGGTTTCTGTGGCACATGTCTCAGCTGATGAACCCTCGCTTGCTAACCTAATACTGTTTGCTTTTGACATTCCAGTTCAGTGCAAAGGTGCAAGACAATAGGAAAGGCAAAGAAGCCGCAAGGCCCAGTTTTATGGTCCAATAAGGGTGGAGGGAGAGAGATTGCTCCCAGGCAGACCTCCCAGTTTTGTGTCACCAGGTTATCCAGAGGCCACTCTGAAGATAATGCTATGGTCAGCCACCCTCCTTCCAGCATGGTTAACATCACCCTTTGTGACTGCACTGTGTTAGAAGTAGGCTGGTAAAAACAGGAGGAGATATTCATGGGGACTGTTGCAATTAAAATCAGCAGGAGCTGCATTGACACCTTTTTAATAGGTCTTTGTTACAATTTAATTTTCTAAATCTGAGCTCACCAGAATCCTAACTTGAGCTATTGTAACCCTAATTATTGGTCACATTTTGGGTACCAAAGTTAGTGTTCAGGGAACTCTAGAACTGAACTCAGTGGTCCACTGGTGCAGGCGATTATTGTGTAAGCACCCCAGTGTTATGCCATGTTGTTGCTTGGTGCCGTTTCCATTTTACCACGGGATCTTCGGAGGTGTAAACTGGCTTGCTAGAGGACATTTCTGGAATGGGGAGCAAATTTTTTTTTAACCCAAGCTCTTGCCTTGGTTTCCTCTCTCTGCGGAGGCTGCTGGGCAGATCTGTGCCCACAAATGGCATCACCTGCAAACCTCCAGGACACATTGCAACAGGCGCCCAGGAACAAGGGAGGTTTAAATCAGACCTGCTGCTGGCAGGCTTGTACTCCTGCCCTAGTCTTAATCCTGAATGCCAGGGCCCTGTGGGGTTCGGAGGCTCCCCCAGGCTGGGGGCTCAAGGCCAGCCCGATGGGCTGAGGCCAGCCTGAGACGTGCACTCTTCCTGCTGAGAAAAGAAATACGTCACATTTGACTTCTTCTGGAAGCAGTGTCTCCTTGTCTTTGGCACAAGGCTAGGCATAAGTATGTCTCATAATTCAGTTCTTCTGCGAATTATTTTACTTGTACCTTTTGAGATGTGCTTAGTTTTAGAGTGTTTGTAAGTTTACTGCTCTTGTCCTGTCATTCAATGTGGTCTATATTAGACAAAAGCAACATTTAACATCAGGTAGAAAACCATGTGGCTAGATTTAATGCCAGAAATTTAATGTTAATAATTCTGTCTGCCATGCCCTATAGGATTAGGCATTTAATAAGGCAAGATGAACCTCACAGAAAACTGTTTCTGAATATACAAATAATAAAACCACAAAAGAAAGTTGCAAGAATGTCAGAGCCAACCATTCTCTGACATAAAAGCATAATGATATCTGAGTAATTAATGCTGCACAAAAGCAAAACGTCTGCAACAAGGTCTGGTTTCCTTGCTTCTCACAGACTATCGACCTGGCTGTTTTCAGAGGGGTATTTCTATCATGACTTTTCCTTTGTACAGCACTATTAATGTAATGTGACACAGGCACCCTTACTTGAATTCTGAAGTGAGCCCAGGGGCCCTGTTCACACTGTGCCCATCAGGCTGCTGTAGTGTCCCTGGGGTCCTGCAGGTGGAGGTTACCTTGTAGCACCACTCCCTTAACTGGGCTGATACCCTGAGCTCTGAGAACCCACTTACAATAAAACTTTCAGCTACTGTTATAAGTATTTTAAAATTAGGGCTGATAAGGTTGGAATTTCATGCTTTATGGCAGTTGGTGTTCCTTCTGCTTCCTCTGTGCCAGTGCCCAGTAAAGACATGGCTGCATAGCGAGTTGTTGGATCACAGAAATGACCCAGCTGAAATACCATCTTTTGCTCCTTTTTTGAGATGGGTTGAATTTTCAGTAAGTCATTTCCTTTATCACACAGTCACACTAGTTTTGGCATTGCAATGAGGAGGAGACTGGGAACATGAAGACAGAAGTGATGGGAAGGTGTGACCATCACTTTAGGAAGCAGTCACACTAAAATTGGATCAAACGAATCAGGAAAACGCCTTCATTTGTAGCTGGCATAGATGTGGCTCTCAGTGGGAGACAGCAAACTGGTGTACAGAGGTATTCTTTCCCATAGTCAAGCAGACATGCCTGTCTGTGTAAGCAACCTCTTGTGAAGAGATTGCATTTTGTACACTGATCTCATACTGCTCTGGGAAGGAAGATTATTGAGAATTACTGCCTCCAAGTATGCAGCTGGAGAGGTGGAGGAATGAAGTGGTAAGAGCACTCAGTGATGTTTCTGGTGACTGCTTTTCTAGCAGTGCATGCCTGGTATGTAATTTCCATTGTGTGACTTGCCAAAGGACTGCCAGCAGCATTTCAGTTAGCAGGACAGTTATGGAAAGGGTTAATGAGGCATCAAGACTCATGCTTTAGGCAGCCAAGAGAGGACACTTTTTCTGGTGTGTCCCTTATGCCTTCCCTGTTTCCACTCCACCTCTGAGCACCAGTGTCGTCCAGGAAACCTAAAAGCCTTTTTAGCAAGGGGGAAAGATCTGTGAAGTATCTTAAGTTGGAGTAAATCACAGTGCAGCGAACAACACAATGACGGTCACCCTCTTGTACTGAAGAATGACTGAGCCCCGTAGTCACTGCTAGTTCTGTCTGCCCTTTTGCAGATGTCTGAGTTTTCTGTGATCTCTGTTTAATATCCATATTTTAGCATGTGGGATGCGAGGCTTTCCTGGGCAGTGGCAATCAGGCAGGAGCACACCTGCAAGGTGACAAGGGTCAAGTAATGCTGTTGAAGATCACATGGCAGAGGAGGGCAGGGGATGCACAATCATATGCTGGAAGAGGACTTCTCACGGGGCTTTGATAGCAGAAGTCATCCCTGTTGCAGCAGAGCAGCATAGTTTCTGCACTGGGAAGAGTTGCCGAAAGAAGTAAAGTTAGTTGCCTTCATCCATCATGCACCAGGCTGAGTAGGTGACATCCCAAAAGCAGCATTACACTATGTTTGCTATCTGTGAGATGTCCAGCAGTGAGGAAGTAGGAGATGGAAGTTAAACATGAATATCATGCTCAAGTCCGTATTCATCATTATGTGCCAGCATTGACCATTGGCAGGATTTCAAAGCCTGCTGACAGTACTAGTGAAATTTCTGGTTATTTGAGTGCGTTTAGGAGCCAGTCCTAAAGCAGGAGTAGAATGTAGCACCCATTTGTTACCAGGAGGTGGTACAGTATGATCTTCAGGGAGTAGATGCAATATAGTTATTTGTATGCTGGGGCATCAACCCTGTTTTAAGCCTTGTAAAACAAAGGATAAAAGTAAACAGAGTTCTGTCTGCTTGCTCTTGCTGCTATAGAACACTCACTGATGTTGTGCATTCCTTGTAATTTTATGTATTTAATTTCATATTAGTTATTAATTTCGTCATGTCTACCAAAACCATTTTTGTTTCCCCCTTGAATCATCAGCTTTTAAGCTTTTTGTCTCTGATATTGCATTATGTTACTTCCTCAGGATATGACATTTGTTTGTCCTGGACTTCTTTTCAGAAAACATCTCATTCAAAATTTCTATGTTTCATTTTTTTTTTAACATTCTCATTGCAAATGGACTGTGGTACAAATTGCACTACCAAGTTCATAATTTTTCATTCCTAAAGTACTTCAGGGATTTGGTTGGTTGATCTTTTCTTAGCCAGATACTTTCAAACTGACGTGTCTCTGCAGTCAGGAGATTGAGGCTCACCTTTGAGGACAACACTGGCTCAAGTGAACAGCTGTCACTGAGTGTTAATACTCAAGAGTAAGGGAAAAAGCAGGGTAAGGTTCCCCTTGATAAAGCAGCAAGCACTCACTTGGGAGGAGAGACCTGATTTCTGGTGCCAGGTTTGCTCTTGTGTCCTCTCAATGACTTCTCAATGCTAAGTCTGTCAGCAGTCTTGGCAACAATGACAGGAACTCAGATACCTGCCAGCTGAGGATTCACTATGAAGAATAAGATGATGTGAGCCCACTTGCCTCTGAGTATTGCCTGCCATGATGTATTCTCATAGATCACAGCTGTGTGGTCCCTCCAGTCATGGGAAGGGCTCTTTCCATTGCTCCTGCCCTTCTCCACAGAAAATGTGCCTATTTGTTGGACTAGTTGACTGTGATGCTCACTCACTGTCATAACTTCTGGTCTATTTTCCAAACTTCATGTTCTCACCACCACCACCGTGTTTTTAAGAAACAAACAACAAACAAACAAACAAACAAACAAACAAACAACTTTGCTTGCCCTTAAAGAGAAGACTTTCCAGGAGTGCATTTAGCATAGGGGGCATCAGTCTTAATTACCACCGAGCCCATGGATAAGAGCATTAGCCATTAGTTGAATTAGTTGTATAGAAATTGTATAGCTGGGCATCTTGCCTTATGACTTCTGTTGTCAAAGAGGTAATATTTTTATTCAGTGTTGATGGTAACTCATGCAATTCAGTTTCAAAGCATCATGATTTAATTTAGCAAAAGGATTCCCCTCTTTTTGATAAACTTGCTATGATGGGGAAATTACATTAAAGAGGTATACATGCATAACAAAGAATGTCTGATCCAGGAATGATGGCACCATCTCTTAGTAGTTTTATGTGGTGGTGTGTTAATGTCTCTTAGGTGTTGAGGTGCTATGCTAGTAAGTAGTAAGCATTACTTACTGTGTACAACTCCATCCTTTCCTTCCTCTGATCTGCAGGTGGGTTTAGTCTTTTGCAGTCTTTTGGATATTTGGAAACAAGCATATCTAGAGGTTTAGGCTGGCAGTAATCAAGCTTTGAAGGGCTGAAAATCGAGACATATCCAGAAATGGAAATGCTTGTTCTTTTTATTATATTTTAAAAATTAACAACCTGGAATGAAAATCAATGCCATTGCATAGGATTTTGTAGTCTTATACTCTTTGAAAGTAAGCTGTCAGAAAACCAGGCTATCTTGTGATATTTTATGTGAGATAACCAGGCTATCTTGTGATAATCAGTGCTGAGGTATGTAGAACCAGAGCAGCAAGCCTTATACAAAATGGGAAGTTCATTACATTTATTTGACACTCTCATCAATCTTGAGTTCTCTTTAGATTTTGTAAATGCATTAATCTTGCTTTAACTTCACTTCATTGTTTTTCCTGTTACTGCTTGTTAGCTGGACTACTATGCAATAATATTTTTTCTTAGCTTTATTTAAGTTTATCTTTCAGCTGAAGTGGAGTTCTTTTGCCCCTTACTGTTATGGACAAAGTGCTGAAATTTGAAGTTTCAGACTTGTGCTTCATGGTATCTAAAGTTACAAGTACATCTCCCTACCAGGATATTTTCCAGCTGAAGTCATTCTTGGCGAGGCTAGAAGGTCCAGAATGTAAAAGATGGTATGTTGTATAAAACAAAACTTGATTCTATACAGCAGCATCTTTTTTTTTTTTTTTTCAGTTGTCTCTAGCACTAATATGAGAAACTGGATTAAGATCACCTTTACTTAGAAATAATTTACCATGGTAATTTATAATATTTATATCACAAATATTTACACAGGTTTAGTATTTATAATATTTATACAAAAATAAAGCCAGTGAATTAATAGCAAAAACTAACTTGTAGGGAAAAATAATAATAGATAAATGAGAAAAATTCAGGGACCAACAGCTCAGCTTCTTGGGAAATATTTCTAGGTTTTGTATTCTGGGATGGAATTAGTGGAGAACAAAGCAAAGGTGGTATTTCTGAGTGTTTCTGACTGTGGGAGAGGGAAACAGAATCCTCGCTTTTTGCACTGATTTTTTTCCTCCAAGTTTCTGCACTTTCTAACCAGAGGGATTTGAGAAAAGATTAGCCCTGTAAACTGTGCTGACCCAGGGCCTTCTGATTAAGTATCCAAACTCAAGCCATCCTCTAGCACTGGCCTCCTCTTCCCTACCGCTGAGCTCCAAGCTGCTACCCTCTCTGCTACGCCCACAAACTGACTGTGTCCTTGGTGGGCAGTAGGCAGGGCTGCAGAATGACCTGTTTCAGAGCGCAGTCTGGCAAGCAGGTACATCAGCACCATGGGTGGTGATGGTGCTCAGCCTCAAGCAGAGAAAGGAACGAGGCATCGGGGAGCTGGGGACCAAAATTCCTTATGCTAATGTTGCCAAAGGATTTGTTTTGTAGAGGTGTGGCTGTACAGGTCTGCAGGGTCAGTCCATCTGGCCCTGATAGCAAGACTTCTTTTGACAGTCTTCTGTATTGCTTTAACTCAAAACTTAGGGTATAGGTTTAGCACATGGAAAGAGAGACCTACCTCCTATTTGGCCAGGTACAAGATATGTGAAGTAGAAGGTGCCATGGTCCAATCCACTGATGTCATGAGACAGACCTTCCTAAGGTGCACGGGAGTCACACTGTTTCTGTGTTGTTCTTTGCGATATATAATGCCTCCAAACCTACGCTGTATTTATTTCAGGGGTGAAATAAACCAAGTCGTGCCCCTGAGGCTAACTGGCATATATTGGCTGGATTCAACACATCACATAGTACTTGACTTCACCCTGCATCTTCTCTCACCTTTGGATGTCAAACTTAAGAAGAAAAAAACAAAAAGAGAAATAAATAACAAGGTGTATGAAAAAAAGAGATGGCTATGTCACAGCCATTCAGAGTATATTTTTATAGCATAAAACCAAGAATATGTGTGGCATATAGGGGCCCCAGAGAGTTCAAAGCTTGTGGAGATACTGCTGGAGGACTGCCATATGCTGGGTCCACCATATGCTGGGTCCACCATATGCTATGTGTATCAAATGTGGCAATTGGCTCTAGCAGTTTATATTCATTTTGATGTGATTAAGAGTTTCTAATTTTCCATTTTCATGCATAGTTCTAGCCTGAATTCAGTGTTTTGTAGCTCCTCAGCAAGACAATCCAGGTGACTTTCTCTTATTTCAGTGGAGCGTGATTCATTGCAGATGATGATCAGTATTACATGTAAGCAGGATTTACAGTACCGAATATTATTTGGAGGTGGGTTTGGAAATACTTTAAGAAGAGTTTCCTGATTATGTGTCAAGAATGTGCACTAAGTACGTAAACATGACCTTCTCAACCTTTACCCTTTTACATGAAAACAATACAGCTCTTCAAACAATGTATACTGGAAAATCATTGCACTTCTTGGGTGGCTCAAGTCTTTCACTCAGACATGTAGAATAAGTGATATGGCAAGACTTCCTAATGTTGCTAACAGCATTTGCAATTTTGTCACCAGAAATCTTTAGAAGGAAGCATATGAATTAAAAATGTTAACATCTCTCATTTGAAATGACATATTGTGTGAGAAAAACTTACTTTCAGCTGCAAACTGACTGCCTGGAGTATTTGTGTGCTTTTAAAATTCTGCTAGGAAACAGGAAATATTTTCATTCCTGATGTAAATTTTTTCATTCTGAGGGTTCAACAGTTTCAGTCTCCCAGATTATTTTAATAATTCTGGTGCACTGTCTTAGACAGCAGAAGGCCACAGGCTGCAAAGTTGAGTCACTGTACTGAGGTAATAAATTACTACTGATGCTCATTATCTCTGAACTGTCAGAAAACCAACTGGTGTATCTGAGTGAGATGATTCAGGTTCAGTAAGAATAAATTCAGAGAATTCAGAGGTTTTAGTCTCAAGTACAGTGATGTGTTATTAACTATTATTTCAACCTCTACAGTTTTTTTCCTTTTCAGTTCTGTGAGGCATTGAGAAGCTCAGTACTAAGAAGACGTTAACAAAAACAGTGATATCTTTGCAGCAAGATTAATCCTCAGCATTTGCAACTCAGTTTTTCAAGATTTATTGAAACTGGTCTCACCAAGGACTCATGCCTTCCTTATCGCTATGTATAAAAAACACATCTCTTTTTGAAAAAAAATAAAAGAAGAAAATTAGGTTTTAATATAGCTTATTTAGAAGCGGGTGCAAGAGTTAAATGGATGTAAGATTAACATAGGGCCAGGGTAGCTTTCCAGTCATTCTCCCAAGGAAATAGTAGCTACATCTCTAATCATCACAACCCAGATACTCCAGTGATCATCCCTGCTGCATTTTGCCCACATGACTTTAGACATCGCCTGAAGTAGGGACAACAGACCTGGATGATGATGCTCAGCCAGACCATCCAAGCACAGACACAGCCAGTTTTGTTGTCCCTGTTACAGGGAAAGTAGTGTCTTACAGGGAAACAAGATAGGCAGCTGGGGGTAGGAGAACCCAACTGTGATCTAGGCCCACAGGCTTCATTTACACCAACAAAAAAGTTGCATGGCTTCTATTTAAATAGGTTTTAAAACTGTTTTGCAGGCAGCACAACTGCCTGATGGGTATGCTTATTCCAGTAAAGTTTTAAACTGCTTCACAAGCACCCGCACTGGTGCTCCTTGCAAACTGGTTCAAACGGAGAAACAACCTTCTGAAAAAAACAAAGTGATAGTTTTTATTCTATGTGAATTCCTAATATGAGCTCCCCATAAGCTCAGGCAGGAGCTGATGCTAGCAGTGGTGGCACTTCATCATTACCTGTAACATGGAACTGCCCCCTCAATTTGCTTTAGTTCACTGCATCTGCTGGGTTAGGTAGATCATCTCTATCATGTTGCAGAAGATGCTCTGGCAAACCCTGCTCCAGCAGCCTAAGTTACTGGTCCCTCCTCCCTCCCCACTCCATCTCCCAACTGGAGAAATCTGCCCTCACAGCAGTGGGAGCAGAAGAAGAAAAGCTCTGTCAGTCGGGTGAGAACTGTCAGATGTTTTCATAAAACTACCTTCAGCAGCAGTTTTATCTGAGCAGCCAACATCCTTCCAAATCAGCTTTGGCACAAGTGCTGCTGCAATGGAAATAACCACAGCTGAGGTTAAAGCTGTGCTCACACTCACTTTCTCTGCTCAGACTGGGAGGAGGAGAAGACAGGAGAGGAGAGAAAGCAAAAAGGGGACCAAGTAGTTCCCATTGGAGGACAGGCTGGTTAGCAGGTACTTTTACTCTGTTATGGCTCTGGTTGTTCTGGAAGATGACTTTATGAAGGATTTGCCTGAGCTTTTCCTTTAGTAAGAATTTTGATGTATACACTTTTTTAAACTTACCTTGATGTATTTATTACACAGAGAATTGTTTTATACAATGAGTCAGATTAGTAGGAAAAAATTCTATGATGGGTAAGGAATTGGCTAATGTGGATATGACAACAATTAGTTCTGAAAGCCAAAATGTTGGCTGGAGGGAAGTTACTAGAGAAATTCCTGTTAGTCTTGGGACCAGTTTAGTATATAAACCTCTGGAATAAAAGAACTGTACTAATGAAATATGCTGATGACTCAAAGCTTGGAGCTGTAATCAACAGAAAGGAGGATTAAGGTATCCCTTTCTTAAAGGGAAGGGAGGAGCTGGATTATCTTGCAAATCAGACAAATGGAAGTAGTGTGATAATAGGAACAGGGTGCCTTTCTAAGGAGGTGAGATTAAGAGTTTAGCTATTTGGTTTAGAAAATCAAAGTCTGAGAGGATTTGATTGCTACCTGTCTGGAGGATAAAAATCAGGGAATGCTTAGGACTGTTTCAGTTATATGGCTGTTAGTGTATAAACAGATGATCTGAAGGAGGAGACATTGACTAGAAATTAGAAAATATTCCTAACCATCAGAGGATCAAAATTCTGCATCTGCTTCCTAACAAGAGAAGTGGAGGTGCTTACCTAGTTCTGCCTGTGCTCTTGGGTAATTTACAGAAGGTTTTGTGTGATGTGGATGTTTGTGACAGTAGGAGTCTGGGTTTGAGATGCAGAATTCAATGCTCTTTTTCCTGGCTGGGAATATCTGGAAAAAACCCCATTGATGTTATCGTAAATTCTGTTCGTAAGCTACTTAAGCTGCTTACTTCAAAGTGTGATCTTCCCTCTTACTTCTGGTAATTTCATTAGGTTGCTAACAAAGCTGATGTTGATTTATTCCTGGCTTTCAAAATTAACAGCCTATTGCTCTGAACTGAGAAAGGTCACACCTCTCTCAGCTGTTGTTGCAGGTTGTTGGCAGAGCTAGTTCAAACACTGTGCCACCGGTATGCAGTGAGTCAGAGCTTCGCAAGTGCTCTTTGCAGCTTAAAGAGCTAGGGATTTACCCAAGTTTCTATCAATAATCTTTTATGAGATACTTATAACAGATTCCCATTGCAGGAAAATGTGCTAGGTGTCTGAGTATTGCGAACTAAGCCCATGTGGCAACCTGGGCTCAGCAGGAGGCTGTTGGCACCATCCCACTTGAGATGTGCTAGTCCCTCTTCCTGTGGGGTGGAACATCAGATTTGTGAACTTCAAGCGAGGCCTTGAAGGTAGCAAGGTACTGCCGACTGATTTTTGTAATTTACTGACATAATAAACTGACTCCTTTAGCTGTAGCTGGAACCATATATCTGGGAACGCTGGTGAGCCAATGTTTCCTATGCAGCCCTTACCTGGCCTCAATTCTATAGCTATAGGCCTCTTGTTATGTAGGGAAAAAAAGTCTACAAGAGTGTCCTGTGTTTTTTCCAAGGTTTTTTCCAGTCTTTTGAGTAGAAGATGTGCTCTGATAGTGTTCACATTCTAAAGATGATCCCCTTGGCTTTCCATTTTTATTTTCATTTCCTCACACCTCAACACAGATAATTTCAAAAGGCTTTTGCTTGGTCTGACAACTGTGCACTCTCACCTGTATCTCTGTGCATGCACATGTGTGCATATGTGCTAACCACAACATTTAAGAGAACTTCTGGTCAGAGAAATCTTGTATGTTGGAATCAAAATATCCCAGGAGATATATGCAATTCTGTTGCAGTTCTTGATGGAGATGAAACCTGCTTTTTCCTCCTACCCATCCAGTGCTGTAGGTAGGCTATGAACAAGGCAAGCTGCTTGATATGCTGAGTGACAGCTATCCAGGGAGGTGGCATGATAGTCTGTTATTTCTCAGGAATGTCTATTCAGTGGAATATGCCACATTTCCAGCCTTTCACTAGAAAGATTTTCACTTGAAAAATACAGATTATTTCATAAAACAGATGCTTATAATTCATGCACACCTCTAATTCTTGTGTTAGAAAATATTTTGTTGACTGAAGAAAATTAAACATTCTTAACACTTAATGAGCTCTGTTATCTACTGCCTATGCAGCTCCATATCTATATTCACCTGAATGATGCTGTTGAAACTGCTTATAGTAATGCACCTTAAACAGCCATAAATGAAATTAAATACCTTTCAAGGGGGTTAAGTAAATGGAAAGTTGGTTTTATTTTTTTTTGTAATTGATCGGTGACTCTAAATTGATGAACCATAAATTATATGTTTTGAAATTAAAATTGTGCATAGAATGGAAAGATGAGCACATTGAGAAATTTCTAAATTTTCTTTAAAACTTGCATTTAGGATTATTTCAGGAGGGAGTGGTGTTTAAAAAAACCCGTCATTTTCTCTTCAAGCCAACTGACTGATCACTCTGATAGTTCTGTTCTCCATTTATTTCTGGTTACCTGCAGTCCTGGGCAAGGCCCAACTGTGACTTCGCTATTTATGCTCAAGAGCATTCTGCTTCTGGATTTCTCTGGATATATACTGTTTCCTGACTGGGAATTTTGTCAGGGTAACTGTTGTGGATTTTTCTACAACTCTTTCAAGTGTACCAAAGCCTGAACTGAACTGCCACCTAATTGTGTAGCACCAGATTCAGTTAAATCCAGCCTTTTCCATGAGCCTTGGTCTCAGTGACATACTTGTGGGTAAATGCAGATAAACTCCACATATCTGCTTCTCTGTTTACTGATGATTTCATATACTGGTGACTTTACTCATATTTTAATTTACCACCCCAAAACCTACTGGACAGGCTCAGATAGACCCAGTGGGTCTGATGCTTCCAGGAAATGCCAGATTTATCGCATCTGCTCTAAGCAGGGGGTATACATGTATAACCAGAAAGTCCTGGCTTGTGCAATAACATTCTTCACAGTTGTTTCCTGGTACAAGTGGACAATTTTGGGTAAGACCTTGATTTGCAATGGGATGTTCTTGGAAATTATTAAACTTCCTGGGGCACTTCACCACCTGGTAGTTACCGGACAAGTTACATTATCAAGGTAAAACCAAATGAGGTATCCAATCTGTCACAAAAGCAGGCATCAGTCAGGCTTCACACTGGGCTTCCAGCTGCACAATCACCTTTACTATTGCCTCATCCTCTGGGCTGTAAAGGAATCATGTTCTTACCCATCACCACCTCCTCTGATGTTAAGTAAATGAAACAGCAGCAACGGGTTCACGGCTGGGATACCGTAGATTAGAAGACTTCAGCTTCAGCATTTTCTGAGTCATTACTGACATCACTATTGCTGTGGGGGTTTTTGTGCATGTGCACGTATGAGGTAGCAATCCCAATGATTGTGGGCTATCAGCAAGGAAGGATCCCTTGAGCATTGTCATAAATGCATCTCTGTTCCAAGGAAGGAAAGGACCTGATGAGGCATACTGAGCTTTGTCGTGCAATTTTAACAACTGTTTTATAGCTTGCAGCTTTATTAAGTTGATCTGAATTTCTCTGATTTTTCTCTGTATCTTTTAAGCCCTTCTGATAGCTGACAGTTGATGATGGTTCTCTTGGAATAACTGACATGATTTATCTGTAGAAATATACTTCTTTTCTGTGGGAGACTCAGAGACATTCTGTTGCAACAGAGCTAGGCAGGACCCCGTAGTACATCATGACCTGGGACCGGCTCAGCAGCACTCCATGCTGCTGGTATATGAGTGATTAATTAATGCTTAATAAGAAACTGGCAAAGACCATGCATGATAAGAAACAGCGCTTCAGTTGTTGTTACAGTTTTACAAAGCAACAAAAAGTGTGAAGTTTATTCTGCTGCAGATAGGTGCCTGAAATGTCATTGCAGCTGTCACTCTTCATTCCTGCTCTGACAGCTGAAGGCTCAAGATAAATACAAAGTTTCTGCTTGAAGCAAATAATGCAACCTTTCAGAAAGAAAACCTATCTAATGTAGCAGAGTTTGATGGGAGGGGAAGGTAGTTTTATTTTAAACCAATTTCAGACACTTTCACCCACTCTCTTGTACCCATCTACACAAAACCACCAAGACCATGTCTGGCATTCAGTCACATCTGGCCAGGATTACAAACATCAAGGGATGCAGGTGAGTCCTCATCATCTCTCTTGGGTACATTTGTGACCATTCCCTGGTTTTGGATGTGACATTTGTACCTCATAGGAGCTGACAGGGTTTGTGAGCTTTTGTCCCTCCATCTTACTCCACCTTCCTGAGACATCAGTAACACTACTGATTTACTAACTGTCTTTTGTCTCCCTGTGTGGGTGTCTTACGTCTCCAACTATGGTCTTCATATCTTCCCACTTCAGCAGCCCACCTTCATGGACTGAAGGGCAATATTTTCTTGATAATGGTAGACTAAAAGAAGGATAGCCAAAATCGTTATAAAAGTCTCTTAAACAGTGAAAGTTCAGTGACTTAATTGCTCCCTGTTTGTAATTATGTATGCATAATTTTAATACACTTAGCAATACTGATTATGTATTTTTAAAGATATTAGGCCCAATAGTAACCTAATGAGGTGCAGATATTATTTATCTTGTTTTACAGAGAAGGAAATGAAGCCATTATCCCAAACTAGGGAAACCTTGGTACCTTTGCCTACCATGACATCTGAAACTAAACAGCATTTGTCATTTTGTAGTAGAATGTAATTTGTTTGTTTTGAGAAAATATTAGTAGTCTGAAAGCTATTGAAAAGAGGTTGTTCTGCCCTGTGACCTGATCAGGTGAACCTCAAAGACAGCTTTGTGGGAGAGGTCCTGAAAGTTACTTCATAATTATCTGTATTTCCACCAGCAAAATAATTTCTCATACTTATACAGGGAAGAAGATTGGTCTTATAGATTTTTATATACTTATGTTGGGTTCATAAAATCATAGAATCATTTAGATTGGAAAAGACCTTTAAGATCATCAAGTCTTACCATAAACCTAACATTGCCAAGTCCACTACTAATCTATGTCCCTAAGCACCACACCTACACATCTTTTGAATACCTCCAGGGATAGTGACTTAACCACTTCCCTGGGCAGCCTGTTCCAATGCTTGACAACCCTTTTGGTGAAGAAGCTTTTCCTAATATTCAGTCTAAACCTTCCCTGGTGCAACTTGAGGCTATTTCCTCTTGTCCTATTGCTTGTTAGTTGGGAGGAGAGACTGTCACCCACCTCGATACAAGCTCCTTTCAGATAGTTGTAGAGAGTGGTAAGATCTCCCCTCAGCCTCCTTTTCTCCAGACTGTACAACACTCTAACCAAAATGTAATTTGAAGTTCTTTGTAGTCTCCCTTGCTTATTCCAAGGAATGAGTTCATCACTGTGTAGACAAAAGCCAGCAGAGCTCATTCTTGGTGTCAGACTCTGCCTGGTCATTTGTTCTTCCTGGGCTGATGGTAGTGCCAATGTGTATCCAGTCACAGCAGGATTAAGAGCAAGTCTTTGGAGAGCAGACAGCATTGCCCAGGCTGTGGCTGTGGGTGTCAGTGCATGGAGTGGCTCCCAGGTCATCTTTGCTGCTCAGGTGGAACAATCATTCCAGTGGGGACACAGCATTTGCAGCAGGATGCAGCTCTGGAGAAAAGGGGTGAGTACTGAAACTTAGTGCAGCCCAATATGAGTCCCCAGGAAGCACAGAGGTAATTTTAAATCATCCTTATCCATTTAACCTCCTTTCTCTTTCTCTGTTGGCAGGGTTTTTTTTACTAGACTATACCAATTTAGAAAGGGTATTTTGACACACCTGGTGTAAATGCATTAACCTCTAACTTCTAGAAATAGACACATTCATCCAGAAACTGGGTGCACAGGTCAGGCCTCAGGCAGTATCTCTCCAATTATTTTTGAAGCACTTGTGTGTCTGTGCAGTATATCAGTGTCTTCATTTTTTTCCTAAGGATGGAGTGCACAGTGTTTTTGAGGCAATTATGACTGTGGAAATGTCAGACTGATACACTCAGACACTAACTGAAACATTTAGAAAGCAATGAACTGTTTTGATTTGCTAGTGATAAAGCCATCACTTTTCTTGAAGAGAGTCATATCCTCTGTGAAAGTGCAAGTGCTGGTTCCCATGAACCCCTTCTCCTCAGCATCCTTATTCTGTTTTCTCCTGTCTACGTGTCTTTGTCCCTGCACCCTCTGATCACTTAATCCCTCAGATCCTATGTGCAGCAGTTTTCCTTTGGGGGCCAGCTCCTTTCGTGAGCCCACAGAGGGAATGGCAGGAACCTTATTTGGACTTCCCATGGGGGAACAACAAGTTGCTGAGGCTGCTCCTGGGCTAGTTTGCAGCTGTATTTATTAATGTATACCTTTTTTTTTTTTTTTTTTTTTTTTTTTTTTTTTTTTTTTTTTTTTTTTCAGAACAGCAACACACAACAACAAAACAGTCAACCTTAAACTTGCACAATATCTTTTACAACTCTGGTTACACTCTGATCTTTTGAGAAATGTATTGTACATCCTTTAGCTTTGTGCAGGCTCTTTTGTTTCTATGCATGGGAGCACCGCACATGGATGTCATCAGGATCTAGTCCAATCGCAGCGTATGCTCTGTGCACCTCTGTACCTGTTGCTCTAGTTCATAGTCTCTGAGGAGAGAGAACAGCAGCATTATTTGCAGTGTCTGGAATGTTTTTGTTTTATTCTTTGTGTTGGTCATTGGCTAAGTACACATCAAGGCAGTCATTTTGGAAAGAGGAAAAATCTGTGTGCCCACTCACTGTTCCTAGTGAGCCAAGTTACATCTTTTCAACTTCTTGAATAAGAGTTTCTAGAGTTTCACTGTGGTCTGCTGATAGCCTTGATAGGTATAACTTTGGCATGTTAGCCTGCATTTCTGAAGCAAACAAATATGGCACATATATGTTGAAGTAACTAATACAAATCTCCTCGTGAAAAACCAAGTGTATTGAGCACAAATTTTATATGAAAGGCCTAGTATTGTATTCAGGCTTCTGAGACTGTGCCATATTAGAAATCCTCTCCTACTTTTGTTAGATTTCCATGTTTGTGAAATCAGTGTGAATTTGGAAACCCTTGCAGGAGAGCTGATAGAACCAGAAAGCTGCGTGGTGAACTGCTATTCAAAACCCACTGATCTGGAAGGGATTTTTCACTGTGTCTTTAAGCACTGCTTGCTTGAGAAGGTGGCTGTGTCCAAATTACACTTTTCTGCTTAACAGCTCTGCTTCCTGTGTTTTGTGCTCACTGGTGATGATTTCATAGTGATTACTTCTTGCTTACTTTAAGCTCTAAAGTATGTTCTTGCTGCCATTGCATCCATGGACCTAGCTCAGCAGCCAGAATGCATGCTTCACTCTCAGACGTGCTTGGCGGGGCTCATCTCTTGAGGTTTATTCAAAGAGACATTGGAGGATGCTCTCCTTGCAGAGACCATGCCATCCCAGAAGATGGAGTGGCAGCAAAATAAGATTTAAGGAAAAAGCTCATGTTTAATCTGGGAGCTGGCAGTTAGTGAAAGCACCCATTAGCTTGGAAACTGAACAAATGTGCTATGATAATTAGTGAGAAACAAAGGATATGGGACCCCTGAATATCATTTTAATTAAAATAATTTTTCAGAGAAGAAAAGCATTTTAAATGCTCTTTTGGCAGTCCTGAGAGGAATATTAGTAGCAATATGAACTAGAAACTCTGACAGTCACCTTTGGAGAAAGAACAGCTTAAATTGGTGGGCACAGTCAGATATGCCATTTCCAGATCCATGTGGAGCTGTAACAAACTTACTTCCCTGCTCCCAGATGTTAACTGATTTCTCAGCTGAGTAACTGAAGACGTGAGCACTTACACTTTGCTGTGATAAAATGAGTTTGTGTAAATCTCCCAGCTGAGGGGGTGCTGATTTCTGACTGAGGTGAGGTAGCTAACAGCTGTGGCCAGTAGCTTTTAAACAGCTCTCCCTTGCTTGCTCACTTGCTTATAATTGCCTAATTATAGTTTGAGTCAATTATTAAAAAAAATATCCTTCAACTGTCATTAACTCATGTTTGAGTTAGGGTTGCCGCCTTCTAAATCAACTTTTTTAAATATCAAAAAAGCTGCATTCCTTTTATTTTCAAACACTGCTAAATCTGTTTCCATAAATTGCAATATTTTACGTTAACTCAGAGCAAAAAGTGCTAAGATGTGGAAAATACTGGCATCCAGAACAAAGATCCTAGGGCAGCTTGTCTTTCATTTGTTCCATCAAAAATTGGCAAGTGTATGAAAGAAAATATTTATCTTTATTGTTTGTGATTCCAAGGGCCCCTTGTCTACTTCTCCGGACTTTTTCTTCATTTTTGCTGTCAGTCATCAAGGCTGTGGTTTTATGAGCCTTTACTTGCTGACTAGTTGCTGGGGTTGATTTGTTTCTCCTTTCCAGGGGCCCCTGACTCAGGAGCCTCCAGCTTTGAAGCATCAGTACTAGTAGGCAGCCTAAACTTAAACAATGTCAGTTTTGTCACGTCTTTGTCCAAAGGCACTCTGACAGCTCAGAGGCTTCTCTGCTTATTTGCTACATACTGACCTGTCCTAAAACCTAGACATTTGGTTTATGTCACCACTGGTAAAATAAATCCACACATGTTTATCCAATACAATCTTGTTATACTTTAATAATAATTTCTGCTTTCCCAGTGTCCTCAGGTCTGTTGATACTGTGCAAAGTCACTGATATGACGTGGTGAGGGGGTAAGAATTACACTGTAAGAAAAACCCTGTAAACACAGAAGGACTTGTGTGTGAACACGCACACTTCATATCCATTGCCTAAAGACTTGGACTGTGCAGTTATACTCCTTGAAGAATATTTGTGCCACTGTGGAAATGCATATATCTATATCTATATCTATATATATATCTATATGTACATATATATATTTGCTTGTATAAACCCAGCCTTTTGTCTTGGAGCGTACTTTGAGATGACAACAGCTACAAAGGTTCAAAAACCACATAAGCTGTAGCATTCAATTGTTTTGTAATTGTGAATTCAAGTCACATCTCATAAACACTGTTAGCTCGTGGTTGCTGAGAAGACCTGGATGAATCACTGCTGTCAGCAGCAGAGCGGTCCAGGTTGAGGAGGTTTTCTGTTTCTGCTGCCTCTGTGGCAGAGCAAGGAGTGGGAAAGAGCAGCTGAGGACCTTGGTGGCTTTTTCTGGAACTAGACAAAGTCTGTGATAGGAGGAGAAGAGACCATGCTAAGAAGGATTGGGTTGGTAAGGGGAACAGTAGTACCTGAAATACAGGAACATGTTTAGGTCAGTATTTTGCTCTGTTATAAAAACAGGGAGGGTGGAGGTTGCACCAGAGCTGGACGCATCCCCTAAACCCAGCAGATACATTAGTGGGCTGCATCCCACAATACATATCATAGAAGTAATGCATGTCTAACTGGACAGTAATTGAGGGAAAATTACTATTTGCTGGGGATTTAACAGATGTGACATGTTAATACGCATTGAGCAAGGCTGATGCAGCAGCAAATACAGATCCATGGAAAATTGAGTGAATCACTGTAACTGTTAATGGGTTTCCGAGGAATCTCCTCTATGTCTGGTAAGAACCTTTCTTTTATTAGTTTGAGACCATCAGAACAGTTTATCTGCCCTGTGGGAGTTATTAACATATGCCAAGAACATCAAGATAATATCAGGAACACAGAATGAGAAATAATAATTTAGGGACTGAAATGTAATGGCCTCAGGGGAACATGTGGACTGGTGACTGGATAGATTGGTAAACCAAATACTACTTGGGGTTTTCTTTCAAACTATGCCACAAAATGCCTTTGTGGCCAAGAACCCCATTTAACTTCCCTGTGCATGAGTCTATAATGAAAGCATTCATGTTTGCCTATCATCTTTGTTAGTGAAAGGCTTTGGGATATTACAGTGTAAGATACTGAAGATGTGCAAGGTTTATCATAGTATCTGAGCCACAAATATCTGCATACACAAAAAGCTAGCATGGGGGTGACCCTATTTCCTGAATGAAGCAGTGCTTTGTTTTGTTAATGTGTTGCCCTTCTTTCATTCAGAAAGATTTTTCCTTACCAAAAGAGTGCTTTTATGAAATGAATATTTATGAATGAGTGTCTGAAATTGTATTTGTTCCATTCTACCAACCTCATAGTAAAATGAGGATCTGGCAGAAACCATGTCAGTATTGCTGCAGTCTGTGTCATTCACTTGGATTGCAGGATTTTTGCAACAGGGAGTATCCCTGTCTGTGTGCACACCAAGTATCTTTCTTGAACTCTTCATGTGGCTGGCGCTATAGTGTAGTAACCATGTGGAGGATCAAAACAAAAGGGTTACAGGAAGAGATGGATTTGAAGGTGTATGCCATATCTATCCATACACGTATATAAATCTTGCATTACTGCTAATTTCTTGGGGCTATTTTTACAGGTAAACCATGGGCTATATGTAAGCAAGCTGACTGATATCTCTAGCAAGAACAAAAAAAGTCAGTGTAACTGTGGTTTTAACTGCAATAGATTGATACACATCAGTTTCCTTTATACTATAGCATAAAAAAAAAAAAAAAAAAAAAAAAAAAAAAAAAAAAAACAAAAAAAAAAAACCAAAAAAAACCCCAAAAAACTAATCTCTTCACATTTACCACTCTCTGGGACAGGCTGACAAGGTTGTAACTAAACTTGGGTTTAAAAGCTCCTTGGTTTTGCAATTAGCTGTGAACAGTGATGGGAAAGAAATGTCTGGACCTTCTTCTGTAGGTGAGTTTTCTTTCTATGCATGAAGCAGTTGAGAACAGAAGATTTGTTCTACCTCCATCTTCTCATTCAAAGTTTGTCCCATTATAGCTGTGTAATTTAAGAGAGAACAGGAATGATACTAAAGTTTGTGTAAGATAGTAAAAAAAATTGCTTAATCAATTCAGAAATGAAAGATTTAAGCTGTATGTTTTCCACTGAGTTTTGGAAACCACTACAAAAAAAGCATTAAAAAAGTCCGATGTTTGTCCCACAGAAAAAATATGAGAGCAAACTCCATTTTTGCCACACCATTGACATAAAAAGTAATCCAGTGTTTCAACAATATGTGATGACAGTATGAAACTGTTGTCACAGAAGCCAGATACAGTTTTTGAGCAGAATTCAGGATGCCCACTGACTTCACTTGTTTAAAAGCTGAGTATTGATTTACACGTATTCTGTCTCACAAGAAAACACAACAGACCTCCAAATGTACTAATCATCTGAAAAATTAAGACATATATTTATTGTCTAGATATGCTTTTAAAATTCCCTCTTAAGTTATTGCTATTTCTATCCTGATTTTTGGGGAGATGCTCTTAATATCGATATGACAGAGACCAGATGAGAATATATGGAAGGATGCCTGATAGAAGTAAAAAGCTAAAGAACTTTATTTAAGAATCTGTTGCCTCTACAATTTTGAATGCTTTTTGCCAATCTTTTCATGTGAAAGTCAGAAAGTCAAAGCCTTTGGTAAGGGATATTCTGGTAGCTAAATAAAGTGTAGGATTGGCTGAAGTTAAGATGCCTCCATGGCTGTTGTTTCCTCTCCTGGTCCCTTACAGTGTCCACCTGCTGCTGAAAACCAGAGCTTTTAGTTTCTGAGTTATATTTTTGCTCTTCTGTACTCTAATGGGGCAGTTTGGAAATGTAATTTAATGTAATGAGTCACAAGCTCTGTTTAATCACATGGTGAAAACAGCCATCAATTACACCAAGGAATTTTGTCCCACTCATCTCTCCAGCTCCCTAACTCATTTTCTCATTTCAGTCGGGGTAAGTCCCCTTGTGCCAGAGATCTGGAAGCAACGTTTGGGCACAACTAATTTCTGTATTCTCTTCATAATAGGCCTGCTTGGTGCTTACATTTAAAAGAAATTTGCAGATGTTAGCTGAGCTGTGCACTGCTCTGTTGCATCTGTTTGATAATACCTCTGGAGTGAAGGCTTGAGCATCATGCCAGAGCTGTAGGCCCCTCCAAAAGATCAGATTATACTTCAGTGGAGCTGTTAATCTCTTGGTGGTAGAGAAGTGAGGTCCTGCTCACTATCAAAAAGAGGATCTTGGTGCTTTATTGCAGGTGGGCCCAGAGGAGAGGAGATATTGGTATGCTGTTGGGGCATGCGGGGGCATTGCAGAATGCATCTGGGACCTGTAGGTGTCTTGTTTTCATTACATATTTCAGAAGCACAATGTAATTGCCTTTTTTGTGTGTTGCTGAAGAGGGTAATGATATAACCCTTCTCTGCAATTGTAAATCTCCAAGTGTGACCTGGTTACACAAGCTAAATGGCCTTCTTAAGGTCATGTCCTTGACAATGTACTTACAGTGTTGTTGATTTATACTCTCGTGTTTGTCCTGTTTTACAAATGCAAATATCTTCTCAGGTATTTAAAAACTACATCCGTGTTTTATGTAAAATACATCCATCCCTAAACCTTCTAGTTATACAGAATAAAGCCTTAAAAAATTTCAGCTTGAGCAGAGCAGCAAGCAATAAATAAATAACATATCCAATAATATATGCAGCAAAGAGCATCTTCATTGAATAAATACATCCATAACATTTTTAGAGATCACTACATCTAACCCCTCACTGGTACTCTGCCTCTTCTCTCTCCAGCTTCCCCCACACAGTTTCATAAAATATCAATATATTTGACCTAAAGACCAGAATTCTTTGTGTTTGGGAAAATGACATTGACAAAATTAATGGACCCCAAGAATATGACCATGAGCATATGCAAATTTGATCACAAGCCCCACAATTGTCCTGTTTTCTGGAAGGTATCTAGCATGGGACAGGTTCCTAAGCAGGAGTGTGCAGTACCATAGATATTCCCCAGCATGCTGAGTCGTTAGTGAAAACGAGTGCCATGTTGTCTGGATGCAGTGATGAGGAAGGTATTCATGCCACATAACAGACTGCTCTGGATGCTTTTCAATTGCTGCAATTAAAACGAGCAGGCTAAATCAATGTAACATATTGTATGGAGATGGCTGGCATGTTGCTCTGAAAATAAGATCTGTAGCTTTTAAGTATAAATTATTCTGTGCAATGTGAATTGCACACGCCAAGTCTGAAAGCATAGCAGCAGGAAAGAAATAAGAATGTCCTCATTCATCTTAACTTTGAAGTCTAAACAACAATTTATATATATATTATCGATTTGCTACAGAAACATGGGAACATCCAAAAAATGGTTTTATTCCGCTTTAGCTGGAAATGCTGATATTTGCCCTGTATGTGCATAAGTCTAAGCCAGTGGTATGAATAAAAAATAACAAAGTCATAAAATCAACCTAGGGCAACACTGGCCATGTTCTGTTTCACTCTCTGAGAGTACATGCAAGGAATTCATGAGTATACTAACCGAACATTTCACCTTTATAAAAATTAGCTTAAAAATTTTTACTGAAAAAAATTATACATGCTCTAATTATCTTTCCCTTTAACTCCTCTGAATGTAAGTTCTGTCTCCACATTGTATAGGAAATAGGATGCAGAGATGCTGCTGCCCATGTTACCTCCAGATGCTGCTTGGGTTTGGCACTTTGCGATAAGACTGGGCTGCTTTGGTGGTGCAAGCTAGGACTTCCACACCATGTGCCACTGCGTCCTATAAATATCCCTGCTTGGATCTGTGCCAGTTTGGGTGCAAACGCTGTGTGTATGGCTTTGTGTGGTACAGTGAAACTTGCCCTCTCTCTGTCTTACTCTTCAGTCATCTCTTCCCCTGGGGCTGTGCCTGGGGCCACACTGGCCATCCTGAAGGGCTGGGCAGGGGCAGTTGGGAGGGCACGGGTACACTCCCTGTTGACTCCATCTCCTAACCCTTCCCTGCTCCATGGGCCCTTGTGAAGGTTGGGCCAGTTGCACCTACACACCTGGTTCACTGGGTGCCCAGTGTCTGTGGTGAGGCTGGGTGCAGCAGATGAGAGGATACATTTTCACTCTGCCCTAGGCTTTCGCCGTGCTGAGTCTCGCTCCCTGTGCACACTGCCATAGGCATGGGGCTGGTGAGGGAGGAGAAAGCATTGGTGGGGAGGAGGCATTTTTGCCCATCTTGTCCTTCTTCTTGTGCTGCTTTTGCTTTGTGTAATGGGAAGACAGCTTGTGGCATGCTAGGGGCTGCCAGGACTCTTGATCTGCTCTCATTCTGCTGGCCAAAAACCTCTGCTGTGCTTAGTGCCTTGTCAGCTAAGGTGCTTCAGACCCCTTGCAGCAGGGATACTGTGTGGCTACGTGCTTGGAAAGGGCCTGACACAACAAGGTCCTCATCTTGATCACACCTCTGGTGTCAGCATGATGCTGGAATCCCACTCACTGCCAGGGATTTACCAAGGGGAATGGAGAAGAGCAACAGCTTTTGGGGTGGTGCAGCCCAGCAGCACTGCTGCGCTCACCACGGCGGCTCCCTCCTCCCTGCGCCGGCCAGGCTCTGCCTGCCTGCAGCAGAGAGAAATGCCTGTGTTGGTGCATGTGTGTTTCTTTTTCCCCAGTTTAATGAGCTCGTGACCCCTAAAGGAGTTGCTGCTCTTGTAATGGGTACTTTTTACGGTGACGCATGTAGCTTTTGGCACTGTGTGGGCAAGTATGGCTCTGTATATGGAGTATCAGACACATTTGCTTTCTCCTGTTGTGCTCCATTGGGATAAAAAAAAAACAAACAAGAAGCATTTTGGTAATTCTTATATAAAAAGCAGATACCTGCAGTTGGTAGCTCATGAGTCTAAATTAACTTTATGGTAAGAGACAATTGTTCCGAGAAGAGGTCTTGGGGAGGCAAAGAGAGCCAACTCCTTTAGAAACCCTGTCAGTGCCACGGCACTGTGACCCAGTGCCAGCACCAGCTGATAAAAAGCTGATAAAAACATCAGCTTCTGGAAGGGGAGTGAAAGGGGGGTTACAGTTTGAACAATGGACTAGTTTTAACAAAAATTAATCTTTTTTTCTTGCTTCTACTCTTTGTACTCTTTGTACCATGGTATTGTCATTACATGGAATGGGATTTTTGACCTATTAATTGATACATTTGCCATATCTATATTCAGTAAATAGGAAAAAATGAAGTGGATGTGACCACTATGCAGCTGAGGCCAAATGCGGCATGGCCAGGAGTGTCTTATGTCTGCAGTGAAAGAACAAAATTTAGCAAAACATTTTAGAGCTTTAGCAGAAATCTGCAGTTACAGTACAGCATTTTGTCAGTCAGACTCTTGAAAAATCACTAGCAAGGTATGCACTCATTTTTTTACAGAGAAGGTTACAATTTTCTTACAGCAACAAAATTAGCATTAAGAGCTGGCTTCACGCAGACATTTATATGCTGGCATGAGTCATGAACTTGAAAAGAAGTCTGCCTAGGTAATTAATTTTCTCTGTGTTATTGCAGATCTTGTTATTTGCTCATATATTTTTTGAAAGGATTAGTTTAAAATTTATTTTGACCGTAAGACTTTGGGCTGAATTTAATTTTAACAGTACTCTTCAGCATGGCTTCCAATACAGGAGATGATGGAAATTCTGTTTTAAATTCATGAGTCTTGTGCTTTAAGTACTTGCCTGGCATTGAGTGGATCTGCCACAGAAGACCAACACATGTGTGTGATCCTTTGCAAGTTGTTCCCTGCTTCATCTGCCATCTTTAAAACAGGGCTAATTATATTCATTGTAGAAATGTCCAGGAGTTGAAAGTCTTTGTGAAGAAGCCTAGTTTCATGATGGCAGAGATTCCCTGATTGGTGATCTGAAATGTCTCATGTCACAAAGCTGTGATTTTGCAAGGATGGTTGAAATGTCATCATACACGTGTGGAGAGGACTGAGTCATCTACCTCATTCTTCCTAGGCTGTGGCAGTAAGGAAAATAAGCACAGGCTGGTACCAGAGCTAACTCTCATAGCAACCACCTATTTGCTTCAGACTGACATCCCTTTGAGAATCTCAGCTAGGGACACTTCTTGAAGTGCTGGAAGATGCCCCAAATCTAAGACAGCACTGCAGAGCCCTCTTCTCTTCACCTTCATTATTGCTTCTCTTGACAAAACTGACACATAAACGAGAAGAGATTCAAAATAAAGGGCAGAATTAATTGGATCTTACAAGCACCAGCTCATCAGGCAGTGTCCAGTTGATGCTGAAGGTCACCTGAATGCTGCTGACAGGCCAATAAATAAACACACTCCGTGCAAGCGAGGCAAAGGAGAAGTTAGTTTGCAGCCCTGCAATCCTCTGGTTTTGACCGGTGTTTTGATGTGGTCTAGATACCCATCTAATTGTGCTGGCACAAAGCTTCTGAAGGCTTTCAGTGGCACTGCCTTATGACCATAAGTACAAAATGGCATCTGCAAATAGGCAAGGGATTCAAAAATACGTTCTGTGCTGCTGAGCACGTCACTGATGTACTTAACCATGCTGAACCTCAAGAGTACAATACTGAATTTTTGGGATATGAGAAAGACCAGTGTGCTAGATTTATTGATTCTCATGCAAACTGCGGTGCCACTGGATAAAAATAAAAGCACACCTGCAATGAAAATGCTTTTATTAGCAAATTCATTCTTACAAAAATACATGCTTTAGGTCCTAAGAGTTGCTGGCTTGGGAAAGTACTTTTTATTGAACATTTTTTTTAATGCTTGGATGCATATTTTAATGACATATTTTGGACACCAAGTATTTATCTCTTGGGAAAAAAGGGGTTTTTTTTTTAGCTTACTGAACCCTTGAGCAATCAATTGGTTGCCATCCATAGATACATTTATTCTAAAATGATGATTAATATGGTTTACAAGTGTTACTGTGAGAGTCAGTTTGGAACAGCTTGAATACCTAATGTGGTAAGAAACTGCAATCAGTTGCATGATAATGTAACGTTTTTCTGAAGTTTGTGCTGTATAACTTTTCTGGAACTTGCTTTCCTTCAGGAAAAAAACAGGTACTTTTTGTTTGATACTGCTTTGGCAACAAGCAGACATCAAACTAATCAAACCCTCTGGTTCATGTGGGTTTTGTTAGCACCAAGACTTGTTTTACATGAGGAAAGAAAAGGGTTTGTTTAGGGAGAGATTTCTGGAAAAATCTGAGACAAGCACTAAAAGTCAGCAGTACTTGTGCTTTCATATGGGTCATGTGCTTCTCCCACCTGCACTGTGTTTGGGATGGTACTACTAGAGTAGACCCATTTCATTTGACCATGTGTGTGGACATCAAATGCATAAGAGTTCCCCAGCTCTCTGACATCCCAGATGAGAGCACTAAATAATTATAAGCAAATTTGCTTTCCAGGCTCGAATGCTTCTGAAGGAACTGCTGCTGGAAAAGGCCTCTGGATGAGTGGCTTGGGTTGTGAAGGAACACCATCTTGGAAGCAATATGCTCAGAAAAAGGCCTGGGAAAAAACTATCCTAGCCAATATATGGCTCAGATGCCAAAGTATGCAGCAAAACCAAGTTAAATAAACTTTGCAATCTGTTTCTACTGCTGATTGATAGCTGCTCACTAGATGTCATGATTTTGTCCTTCTCCTTTGGTTTACTCTTTTCTATTTTTAAGAACTCATATTTTGGTATTTTTCTTCACATTAAACATAACAGATAGGAAAAGAGAAGTCCATGGCGTTCCTTACTTTCCTGGGTGTCTAGTTGTTGAAGAAAGGAAGACTTGAGAGACCATCTGGTCAAGCTTCCTGGGCAAAAGCCAGACTTCTGTCTGGCCTCACCTGTGGTTCCTGTCCTCCTCACAGGCTTAGCATAAGAATATGGTCTCTGTCCTCTCTGTATTATCTTAAATACCTGATAGAGATGAATGCGCAGGAAAACAGCAGGATGATTAAATGTTCCCAGTACTGTGTTGCCAATGGATTGCCTTCAATGATGTCCACCTTTGTATTCTACCAGATACTTCATGAGGGAAATTACTGTGTGGTCTCCAGCTGCAAAGGCTTAATGCTGAACCTGCTTGCAATTGCAAGTCCTCTTTCATCTTGGAAATGACACTGGTGGCATTTTTTTCTGAGCCTGTTTCTTTTGTTTTTCCTCCAAGGGTAGAGGCTTTTTCTCCAAAGCCAAGGGTGAAAACAGGCATGAGTTGAAGGTTGAGAAAAATTCCCACTGTTTAAAACAATGATTAAATGTTCTTTCAGAACAGAAGAAATGAATTGCATTTTGTTAAAACATTTAAACCTGGTGGGAATACAATCTGATTCCTGGCAACTATGCTTCTCTCTCAAGCTATCATTTTTAGAGTCTCACCCTTTTTCTGAAATGCTGTCTAGGCTAGACACTAATTCCTCTGCTGACTTCTATTTATCTATCTCACTTATTTATTTTCCCTTCCTTTGCTCTGGTGGAAGGGAGTGTCCATTTCGGGTTCTGATTGCTTTTTCAGTAAACTGTGAGTTTATGCTGTTTGTGCAGCACCTGACAGAGTTCGTTCTCCACTCACACCTAGGACTCTCCGGTATCACAGCTACACTCAAGGAATTGTGCTGCTTTGGGAATATTACTGGTGCAAGGAGATCAGGGAGTCTGGTGGCTCCATCTGTTTTCAGGTCTCTCTAGGTTCCAGACAGTGTTGGTGAAATGATCCCAATCTAGTCATTCTCCATTGCAGGAGGGGAGGAAAAGGTCCTGAGAGGGATGAGCTCCTCTGTGAGGATTGGGGAGAGGTGGGAGTGGGCTTTGGAGGGACCAGCAGCTGCACAGGTATCTCCCACCCAATCTGGGCTCAAGGTCTCTTTTATGTTAAAAAAAAATAGCATTCAGGAGGCTGCATCTCAGTATACAGCTGCTGTTGTGTTGGCCTGCTTGGTGAATTGTTCTGGGATAGCTTGAATATGAAAAGCATGAAGAGAAAATTCCTTTTACTGTACTATATTACCAGGAAAGCCAGAGTGATTTCCAAAGGTAGTCTGGCAGGATGAGAATTGCCAATAAAGAAAATTTTGCTTCCAGCTTAGAGGGGAAATTTGCATTGCCCTATCTCCTTTTCCATAGAGAGGTATATATGCAGATATATATATATATATACACACAGAAGTTATTTGCTTTTGTAATAAAAAAGTTTTGTTTGTTCAGCATGCTTTGGTGTCTAAACCTACAACTTCTATTTTAACAACACAATTGTTCTAAGATGTGAACTGAAGTTTTGGTCATTTTTCAGCAACTATACAAATTACAATCTCAGTTATTCTTGCTGCAGAAAGACAGGCTGTCTCCTATCTCCTGTGTGAGCCATTCATGGCATCAGTTTGGCAAGAAGAAGCTTTGTCTGAGGAACAGTTTTGACACCCCTGAGATTTTTGCATATGAGTAATTTTTTGTCTACAAGTAGAGTGGTTTATACTGCAGTTCTGCAGCACATCCATCTTTCTCCATGGGTACTAGCTAGAGGATAGAGTGTAAAAATTTTCATTTAATACAGATTTGCAGTGACCTTTGATGCATGAGCACACTGAATGGAGAGGACAGAAGCAAAAATTCGTGAATGATGTGGCCAGGTTTTGGCTAAATCTGAGTTGGATCTTGGGTTGCTTGGTCTCGTTTCTCAACTCCATACTTCTTCTTTGCAAGTTATGTTAAAAACCCCTCACCTTCCTGCACTTGCTTTCTTCTCAAAAGGCTATGTGAAGAACTCTGAGTGATGCCAAAAGCAATATTAGTTTTTGGAATCAGCTTTCAGCATGTGCTGAAAGTTGTGTAATTGGCACCTTACCTCTCAGAAAGACTGGGTGCTTTACTCTCCTACATCTCACAGACATGTGGGACATGGGAAAGTTGTTTTTTTTTCAGATGCTCAGAGACCTGACTAGAGAACTAAATGGTCTGGAAGCATATCAAAAGTTTCTTCACCCTGGGTTCAAAGCTAGGCCCATCTTGACATTAGACTCATTCTCCAGGCTATAACAATATTTTGGGGAAGAAAAAGAGTCAAATGAAACTTTAAAAACTTCATACTAGTTAGAATACAGTAGAAAAATTATAAATAATATAAATAAAAGAATTTTGTTAAAACATAAGGGAAAAGCAGTAATAGCACAACAATAAGTACAGAAAAAGAAACGTGCGCAAGCAGGGGAGTGAGATGTTGGCAGTACTGCATCATCCACAGGGGAGCTGTGATTCAGGGTTGGCTTCCAGGTGATCAGAAGAGATGTCTTGTGCTCTCAGCTTCAAAGTAATGTTGCCTCTAGAGACTCCAATGCTTCTGTCCTAAAATGAACATGCATTCTGAAAGTCCCTTAACATGACAAAGTCATGTTTTTACCTGCATTTGGTGAACTGAAACAGGAATGAATTACCATAATACCTGTCTGAGAGCATATGGTGGTGCACTTTCAATTTACTTTGAAGTACAGGGCAGAAACTGTGAGGGTCCAGAAGTTGCTTCAGATGTTGTTCATCTTTCCTTGCTGCAGGTGCTGCACCCTGCATCTGAGCAGTGATTGGATGGTGGACGTCAGTACCCACTTCATTGCCTTGGTGCATGTGAACTGGAGCTCTGACTCTCAGAGATGGTGTTTTTTTAGATAGTTTAAATAATATTTGGGTTTAGATTATATTTATGAAGCATCTCGAAGTCCGCATAAGATAGGTCATTCAGGACTATGTGTGTGTAAGCACCTTGTCTCTCCTTTACAGCAGCTGCCTAAGCAAGTTTTGTGATTAAACGTTGTATGTTTTGGACTGCGGTTCCACAGCGCGAGTGGTTTGGCAGCAGCTCTGGATGAGCAAGTTCCCGCCCCTGGCACTGCACTTAGGGTGGTGTAAACTGGTGTAGGAGTGGGGTTTGCCTTTGATACAGCTGGGAGCCTGTTCTTGACCCTGGTATTACCACTGACCCACCACACTTATGAATTGCTGAACACTGCGATATGCACAACAGAATAATTACTGCATAGCCAAACGTGACTTGAAAACGGCTTTTCGTTCAGTGAAGAATCTTCTTCCTGTGGCACAGCTGCTCAGAAAAGGCTACTGGGGATGGGGCGCTGGTCCGCACTCACCAGGGAATGAGCTGGGCTTGGTGAGACAAGCAGGAAACCAGTGCTAGTGCTGAGACACCCAGCTGGAACCATTCCCTGCTCCTGGCCCCTGGAGTTCACACCAAGACAATGTGTGCTCAGGGCTCTAATGAGGAAAAGCATTGTTCATTACTCATAATAACAAACTCCCGAGTCTCCAGATAAAGAAAACACTTCAGAATAAGGTAGACCTGGAGATTTAGGCTGGAGTGTCCTGAAGGGAGAAGCAGAGCTATTCAGATGATATGATAAGGCGAAATACTGGCATGTATTTCTGCTGAGATCTCCTCTTCATAAATGGCTAAGTAAACAAACCAGGGAGCTGCTGGCCAGTTTGTCTCACTTCAGTATCTAGCATAGTGAAAAGCAAACAAAGAGATTATTCTGTAAGCAGTCAGATGGTAACAGGTTGATATATTGTGGGGAACGTGGATTTTTAGAAAATAGCAAACGTTGCAAAGCCTGTGTAGTTTTGAAGCAATCATAAGCTTTTTAGTAAGGTAGTTGATGGAAATTCAGGGCTGATATAAAATTGAAACTGAGTCTAGGAATTAATGAACACATTTATGCAAATACCTTTATGTCAAGAGTAAATCTGTATTTAATTTTGTTTGTATTTTGCTTTCATGAATGATCTGGAATTTTAAACTAGATGGTTACTGCAGTTTGTGGAAGGTTAGTTTTGGAGCACTGAAACTGCCAAAGGTGATGGAGAGCCCTAGCAAAAGCTGAGACTTCAAGAGGAAATTCAACATCATAAAGTTATGTCAACGAGAAGAAAAAATCCCAAGTCAAACTTTTATCAGTCAAAACCCATAAAAAAAAAAAAAAAAAGATTATATAGTAACAGTGTGGAAGAGGATCTGGGCATTAACAGATAACAAATTAAACACACCATAGTGTAACTTGCAAAAAGGCAAAACCTGTTCTGGGCAAGGTTCCTAATGTTTCTGCTATATCTGATCCAGGATTCCCTCCTGTTCTTCCCTATAGGGGCTTAGTTTTATATGCTCCACAAACTTTTAAATAAAGCTTGCAGAATCCTGAAACACAGTTTACAAATAATGTGTGTTAAACTAATTGCATGTTTTAGTTTCAAGTTCCATACCGTGTTTTTTTTCTGTGTGTGTGTGCACACCCTGGTCATGTATTTATATTATTACAGGTCACGTATTTATATTATTACAGGTCACAGTAATGTTTCTGAGTTATATTTATCCTTTGTCTTCCTTTTAAATCCTCAGAGTGATCATTTCTTTCTGAACGACATAGGCAACACCAGGAATACTTCATGGAAGAACAGAGAACAGCAAAGGACAGGGGTAGCACAAAAAGTTAGGAAAAACTACTTTAGGCTTAAGGCCAGCTTTCATGAGAAGGCAGGTAGAGATCGAAATATAGTGTGTAAGAGGAGGGCCAGGGATACTTTAACATTATTTTAAAACATAATATTGGTATTTTTAAAAGTAGTAATAGAAAGAAAATAATTACCGCATGTGACCAAAGAAATAAGCCAACAGAAAAAGGGTGACTCAAACTATGTATTAGGGAAAATATGTAAGACTGGTCAGAAAAAAGGAAGGATTTTCATCACCCATGAAGTTTGGTGTGCTCAAAACAAGCTTAGTTCTTAGAGTAGGTCTAAAGAAACTTTATTTTCTATGGAAAAAATGGACTTTATTGAAACACAGTATTATCTCAAAAATTGCTTGCCATACTAAAACAATAACTTTTTGTCAGAAGATTCCCTTAAATTAAAAACTAAATGTTGAGATTTTCTACTGATAATTTACATTAGGGGCAGGAACAGAGGCAAAATTTTGTGTGAAGGTGAAGGTTTTTTCAACCAGCTCCCTGTCTTGCTTTGCTTTGTCTGTGTAATGGTGCTAAGCGTTGGTGAGATGGAGAACTCAACTGTACAGGTCTGTCAGGAAATCAGGCATCCAAGAAGGGAGAACACCTCACCCTCTGAGCTTCAATCATCTCCCCGCTGCAGGGATGCCCAGAGCCCAACAGCAGCAGTAAAGCCTCCCCAGATGTGGCTTGGAGCCCTTGTCCCTGCAGGGTGCCTCCCTTCTCCTCCAGAAAGTGTCTTTCTTCCTTGCAGCTCTGAAATGTGTGGAGGGAGAGCAGTCTCCATTGCCTACAGCTCTTCAAAATTGTTTTCCCTGCAGAAAAAGGAACTTCTGTAGTTTTCTGCCTCCCTTTGCCTTACTGCCATAGACTCCTGGGAAGGGTGGAGGAAAATGTGTCAGTGGAAAACAAGGAGTAAAGCTGTGGTGCACGTTGTACAGTTTTTCTGATTCCTTAGCATTTAGGCAGAGCAAAAATAGCTTTAAAGAGAAAGAGGCAGTCTTGAGTTCAGGTCTGTGTCTTCAGCAAACTGAACAATTATATGCCTTATAAACTCCGCAGTGTGATGGGTTAAGGAAATGCCCCTTTGCTTCTAGTGAACGAGTCTGAACAATCTAAATTTAGTGATAGTTATAAAATTACCAAACAATTAGGTTTCCTTCCTAGTCCATGTTCATAAATGGCAGCAGCCAAGACGTGCATGGGTGTTCCATGTCAGAGCAGGGGTAAATGAGTGGGGCTCTCCAGGAGGGCGAGCAGAGGCTTCTGCGACAAGCCTGAACACTTGGCAGGCAAGGGAGCGGAGAAGGTGGTGACAGCAGGGGAATGCGGGGACTGCCGGTGGCCTCCGTGGAAGGGCACAGATGAGGCTGTTGCTTTGTGTTAACCTTTCAAAGCAGTGGGCATTTCTCAAGAGAGCCTATCTGCCTTTTTTCTAAATATAGGACTGCCTTTGTCTGTCCTGGTCAGTAAGTGTGCTCCGTGGGCTGTAGGTGCCAAAACTGTCTGCAGACTCCATCCTTTCTTTTCCTCCTGCCCTCCTTGTGCCTTTTGTGACCAGCTCTGTAACGCACTTGTAAAAGCTTTGCCACTCCTAATTTGCCTACTGTCATTCCCTGGCGTGGAGCTTGCTCCAGGGAGGGTTCAGGGGCCGCCTGTCCTGTGTCTGAGTCTCAGGGATGTGGGAGAGTGCCTGGCTCTGCACAGGGCTCAGGTGGGATTTGGGGCTCAGGTGGGATTCACAGGCAGTGAGTGATATTTCTGATGGATGGGAGTGTCTGTCAAACAGTGCTCTGCCCAGCTTTACTTCTCCCCATCACCAGTAAATTCAAATGAAAGTCAGAAGAGCTATCCTGCAGAAGATCTTGTTCTCTTAACAGGAGTCTGTACATTAGGGGACCATGTTTCACTCTCACAGGTCAACACCAGTATTTCTCAGCTGAGTTCAGACCAATCCTCTGGCCTCAAGTTCAGAATAGCACCCTTCTTCAAGAAGATTCTTGAGCACCTGCTTTCATTTGCAGATCTGTTTTTATAACATCCTGTTTTCTAGAGCGAAAGGCAGGATAATGTCCCTTGGGAATGAGGGCTCGGATGAACAGCAGTACTGAAACCTGTGACTACATCCCTTCCAGTTTAGTGAGACCTGAAGTCCTCTTCTACAGAGAAACTTGATCCATCTAAACCTGAATCTTCATGCAAAAGCTTAAGCTAATAGATCAGGTAAAGTTTAAATCAAATTGAAATCTAAAATGTATTCATTTAAAAATCACTGTTTCTTTTAGATATTTATTCCTAAAAGTTGTTTGTGTAAAAAATGTCATCTTTACTGATTTAATTTTTTCTTTGGTCCAAAACCAACTGTCTTTGCAGCCACTGTATTTTTCCCTCTCTATGTTTCTTTTTGAAGATGTTCAGCTTCATGGATCTCTTTTTTCCTCCCCTTTTCAGGCATTATTTTGTGAGCAACTCTTTACAGAGTTCAGCATTTGTAGACCTTTGCTAGTGCCATAGCAAGAATGCTAGTGATAGCAGTGCATTTTCTTCTAAGGGACTCATTGATTACAGATGAGGTGCCAAACTCCTCTGAGATGTAGGTACATCAGTATAAGAACTGGCATACTGGCTGAGATTAAGAGGATCCCTAATGCCGTAATGCTGTTTTCTATGGTAGGCAGGAATGATGATTAAAGAAAGTGTAGAAGACAGTAGAAAAATTAAGAAGTATAAGAAGATACAAGGTGTATTTTCCCATTCCCAATGGTTAGTGATTTAGGGTTTTCTTGAATTATACAAAAATCTGAGCGATTTTGTTTAATAGCCACTGATGGCTGGGATTTTCTATTGGAACTTTTCTATTCAGTTTTTGAACTCATTTTCCCTCCTGGCTCTCTCAGTCATGACAGTGAATTCCACAGTGGAGTTATATATGGCACAGAAAAATAGTCCCTAATGCTGATAGGGCCTGTCCTTTTGCAGAAAGGGAAAACAATAGGTAATGTGACCTCTTTTAGGAGTAGCAAGCCCTGAATATGCAGGGGTGTAGGAGAGCGAATGCACAGTTACACAAAATGTTTAATTGCTCCAGTTTAATTGCAGGCCACTTTTGAAAGGGCACCTGTAATCATCTGTTCCTCCTGCTTCCCCTGCACCAGGTATAGCAGCTGGGTGACCTCAGGGAGGTGATCTGACAGAAAATCAATCCACCATGAGACTATTAATTTTCCTCCAGAGTAGCAGCCTTACCTTACAGCCACTAAACCAGGAGCATGTGGACAGACATGAGGAAAGCAGAGGGATGCAGAACCACTCCTCCAGTGGCAGCCCACCACCAGATGGGTTAAGTCCATCGTGAGACTGCACAGGCTTTCAATGGCAGGAGTGTTTGAGAAGTGTAGAGCATCATATACTGTTTATCATATAGATACCATAGCTTTCTAGGGCTCTCTCATTAAGTGAGAAACTTGTTTTTTTGTAGTCCACTAAGACAAATTCCATCCTCCGACATGGGCACAACTGCCACCTAATTTTAAACAGAACATAGTTTATTAACTATGAGGAGAACAATGGGCTTGTTCCTATTGTGCTTGAGTAGGAGGAGCCTCATAAATGTAGTTCTCCAATCTGTTTCCCTGACCTCACTTGGAAAAAAAATCCCACCAACTATGCTACAAATGGTAGCTACAAGTTTTCCTCCTCTGTTACTGCTCTTCAGATCTTAAATCAAGATTTTCCATTACAACACAAGGCATTGATGTACTGCTGTTTTGTATAATGCACAGTGCTCTACTTGCATATTGGCAGTGCCTTTATGCTCCAGTGCTGTAGGGAAGAAATAAGAATTTACTTGCAGAGGAAGCGACAGACACTGTCAAGTTCACTTAGGTGTTTGGATTTAACTTCTTAATTTAAATCAAAAGAACACTGATTCACTTAATTTCTTTTCCTCTTTATATATCTCAATATTTAAGTAGAATAATATGACTTTTGCCATAATTATATTTCTCATTTAATAATATTCAGCTGAAAATAAATGTGACAGTTTAAAACATTAAAAGATCCTGAGTCAGCTAACAAAGCTACAAAGCTCAGACCCTAAAGGACTGGGAGGTTCTAATAGAGATTTGTTTCTTATATCTGTTTACAAAATTTAGTCTGATTTTTAAAACTGAGTGAAACTTCCCCCACTTAAAAAGCCCACAAAGCTTTGTTAAGAGAATAAACAGAAAAAGGCTCCGAGTAATGCATGAGTTCCAGAGGAATGCTATCTATGGTCCAGCTGCAGCTGAGGCTGTGGAACACTGATGGCTCCATTTGTTTGTTTGCTGCAGACACAGAGAGCTCTCCTCCCCTCTGCCGAGAGTCCCCCTGCATTTGTTGGATTTCCACCAGAAATACTAGAGTGTAAGTCTGTGTGTCACCACAATCTTTGAGCAGCAGAACTGCTACATTCCTCTTAGCCTTCATCAAGTGGGCATCATGCTTTGTGCTCTGGTACCTCCTGCAGCTGCACCGATGGAGGGATTACACCACTGTGCAAAGTGGAACACTCTGTTTGTTGGATAGTATTTCAAAGGTGAATCCAGAGAAACTGATAAAAGGTCACAAAGGAGGGACAGAGGGGACGATATGGAAGTTTTCCTGTGTGAAGTTCTTCTATGGCTTTCTGTCCAGTGGAAATAATACGCCTGAGAAATGGCTTCTCCATCTGAGACCCTTAGCTGGACCTGAGGTCATCCTGGAGGTAGCAGATATAGCTTTGATATAGAAGATATACCACCCAGAGGTGCATAGCTTTCTCTGCCTTTAGTTCAGGAGCACTTTTCCACAAGAGAGCAGGAAGGATTCTGTAGTTACCATTTCCTGGGGTCACTGTGGGATTCACCACACTGTCCTAAAACTTAGTAAAGAATCACAGGGAAAAAAAATCAAGTTATTTAGATTTAGACAAACATTTAAGCATGTACAGAGATTTTAAAAAGCTGAAGAGTCTTTGGACTACAAACATACTCAAAGCTATGCAAGTAGTTAGCTTCTACCTTGAATCACAGCCATTGTCAGCAGCCTGTGATTAAATAAAGAGTAAGAGGGAGATTTATATTTCACTTTGGATGTTTCTCAATGGTTCTGAATTAAAGTAACACAATACCGAGAGCATTCATTCACAATTCAGTAGAGTAACTACAGCAGCTTAAAAATCATTCAATTTATTGGAATAATCCAGATGGTAGACAGACATATACAGGCATCATCTTCTCGATCCCTCTAGGCTGATGGAACGGGTCACTGCAACCATCTGTTCACCACTGCACTGTGCTGGTAGGTATCAGAGGTACCAACAGACCAGGATGTGTGAAAGCTGACTGCTTATGGTTCAAGCAAGACATCACAGTCAGATATTCTCTGACTATCAGTGTAAACCATTCGAGCAAGCCAAGATGTTTTTGCTTAAAATGAAATAAGAGGCAGCATAAATTTTTTTCTCTCTGTGGACCCATGGGATCAGTATTTTCTGTTAGGACAGTGATGATTCACCCCAGATTACAAGAGAACTTCTTGTAATGGTACAGCTGAGAGCCTGAGGGAGCAGAAGACACTGTCATGGGTGATTTTCAGCCATTACTTTGTTGCTTCATGTCCATTGTTGGAATGTTCATCTGAAGAACACCAGGCCTGGGCACCCTCAGCAGCAAAGTACTGCTGCTTGCCTTCTCATAAGTACCAGCAAAAAGTTAAAACCTATCTTTTTCATCTCAGATAACCTGCATGGGCCTCTCCTCATGTGGACATTCTCTCCTTTTCTTTGGACTCCCTTGTTGGCTTGTAGCCAGTCTCTCCAATCCTCATGTGACAGTTCAAGTGCCATAATTTCATCGTAAGGCCAACAGTGAAGTTGTGCTGGCACAGGGACTGCTCTGCATCCTTGGCTGTGAGTAGAGCTAAGTCAACAGGGATTGCTCAGGCAACATTGCTGGGTCCACTGTGTTCCCAACTGTGTGCAATTTAGTGCTGTCCCATAGAGGAGTGGTAGGAGCTCTTGCCCATTGTGTCTTCACCTCTGAGAGCTGCTCCAACAGACATTGGAGCCTGCTCCAAAAAGGCCTCGAGTTGGGGGCACTGGTTACATGAAGGCTCTTGGTCACATGAAGGTGTCCATTTCCAGCTCATGATCAAGAAGTTTGGTCATCCTTGTTGCATTGCCATATCAATATTTTCATGTTTTCATTCTTTATCTGCTTTTTTTTCCTTTATTTCTCACATTGTCTGTCATAGAAAGATTTAGCAAATCTAGTAAAAAACCTTTACCTATAGTGAGTATACTATATCATAATATAGTGGAAGAAACCTGAATTGCTTTGCGAATTTCAGCTTAGCACCAGTGGTGGATGGAGAGATGTTATAGATGAAACAGGGGGAGGGACACTTACCCATCTTACTGCCAGGCACATGTATACCTAAAAGGGAAGCTACAGATCCTTTGAGTACTTCAGTCTGAGTTTTATGAGTAAACTTTTAAGTGACATTTCATTGAGAGATCATCATTAAACTGAGATCTTAAATAAGAGATATTGCTTGGGCTATCGAGTTTACAAATTACAGCTTTATGTACACTGAAAATTGGGGAACCTTGTTATTACAGGCAGATTGATAGTCTTACAAAGCTGTTACAGATGGCCATAGTAATTTTGAATGGAAAAGGAAATAAAACATATCCATTTGATCCTTGTAATTGCATCCTTATCAGAGCTTCAGTGACATGACTAAAAACTTATAATTCTAAATTGATTTTGCAATACAGGTCCAACTTTCTGTAAGACTTGAGTTAAAGTAGACACATAGGAAAGGGAAAACATGAATGCTGCTGGTTGGGAAGAAGAAGGAAATACCTGAAACCTGTTTCCTTTCCTCCATCTAGCTGTTTCTAGCTCAGAGACCAGAGCAGCAGACTGTGAAGCAGGGTGGTAAAAGGAATAAAAGAGTTAAAGTGAGTTTGAGAGAAGCAGAGGCAGTGTAGATCTGTGGAAGGAAAATGCTTCCCAAAATGGATCAAAAATAACAAATACAAAATGTACTGAATGAACTTTTGTTTTTGCTTCAGATTAACTTAAATTTTTTAGAAGAGAAAAAAAATACTTTCTATAACAACACGAACCCTGTGTATATTTACCTGAGGCTTATAAAAATAGCTCATATGACAAGTCTGGCTCCATAAACTCCGCCTAAGAAGCCTGGATCAGCAAAATTCAATCTGGAAGCTGTCTATAAATTTATGAAACCTGTCTGAGGTTTCTAAGTTAACTAATAAAGTCATCTTTTGTTTGTAAAAAGATGTAACAGTTTTATAAATTAATACTGAAGTCCATGGAAATAAATTTTCAGTGTGCTTTAGCTAACTTTTGTTTTAATTCTACCGATAAAGAAATGCTTACTCAAGGCCAGACACATAAAGTGAGGGCTATTTGTAAATATGTTTAATTATTTTTTGATATCTTTTTGTCTTTTTTACTCACTGGAGACTTTCAGCAGTTTCATGCTTCAAATAAATATTAAGGCAGAAGTTAAAGCAAGCAGTCAGCTTCTCTAAAGCCAATCAAATAGTGCTTTTCTGCATGTTTTACTAACAGATGAACAGGCAATCCCATTTATAGAGCATACTACATGTTGACAGAGCGCATTACTTCATTTTGCCGTATTGGCAATTTGAGATCTTAACAAAACAATGCTGAGGTTGCTCTCATTCTGTATTGCCATCCTTGGAATGTGGCTTGGGTTTTCATTAACTCTGTCGATACAAGGTACCATAGATGGAGGCAGATTTCACGGGGGGTGGTGGTGTAATAAACATTAGAGAGCAGAAAGTTGTAAACAGCTTAAATTCTTTGCCTGGTGCAGATTAATTCCTTTGCTTTAACACTCTCTTGTTCTCAGCATCCTGTGGAAGCTTGGCCTAATTGGAGGTGAATGGGTGAATGGCTCACAAGGGCTTTGATACCTCCCAGCTGTTGTGTGGAGAGAAGTGGTCTCAAAATTCTGCAGCCAGTGAATATAAGCTTCAATATAAACAGAAAATTTTGGAGATTCAGCCCAGCGCTTGGCTCACAGCATTCTGGCTCTGCTCAGGAGACAAATCATGTATAGGACCACTTCCAAGATTTCCCCTCAACTTTTCAATCAAGGGAGAAGGACAAAAAAGGGGAAAAAAGAGCACGGCTCTGCCTCATTCCCACTTTCCCCTACACTGGCTTCATTGAAATCACTGGTATTATCTCAGTTTCAAGCTAGAGTAAAGCTGTAGTGAAGCTTTCCAAGGCCTTTTCTGTATATACATTTTTGTGAGTCTTACCAGGACAGTTAAAGCAATGCAAGTCACTTGAGAAGAATTTAACTACGAAGGCACTGGGCATCCTTATTGCAGAAGGAGAGCAGGCTCACTGAGGATTCTTCAGGAATAGCTGTAGTGCTTTCAATTCATAGCTTACCTTTTTTCCAAAACAATTGCTGGAGAATAGACCAGTAATTTTTATACAACCCAGCCTTTCCCAAGATATTTTGCCCAAGGGGATCTTCCCCTCCCAGATTAGCCTAAATGTCATTGCTCAGCACTGGGGCTATACAACTTCTGTATCCCTGGATCTGGGAGGCTAGGGGCCGTGCAAAGGGAATAGCCCCAGTTTGGGATCTATTGGGATAACTGCATCCAAGCTATGAGAGATTCAGTATACTTACATCAGTAAAGGGTCCTGCAGCTTAAAACAATACAGCTCTCTGCAAGTAGAGAAAATACTTGGATGACAGTACGTCTTAGATGAATCCTGCTTTCATGTTCCAGTTACTTTTTAAAAATCGCTTTCTCAACAGGGCTTGTGCTCAGGGCTCCAGTTTCCAGGTAACAGGGAGCACCAGACATTCAAGTGCTGGGTGATTTAGCTTTTCACTGAATGCAGCTGGGAAGCAGTTGTGAGCACTAATGTATTATAACCCTTCAGTTAAACGTAGCTCTTTCTGCATAAGGACTAGTTTGTGAGAATGAGGTGCCATCTTCACCACACAGCAGTCATGTCTGGTGCAGCTGTCATCACAACTGCTGCAGGAGACAACTAAAGTGCAAGAAATACACCTTTTGCTGTATGTTTTCTGGGCTGTGTTTTCAGCAATGCACACTGCTCAGGACTGAGTTAGGCCATGAATCCTCTCAGTTGTAATCCATTTTGCCTGGACAAATAAGGCAGGCCTTCTTGCAGATCCCTTCCCCAAGCTCCAACCTGTGGCATTTTGGATTATATTTTGGGAACACGTGACCGTTGAAACAGTCTATCCAGCCAGCTGGAGAAAAGGTATTTAACACAGTCATTCTTTCCTTTGGATAGCACAACTTGTTGTAGGGCTCTGTACATGGATGTGTCTGGAATGGCAGCTTCTACAGGTGGACATGCATAGTCAGTATTCAGTTGGGTCTGGAAAAGTATTCAGCAGATCAAATATGGTATCTGCTTTAGACTGACACGTCCCAAACTCTTTTGACTCTATTGTCTATATAGAGTAGGTCTTCAGTGACTATAATGGGGACCAAGACATGTAACTCATGCATGGACACCAAGTAGCTGTCTGAATCTGAAGATGAATCCCACCTGGAACACTTGGACATGGTTGTTGGTGATGTTTTTTTCCCTACCTGCTTTAAAATGCTTTCAGGATTAGGGTAAGAGTCATCCAGAGTGTTTAATATTTCACATTTCCCCATCTCTCCTTTGAGTGCTAAAGTCAGTTCCCTCATACGCTCTCTCACTTGTGATAAGTCAGGAAAACTTTCACGCCTGAATCATTAGGTGATTGCAGTTTCTTACTAGAAAACAAATATGCTTTGATGCTTCTGCAGCCTCGAGGTGAAAAGAACAAGGAACTTATAGCCAGGGAAAATGATGCTCAAAAAAAACCTCATTACTGCTTGAAGACCTCAGAACTCCATACAGTGAAATTGTAACCATACATTGAAATGGTAACTGCACCTGTTCTTCAGAAGAAAAATAGATGGAGAATGCAAATTGTTAGAGCACGCTGTAGAAATACTCATTGTTAACTCGGTGGACAGCCATATATACAAGTTTAAAATAACTCCTCAGGAACTCAGTGTGTGACGTTATTGCAAGTGATTCCATTTTATAAATAAAAAAGAAGAAATGTTGCAAAAGCCATTAATCACAGTAATGAGTAGAAATTTGCTGCAGTGGAAAAAGCCAATTTGCTGGCCTTCAAATGTCTCAGTTTCAACTCCTTGAATCCAGTTCTAATCAAGCCAGGAAAACTATCCCTGGGTTACAAGCAGGCTGCATGGAGACTGCATTTATGACTTTGAGAAAATCCTCCTTGGCTGTCCCACAGCCCAAGGCCTGGGACTGACTCAGAGTGTATATCTTTGGTTTAGTACATCCAGTGATCCAAACCAAGATCCAGTGATCCTGAAAATTCTGGGATCCCATTTCTACTGCGGGCTGCCTGGCAGAAGTGCCCTGGAGTGGGCTGCCTGGCTGTAGGGCAGGCTGCCTGCCAGGACTTGGCAAACTTCAGGGCTGTGCCATCTCCAGCAGTGCCTCAGGGTATCAGAGGACTGTGGCAAATCCTAATTCCATACTAATTCCCAGTCTGGCTTTCTGGCTTCCCAGGCTCCCTGCCCTGGAGCTGAGATGTACTAGGATGTCTCCCAGGGACTGTCCCTCTGAGGACAGTTTGCATGAGTGCTTCCCCAAGGGCTCAGAGAAAAGGGGAATTTTTGTCAGACTTATTGCTAACCATGCAGACTACTTCGTGATTTGTTTTTTTCTGGCTCAAAAAAAGTTGAAGAATTTACAGTTCACAAGAAGCTTTAAAATGTTGGCTTTAGACTCAGTCGGATGAAAGTCAAATTTTGAAAAGCAAAGTTCCTTCTCAACTGGAACAACGAGCTCCAGTGAATACTATGAATAATACTATCCTGACTCTTAATTTACAGTTGAAATCCAGAACAGAAGAACACAAGATCCATCTGCTTACATGATCCCAAAATTACTGACAACTACAAAAACATTGTTTGTAGCCACTTTGCATATAGCCTGAAACATATTAAGCAATGGCTTCATTTCAAGAGGTTTGCTAACATCATGAATATTATTATTGTTGGTCACAAGAGGCTTGGTCTTGTTCCAGTCTTGAAATAATTACTTTTACACTGCAAAACTGGTTTATGAATTACATTAAATCAAAATGTACAGTAGTCCCATTACTTCTTGGGAGGTTTTATTGTGTAGTTATTACTCTGCACACTGAATGGATTTTAACCATCCTATAATATCCACAAAACAGTTTTGAATAAACTTTACATTTGTGAAAGAGCCCTTCCCCCTCCTAAATTCTTGTCAAATATCCAGATGGTAAATTTAGATAGAAGCCCATGCTTCTATCCATTGTTGATAAGCCTTCCTCTCTGTAGTCAGAGTGAGCAGATCATGTATCTGTAGCTGATTTCTTTCAAGTTAGTGTTTTGTGATTTATTTTTTTTATATATAGCTGCAATTTCTGTAAAAATCATATGTAATGAAAGAAAATTGTGCTTTTCTCCCTCTCCAGTTCTTGGAAGACATTTTAGGGAGAAGGATAATTGCTAGTGAGAGCTCAGCCCAGCAATGCAGTTACAGTGAACGTGAGTTGCAAGGAGATAAACAAGGAAAGAAATACATGGAGATCTACCCATTTTCAGGAATTAGAAAAATCTTCCAGTGAATTGTTGCTTTCCCAGATGTATATCATTTACAGAGATGAGACTTCACTGAGGTTTTTGGTTTGTATGCTCAAGCCCCCCTAAGCTGTTTTGAAACTCTAAACCTGGAAGTTACGTTTGCTTCCATTATTTTTCCTTCTTTTTCCTCCCCTTAATTTTTTCCCTCTTATTCTGGTCTGCCTTTTTAGCTTGTCCTGTCATCAAGGAAAACAAAACATTTAAAAAAAAAAAAAAAGGCCTGAAACTCTGTCATTTATCTTCACATGAAGCAGTGTGTGATCCAATTCATTTAAATTGCAGCCTTTGGGGAGAGAATAAGATGGCAGGGTAACTGGTAGTTTCTTCCGCAGCTTTAAAACCTGAATGAATTCTAGTGACCCACAGGGCAAATGCTAATTTTTGTTGAAAAACTACTTTATGCTGTGTGATAGGGTCATATTTTTGATTTACATCTTAGTAGTTTGGAGTTGTAGTTTAAAGATATTCTAGTGAATTTTCACTGATGCTGGAGATAGAGACCAATGTACAAACATAAGGGCTGCGAAGTAATTTAACCTTCTTCTAAAATACAAGTATTTTAGATTAGATTTCTTTGCCAGGCTGCTGCTAACTGATAGTGCAGTAATGTGCACAATCACATACAGAATGTCATTGGCCTATAAATTATACAGTATATATACAGTGGCCTAGAAATTAAACAGTGAAGTGATTTATTGGATGAAAAAATGATGAATGTGGTAACTAGAATGAAATAGCCAAGTGAATTCTGGTGACACATCAGTGATAACACACTTTCATTAGGGAAAAGATTTGACTTGTGATTGCTGTGTGAGTTGTCCATTTCTTATAGGGAGTGCTTACCAGAAGAGCTGGTTTTGGCCCTGGGGCCCATTGTCTTGAGTCTTGCCCTCCCCTGGGGCTACTCTTGCATTGTCTGCTGCTCCTTCCCAGGCAGGGTGCCCCATCAGGCAGCAGCAGCTCCAGCTGACCACAAGTGGAGGGCCTGGGGAAGAGTGGAGGGGAGGATCTTCCTGAAGATGCTTACTGATGCCATTCCTAAGAAAAACAGTTCCTCTGGCCCCTCCACACAGCAGTTTGCAGGTTTGAGTTAGTAATCTGGAGTCCAGTTTGCCCTCTCAGGCTTCACAGAGTTGGGTAGTGTGAGAGCATTAGGTGGGTGTGCACAGGGTTCAGTTCCTCTCAGCTTGCACCACCTGGTGCAAGTACAAGATGGGTGTTTGTGTCTGGGGAACACAGGCTGCTTTGTATCTGCTCCTGAGGAATAAAGCACTAACTTCCCCTCCACCGGTGTGAGCAACACTTGGGCAGCTGTGCTCCTCGAGAGCTGTAACAGTGTTGTGTTCTTCTAGTCCCTTAGATCTTGCATAAAGGGGTTTCAGACATCTAGGAAATTACAGCGATCCATTTCTTTCTAAATAAGATTTATTTTGTCTAAGGAGATTTATATCACTGTTGTAAAAAAGCATGTCCATGAGTGAGATGGCACTTCGTTCTTCATGGGCATTAAGTACTGTTTCCCTTAGTTCTGTTACAAACTGGTGAGAAGCTATCAACATATTTTGATAGGTAGCAAATAAATACTTCAAAAAAAGAGAAAAAGATTTGTTAGCTTGGAACAAAGTGATTTTTGCAGTGTATTATCCCTACATTCTGATTCCTTAGTTTCTAGTTTTTCTTTGTAGAGTTTTATGCATTTAATTTACTTGTCTGTCATCTTTTCTCTCTCTTCTTTTTGGGAAATTGACTTAAACCGTAACTTGAAATGACCGAATGAACATTTGGCCAGAATAAGAAAAGTGCTAATTCCCCGAGGAAGAAGTGTGCTGCCAGTATCACTCTTGGCCCTGGTTCAGCAGCCACAGAGGCAAGTCTTTTCCAGATTTGGAGTTAGCTCTGTGTGGAAGCTGCCTTCATGTGCTGTTAGAAAGGTCAAACAAAACAAGACCTTCATGCTTGCTTGAAGCTTTTTCACCTGAAGATGTTGACTGTTTTTTCACCCAATAAATATGGTAACCCTTGTGTTCTGGAATGAAAAGAATCAAGGCACTGACTCTACTAAGGACTTTTCTGAAAGTCGAAGTGAGATTTAAAGGCTGATCCCTAGCTCGGCTCTCAGGTGGGCTTCCTCTCACTTAGCTGCAGATGCCCGAGGGGCAGATATCTGAACTAATTGTCATGGACTCCAAGGGGAGTAAAGTAGGCACTTCAATTTATGTGACCTATTTTAGATGTCGACTTGGAATGACATAAATTTTCCACCAGATGCATCTGTTTCTTCCTATGGACTAGGGCAGCCTAGAGTTGGTTGTGCAGGTGCATGCTGTAGATATTTACATTTAGGTGAGACAAATCTATTACTGCAATAAGGATTAAGCTGTCTTCCCTCCCATAACAGGGTGGATTTGGAAACTTTTGCCTACCTCATCCAATGTGAGATCAGACAGTTTGAGTCATTAGTTCCAGGAGTCATGGCAGAGAAGTGGAGAAGTCACTTCTCCCCAGTTTCATAACTGTGTGCTATCTCCAACTGTATAGCTAGTTGTCTTTGTTTAAGAGCAGTTAGCATTGAGAAAGCACTTGGTTCATAGAATAACATGGGAAAACCAAAATCTGGCCTCATTAATGATTAGCACAGTAAAATTCAATTACTTACTCATTTTCCAGCTGCTGTGTTGAAAGCAACTAAATTTTAGCTGAAACATTGTTCATTCTTCTTTGCTGTTGTCAACAACAAATGATAAACAGGACAGAAGGAGTGAAGGTTTTACTGTAATCTACATTTGCAGGTGTAAAGCATGCATTACAGCCTCTTAAAGCAGTGTAAGGATCAACCACAATACGAATCATGGAAAGCATTAAAAAAAAAAAATATGCAAGGAAGCTGTACCTCATAAACCAGAAATTATTTAAAATTAATTACGAAAATTTTCCAGTTTATATTGGGTTTTTTTTTCTTCATTGAGTAGTCTTGGAGTGAATATGCAGGAAATTAACTGTTGTGCTTTATATTACATGTTAAGAGAAACTGACCTGGAACGTTCACGCTTCCCCAAGTGAGCTGCATGCATTCCTTGGGTGCCTACTATCACGTAAATAAAGAAGGAAGGAAATTTGGAAGGAACACCAGGGAGGAATCATAAATGAATGTGTATAAGGAAGGAAGGTGAAAGGGGAAAAGGCAGTCAGAACTGCGTATGTTAATCCTAGTTGCTAAATGGCTTAAAAGAGGGACGGATGATTGTGAGCAACTGAGTAGTACAACTGAGTCGGTTACTGCTCATTGCAGACCAGGGGTGTGCTCCAAATTCTGTGCAGTTTGAAGTCACACAGACTCCTTGGCCACCATAAATACAGTATAAGTGAGCTTTCTAGTCACAGCCACAATAACTTGCTTTTAAAATCCAGGAAGCTTTTGTTTTCAGGTCTGGCCTTTTGAAAACACCTTCTGTAATTAGCAATTACTTTTATGAGAATATCTTCTGTAATTAGCAACTACTTTTAAACTGTGTTACTAGGTACACAAAAATATTGAACTGTACTACGAAATTTCAGATAGCTGCAACTTACCAAATCCTTTAAGATCTTATAAATGAATTGTGTGGACAGAAAAAAAAAAAAAAAAAAAAAAAAAAAAAAAAAAAAGCATTTACTAAACTTGCATTTTTCTGGGTTGACACCCCCCAAAACCGTAAGTTTTTACCCATAACTCTTCCTTATCACCATAAAAAGTTCTACTACATTCTCCTGTTTGCATATTCTTTATTTTTACTCTTAGTTGCACAAATGTAAGCACCTGTGACTATTGCAAAGGTACTTCCATGCATGCTCCTCTTTTGCCTCCGGTATTCCGCTTCCAACTAGACAACCTCCCGCTTTCCTTTGTGCCAGCTCTGGCACTCATCTCCTCCCTCAGAGAGCTGATTCAGCCTGCAAAACGGGAAGACAACTGCGTGCTCCATTTGCTGTATAGGTTTGTGACAAGCACGGAGGCAGAGGGAAGGGAGGCGGTGGCAACATGTGGCTGGGAGAGGAGGATGAAGAGGGTTATGGGAGCCCAGCTCTCCTTTCCGGTGGCAATGAATTGCTAGGTCAGACGAGTTCAACCTGCAAAACCTCACCTTTACTCCTTCCCCTCTCTGGCTTCTCCCTCTGGGGCATTCTTCACTTTCCTGGCTTTATGGTTTTCTCCCCTTTCCTAAACTAGTCTGTTTCTTTGAAATTTCACATCTCTCCTTTCACTAGTCTTTTTCTTCTGTACCTTCCAGCTGGGGTTCTGGTCTCCTCTGTACTATTATTTGAACTTTGGGGTGTTTACTGAAACATACTCCAGCATGTTTTAATGCTAGCCTTTTCTGGTGTTTAATGTTTCCATTTGCATTGATCCTTTTCAGAAGATATGGCTAAAAAGAAGGTGGTGATGCTATAAAGCTTGAAGGTTAGAAATACTATACACCTCTTTCCAATCTTGTTCACCTGCTTGCTGTTGCTTTCTGTGGTCAAATGCTCTACCTGCAGAGCAGAGGAAAAACAACATTTGAAGTCAGAGCATATGCAGAGCTCTCAGGTTGAAACATCTCCTGTAGATAAATAAAAGCAGGACTGCAGAAGAGAAAGTCAGGCAATTGGATCCTTTTTGTTTTGTTTTGTCTTGCCTGCCTGCTTGAAGATCCTGATGATTTGAAATGTTTGATATGTAAAATTTCTTTCTGTTGGGTACTGCTTTCCAATATATGCTCTGCAACTGCTCAAGTATCTACCCTGCCTTGTTTTCCAGGAAAGGGACTAGAACAGATTGTTCACCCAAGAGACAAAAATGGACTTTATGGGTAAATGCAGATATTGTATTCTTTGTCCATGCAAAGTTAATTGAAAATTACCTCCCTGTCCATGGGAACTGTTAAAGATGATTTCCTCTGCAATAGCAATTAAGATCCGTGGAAGATCCATAACTGGAAGTTTGTTGGGTACAGTACATCATCATCATAGCATATAAAAACTTTGGCTCAACTGATTTATCTTTCTAGCATGTATTTTGAGTTGTTTTATACTTTTTTTTTTTTTTCCTCCAAAATACCTTTTCTTTTTCCCCGCAAGAAAAGAACTATATTGCCTTTCTTTATAGATAATCCAATGTGCTGGTAACAGGTTTGCCTGGACTGTAGGTCAGAAATAGTAAAACTCATTAATTTCATATACGTCATGCAGCACTAGAATAAGGCCACTTCCTCAGAGAACAACTGAGAGTAACTGAAAAAAAGATTAAAAAGATGGAAGGTGGCTCAGGAAATCATGTAACCTGTCCCTAGCCTCACTCTGCTGAGGTCATGCCTAACCGAGGGAGGTTTAAGTATTTTTAAACACTTCCATTGATGGAGTTGCTACTCTCCCTAGGCAAGTCACAGAGAAATCACTACTAATTATAACACAGCAGAATGCAATTTTGCTTCAGAATTTGTTTCATCCTCTACCGTTTGCGTAAATACGCTTTCATAAAATAACGACTAGGCCGTGAAACAGGGTTTCATTTTTCAAAGCCTACGTGTGCAGGAATCGTGAGCCAGTCCTCCCAAATCACGCATGATAAACCCCTGAAAGTTAGCTGTATTTGTCCCTCTCTCCTCAACCTTCAGGTCCTCGCCTGCAGGAGCGAGGAGGGGCCGGGGCCGCCCCGCCGAGCAGCGGGTGCTGCG
>NW_020799091.1:78434281-78456363 GCF_003259725.1 Athene cunicularia | reverse complement strand
GGAGGCCGGTGTCCGTCCTGCCTCGGCGGGGACCCCGCGCCTCGCCGCGCCCGGGGGCTTCCCTCCGCTTTCCGCTGCCGGAGTTTCGCGCTTTGCTGGAGGCGACATGAAAATACGTTTATTTTAATGTTAGAAACAAGAGCGCGGGGAGGCTGGGCTGCAGCCCGCACGAGCCGCGCCGGTGCAGCCTCCCCCCCCGGGAGGAGCCGGAGCGCTCCCGAGTGAGGATGCGCTTTAGGGGAGCAGCCCGGTCCCCGGTCTCGCAGGCGGAGCGGCGGGGCGAGCCCCCGGCACCAGAAGTGCTCTCGGTAACTGGTTCCGGCACCGCTCCCGCTGCATTTCAGATAATAACACCGTATTTAATTATTTCCTTCACTGGAGGTTGTGCTGCTGAGAAGCCACTTCCTTTCTACCAGCCTTATTAGGAGCATTTCTCTCGGTTGCTCGGGCAGAAAAAAAAAAAAAAAAGCAAACTAACAACAAAAAAAAACGCATAAAAGCAACCAGCTGTCTCCTCCCCTGAAGACATAAATAAACGCTAGCATGCGAGGTCTGATGCTGTTCTCGTTTACACTCATGTAAAAATTTTATTGCTGCTGCTGAAGTTATGTGGGAATTGCCAGTCAGAGCACTCTGGCTTGCTTTTTCTGGTCCTGGTGAGAACGGCAGCTAGCGCTGCAAGGATGGGTTGGGAAGTGTATTGCTTATGGGATACACTGCGATGTGCTTTTATCCCTTGGTTCACTTTGATTCCTTCAGTATTGGCCGTGAAATTGAGTTTCTTTTTATGCCTGCTTTTTAAATCTTAACAGTTAAGAGTGGAAGAGGTTGTTTGGGATTTTATTTTTGGGGGGAGGTTAATGTCTGTCTTTGTAAATACTCATACCACTCAACAGTAGGTATTAGTGCATTCAGCTATTGTAGTAATACTACAGCTTTTAAAGGTAAGGGCACGTTGGCTAAAACAGTTACACAGAAGCAAATACAGTTTGTATCATGTATGAGTAGTGATAGTGATTTCACTGGGAAACTAGTTGTTGTGCATCAAATGAATTGGAGCATCTTCTTTCAATAGGGCAATTGCCCCCCTCGTATTTAGACACAGGAGACCAGTGACAGTCACGTCCCATGTGAGCTCCATGAAACTTTTATTACTTCCTGTGATTATGCTTGTCAGTCTACCATTAACTAGTAGTTACAAACACATTATGGTTTGTGTCAATTGGGTATCAATCCCTTTTCTTGATGGCAGCAGGTAGTGCCTTAAATTCAGGTCAGCAGGTATGCAAAGGAAAAATCAGGATGGCCAGCCATCTCTGATGACCATTACCACTGTTGCAAAACCACTGCTCTTTGATTGCTCTATATTGCAGCAAAGGGGAAATTGTGCACCTAAGAATAAAATATATTTTTTACTTTTTAAAGATATAATTCAATAATAAAGTATCAATGTGTATATACATCTAGGAGGTAAGTGTTCTTTGCAGGTGATGTTACAGGTTTGTTTGCACAGTATGGAGCTGGATGCTGTGCGTTATCCGTGCATACACTTGATGTGAAGTCTATGAATAGCCTAACTGAAAACAAATGCTTGTTGACCTGAAGATAAGCTAAGACTTTAGAGCTTTGTTGGATTGAGGCCTTCGTAATTACTGCTTAAATGTAACTTAGTACCATTCTCGTTAACTTTGAATAATTGTTTGGTGTAAATACAAATCAAGTTATTGGATTGCTTTGATAACTGTGAAGTAGAAATTTAACAGCAATTTATTGGCAAAAAAAATTATAGTAATTTCTGTGGTGGGCTTTTCTGCCAATTTTCAGGACTGATAATTAAAGTTTCATGATTTTCATAAAAGTGCATAAGGAAGAAGCTGCGGTAACATCTTGGTTCAGATCAGCAGTACACTTTTGAAGGAAATCTCCCAGTCTTCCCCATTTGTGTGCCTTGGTTCATGTCTTGGGGCAATCCTGGAGCACGGGGAAACAGCATTTGTTCAGGTGATCCTGAACCGGGGGATGTGCTCCTGGTGCTCCCCAGTGTCTGGAGAGGATCTGAGCCTCAGGACCAAGCTAGAGTCAGCTTGAGAGTAAACTTCTGAAACTTGTATGGTTTGGACAGTAGATCCTCTATACCCGCTCCTTGGCTCTGCAGGGTGCTACTGCCAGTGCAGTGTCATAATGTAGCCATAAGTCATCAGAGATGCCATCGCAATTCTGAAACTTCATAGTGTATTTTCAAACGTAGCTTATACAAACAAAGACTTAATAATGTAAGAGTGGAGATGACTGCATAACCTATATTGCGTTTGATCCAGTGTATATTAAATGTGAGTGGGATGGGTGATAATTATTTCAGTTACCCTTTGAACTCAGCATTGGTATTGATTCCCCAGAAAGCTCCAGGAGGCAAAGCGGTAACCTGCTAAAACTTTTTTTCAGTGAAATGTAAGTTAAAAGAAATCAGCCAGCTGAAAATGAATGAAAATATCTTACTAAAGGACAGTAGGTAAAAAAAAAGGGGGGAGGAAAAAAATGTTACACCTGTATTGAGTCACAGAAATTATTTTTTTTCTTCCTAATATCTTTTCACCAGCCCAGAGACCTCTTCTCTCTTTCTGATATTTATAGCTATATAGTGTTTTGACAAAAACTTGTAGAAAGTTAAATATTATCTTCTTGCTCTATGTTGTCTGGCCAAGCTGTACCCTTTAATTTTTAGACCTAGGTTAGTTTTACCTGCCCACTAATCATCTGGCTGAATTAACTCTGATTCACAACCTATTTCTGGTATTGTGGTGTTTATAACTGATAATAAGATCTCCAAATATTCCAGGAACGTTTTTCAAATTATTTCATCGAGAGATGGTCACTTCTCTGACTTGGGATTTCTTCCTGTTGGTTCCTAAATTCATATGGGTTGTTTTTCATCTTAGCAGCAGTTACAGGGGGAATTAAAAGTTGCTTTATGTATTTTGGCTAAAACACCAGAAAGCAATCTTGTACTTACTTTAAGAGACCCATTGGTAACTTGAAATATAGTTTTTTGCTTATGTGAAGAAGAGACTCAGAATAGCCTTGGGTGTTGCCCAGCCAACCAGCCCCTCAGTGGGCCAAAGCAGGAAGCTTGAAGTATGTTCTGGTTTGGATATAGCCATTTTAATCTTGGTGTAGCATCTTTAATCTTGTTTTGTCTTGAAACATTTACCAGAAGAGATTTCCCTAAGGGAGAAGGACATTTGCCCTGATGAAGAAACTCGCTGTCTTTAACCAGGGAATATGAGAAAATGGGGAGGAGCTGGGCTTTGGAAGTGGCTGCCATGACCTGGGGTACTGTGCACGATTCATCTAAAGAGAAGATGTGAGACTCTTCCTTGGGGCCAGGAACCAGGATTTCTGGCAGCTGGTGGGGAGGGGATGTGTGGGTCCCTGGAGGACACAACTGTGAGTTGGTCTAAGCCTCTGAATCTATCGCTGATAGTGAAGTCAACCTCCAATTCACATGTCAGAGTTTATTTTGGGAAAAGAAGGGTTTTTCCCTGCCTCCAGCAGTATTTGGGGTATTGTCTTGTCTTGTGTGTTGGCTCAGCCTGTGCCCAGCTGACCCTTTGCTGGTGCCGCAGGCAGACTTGCTGCTTGTTCTTACCATCTTAAATCTGTCAGTCTGCGTGGAAGAAGGGAGAAAACAAAAGAAACAGTCTGCAAGGGGAGCTACAACACTAGTGAACCGCAGAATGCCTTGTGGAGCACAGAGGGAGTTAAAAAGAGGATAATAGATGTTTTCCTCCAATATTCTACTTGTAATGCCAATTGTTACTCATAACAATTAGATTACAAAATAATTCAAAGTGGAATAGTGAGATTGGTTGATGATGCTGTAAAACTGTAAGCTAGAACTGTAAAAACCTCCTAATGAGGAGGACCCAAGCACTGACATCCTCTTGTGGGCTTGCTTGCGTTTTGCAAGAATCCACTTTTAAAGAGAGTTGCTTCCCTTTCTAATTTCAAGACACATTGCCTGATTACTTGAGCCTTCAGCCACTCACGGATTTTAACAACAAAATTACATGCCGCAAGCAGACCATATTTATTACTGTGATTGTAGTAAATCCTACAAGTAATTTATCTTGCAGGACTGATAAATGTGCTGCCTTCATCTAGACCATTTGTCTGTTTTCTCTGTGTTCCCAATGGGCTCGCCAGCAAGAAGCAGCACAGGAGCAGACCAGACCAATGCATATCCAGATCAACCATCATGTACGTTTGCAGTCAGGTTTGGTGGGGTGGAGCAGTTTGTGGGATTCAGTCAGTGCTTAACATGAGAATTAAGTTCTTGTCCACCAGGCTCTAAAACTAGAACATCTCTGCTCCACAGGAGGTAGCTGCTTATTTTCTCATATTCTGAGTGCTCAAAGGCAGAGTTAGCTTGTTCAGAAAAATTAAAACACTCTGTAGGTATTGTTTTTAAATTAGAAGAGTGTGAAGAAAACTTGCAACTTTATCAGATAAGCAAGCTACAGAAAAGGCAGTTAGAAGCAGAGGAATGGTTAAATGTCAGATTTCTGGCATCTGACTCTCAGATTTTATTCATCAGGGACTTAGGCTGACCTCATGCATGTTGGATGTTTTGTTGGAGAAATATTTCTGATTGCCGTTGAGCCTGATCCTTCATTCTTCATTTGGGTGAAATTCCCAGTGATGGTGATGATTCATGCTTACACTTTTGCAGCTTTTGAAAGTGCTTTTATTGCTAGTCTCTAAAGAGCATCTATAAATATAGGAAACGAGCACTATTTGTCGCTTAATAGTCAATACGAAGGTCAAGCTTTGATTAGGACTGATGGAACCTGAAGTGAGTCCAGACGGCTTTTATCTGCTCTGTAAAGTGGCTGTGAGTTAATGCTGAAGAGCCAGGATGAGGGGAAGACAGGAAGGGAAGAGCTCTTCTGTGTGTCACAGGCTTTTAAAAAGTTGCAGAAAGTAGATGTCAATTCAGATCAGGTCATATTTTTTACAGTGCTTGAACTCTTGATGTATTCCTGGGGCTTTCCACACACATGGATATGAATGTCCTTCCTCTCATGTATGCGGTAGAAAAGATGGGAGCAGATGCAGGTTGAGTTTGGCAAGGCTTGCTAGGTCAGGTTCAGAGCCATGCTGATGTGGTCATATTAGTCTGACCCCAGATACTGGCTAGGGAGAGAGGTGGCCTAAAGTATGGAGAAAGTGGCCACTGTGTGTAGACAGCAGGATGTAAAGTTTCCCTTTAATTTGATTTCTCAGTCTGTCGTTACATAGTGTAATCTATCACTCCAATTACAGTTCTTGTAATAGTGCTTACAAAGATACTGTTTAATAAAACTCCATGTGAGTGGAGCTTCAGGGGTTTTATTTGGAGATTATTTGGCTCTGATGTGGTGGTATGCTTCCCCGGTACAATTTACACTGATTGTGCTTCACCAAGAGGGGATTTAATTAGCCAGCAACAGTCCTTCATAAAGATGCCGGATGGATGAGGTTTTGTGCTCACAGTGCTGAGGAAGTCTGCCTGAGCAGCAAGGTCATGCATGGCCAAAATCAGCAACCTGTGCTTGGAAGGAAGGTTAGCCATGCAGATGAAGTGCTGAGAACTGAGGATCTCGGTCTCTGTCATGTCCTTTTTTGGTGATTTTTGAGTAGGGCACTTCTCTGGTCCTTTTTTTATTATTTACTTTTCGTAGAAACACTTCTCTTCCCTAAAAGAATTGGCATGTGGAAACAACTTTAGAAGTTGTTCAGATGTGAAGGTGGTGTGATACAGTAAAAATGTTGGACTCCATGTGGCTGATATTCTCCTTGCAGGCTGATGGTTTGTATTTCAGTTCTGTTTCCTGGAACCTTTTTGAAATTTGCAGGCGCATTTTTACACTTCTTTCAGCCTAAAGAGTGAAACCGTGTAAATGGAAGATGATTGAGGTCACAGATATATTTATAGTTCGTTCTACTTTTATGTATCTGCAGTTGCTAATCAGTTACCTTTTATGCATGTGTGTCTGCCTAGTACTGTGAAGGAGGTTACTTTCTTGAGAGATTTGTTTTTATTGACTTAAAAATAGTAAAGTAGTTTTGTTGGCACAGCTCTTTGAAATTTCATTTATTTAGAATTGAAATTTCAAATAAAAAGTACACCTAAGCAACAATCTGTTTCACATGTCATGCTTACAGAGTCTTTCGAACACCTTTGAGCTTCTTTCATTTGTCTGCTAAGCATCTCTGTTGTTCACTGAGTAGTATACCTGTGCAAGGACTCTTTGCTGCTCTTGTTCCAATGAAATACCTGTACCTGCAGCAGAAATATAGCTGAACTTTCAGTCATTTGGAAAAGATGTACCCAGAGTTCAAATTTTATCCTATTCCTGCATTTCTACAACATTTGGGAATATAGAAAGCCATGCAGTGAAATAGCTTTTTCTTGTCTAGGGAATAACGGAGGTGTGCATGCATTGTATTGCTTACAAAAGGAATCTGACAACCTTTCTGTAAAGCCTTGGCTGACGAATCCACGTGGTTCACACTGAGTTTCTCTAAAGGGGTGTCAGAATATTAATGCTCCCTTAGGAGATACCCTAATCTTATTGGGCATGGCTGACTCAAAAAGAAAAATAAGTAGTGTTTTTCTTTCTAATGATTACTATCTAAGTGTTATCGACAGTGCCCAGTTAAAAGGATATCCTGAATATATCCTCTACTAAACCAGAAAGCATTAGGAACTTCTGGCAGGGAATTGAATATTACAACAGTACTTAAATAGATGGTAATAGTGTTCAGTTGCTAAGGGCAACGTAACTAAGTAAAGTTTGGGTTTGTTCAGGCTATATAGCCCTCAGGTATGCAGGAAAAGTAAGTGCTGATCATAACTATCTGTAAGATAGTCTCCTGTTATTTCATACTTGGATGCTTTACATTTTTGAAGCAGGTGAATGAATCTTTGGAAATTATGCTGGAGGCTGTTTGATATTTCATCATACAATTGAACCGTTTACTTTTAAATAACATATTTTTGTGCGTTATTGTATCTGAATCTTATTACGAATTCCCTTTGTTATGCTGCCATGAAGGTAGATGATCCTGTGTTTTTTATGGCTGCTGCTATGCTGTGTAACTCCACTAGATTAGAGCCAGTTTTCACTGTTTTTGTTTACTGAAGATGATAAATCTTTTTTTGAAAACAAGAATCTTGAATGGCTAAGTATGTCTACAGGTACCTGGTGTGTAGCACCCAAACTTTGTCCTGAGTGTCTGTATCTCCTGAAACTTGCAGTTACTTTCTTTTGGTGGTGATCAGGGTGTAATATTTTCAAATGTTTATGTATTTAGAAAGTTCATTGTGTTGTCTGGGTTGTCAGATATGATTTAGAGACGTAAATTAGGTGCTGTTTAATGTTTATTATTTTCTCTGTTAGTTGGTAAAAAGCTCCTTTTATGCTCATCTATACGTGACTTGGCATATGGATTCAGTATCCTTGCAGGCTGAAATTCTCATTTGAGTAGATTACTGTATTTTTTTCCAGTCTGCTCCTATTAATAAATATCCCGAGGCTTGCAAAGCACTTTGTTGTTTAAACACAAGCTGTGGAAAAGAATCTGAAGATCATTGTTTGATAGATGGATACTAAGCTTGCTTAAAAACTTGGAAATATAGTTTTCAGTTGGGGTCTTGAATAATCATAGTGTATAGTGCTATCTGTATGAAATCGAAACCCATAAACAAATTGTGTAGGAAGAAAACCATAGGTACTTGCAGCCTGGTCCTGTTCTTGCTGAAATGTGTCCTGGCTCTTGAAACAGATGTTGAGTCCAGCTTTGTGCAGAGGCCACACCCTCTGTTTCCCTTGGCAAATTGTCTCGCATTCCAGTGACCCTCTGGGCAAAACATCCTTTAATTGGTACTGTGGCCTTAAATGTTGGAGGTGTTTTTGTTTTTTTTTTTTCCTTCAGTGGTAAATTGTCGTGTTCTATATCAGTACAGGCTGTCATTAATATTTGCATACTGTCATTATGTACCCCTTTAATGTCGGCTTTTTTAGCTGCACATATTGAATGTTGGAAGTATTTCCCATTTATATGAAAGTTATCTTAAATAAAAGTAATTTATTTTAGTGCAGAGTATGGTACTGAGGAACTTGTGGCAGAACATGTAAGATTTTGTTGGTTTGCAAGCAGAGTAATTGAGGAACCCCCTGATTAGCTGGTTGCTTTCTCTCTCAGATGCTAGTTTCTGTGGTCTTTCCTTGTGAGTGCTTTTGTACTCGGGTTCCTAGCCTGTTCCAGCATCTGAGCACATCTGGACAAATGGTAGAAACAGGTGGTCAGAGAGAAAGAGCGTGACTTGTCTTTTTACTGGAGGATTGGTGTTTCAGACTTGCATCTGATGGTTCTCTAATTTCTTGTGCTGGCTGCAGTGTCTTGCAAAGGAGCAATGATCAGAGGGGTTTTGTTTCAACCCATGAGAAGTAAGCGTGAACCTCAGGAGCTGCCCCTCCAGTTGAGGGATGTGAGATGTTCAGATCTTGAGAAGATATATGTATCTCAGAGACATGTTTTCACTGGAGATACATCTGACATGCACCTGCATAGCTCTCGGTGTCATTTGGGTGGCAAGCAGCGCATCTTAACACTTTGGTTCAGCTCAGCTCAGGAATAGGAGGTAGTAAGAAGCTGCTGACCTGTGTCCTTGTAATCTCAATTGTCATGGTGATGCCTGTCTGGGGTGACAGTTGGAGGAACATCAGAAGCTGCTGCTGGTGGAGGTACAGCACCATGTAACACCTGAGCGTTTCATCCCTTGCTTCTGCCCAAATCATCCAGGAGCAAACAGCAAAAGATTTTGCATACTCCCATGCAGTGTCACACAAGGCCTTGAGTTAAACCTGTTCTTGGCGTGTCCTGGCAGTTTTGGATTAAAAGCCAGTGGGTTTTCTGGAGGCAGTTTGTAGTCCCTCTTCATCAGAAAGTGAACTGCTGCTCAGTTTTTTGAGATTCAGGGCACCCAGTTTTTTCTCTTAGGAAAGGATTTTACTGGTGCATTGTTCTGGGCTGCTTTGTGTTCTTGTGGCTGCACGAGTCTGCAGTTGGATGTTCTGGCTGGAAGAAATGAAGTTGCTAGTGCTGAGCTTTGTTTTCAGAATTAATGAGGAGTGTCAATATGAATTCTTCTATAAATATTTATAGATTTTTGTTTTAGTGTCTTTGTCCTGAAATGTATTCAGGAGATCTGATTTACACTGATGTAAATCTGAAATTCAGTCTGGGGCCATAAGAAGACAGACTAATTAAATGCAAAGTTGAGAACTTTATTGCCCCCTTACCAGTCATCTTCCAGAATGCATCTGCAGTTCAGGGTTTTTCCTTGCATGACTGCACAGCCCATGTGAAGCAATGTCAAAATCTGTATTTATGAGAATTTAACATGATAAAAATGTTGCACCAAGGCAGAATTAATCTCCTTCAGATTCACAGAGGAGAAAAGGGGTAAGAAAGGGCAAACTGTGTAGTCCTTCTCCATAATTGTACATTACTCCATCAAATGCTTTTGTTACTAAATTTAACAAAGAAAGTGCGAGTTGTTTACATTTATTTACATGTAAGGGATGCTCTTGTCCCATCTGATCGCTGATCAGCTGATGATTTACCTTCTGTCTAATTATTTTTTTGGGGGAAACTCCCTGCTGTGTGTGCTCTAATGGAGAATAGTTGTCCCAGTACAAGGTGATTCATGGCATCAGAAGTGGTCCTTGAAAATCTAAAATTACCTGACAGCACTTTAGTCTCTAGAAGCATTCCTTGATATGAAAAATTTGGGAGTCTCCATTTAATGAGCCTTTCTGCATGAATTTGCACAATTGTTATTGTCCATGATGCTGAACAGAATCATGTATTTTACTTACGGGGAGGATCCATAATGGCTGAAGAGTATTTAAATCCTTTAGTGCTAGAACAGCATTTCTGGCTATGAATTAAAGTTGTCATTGTGTTCCTACCAGTCTGTAAATTAAACTGAACTGAAGTCAAGACTGTGGCCCTTCCTGCAGTGGGATGAGTTTGGTTTTCCTATACTGTGTGTCACACTGTTTTATATCAGTTTTCATATATGCATTCCCATCATCCATTTAAAGTCATCTAATTATGTATTTGCATTGGTGCAGGCTTTCTCAAATCCAGGTAAAGAAGACCTGGGGTTTTTTGCTTTCAGATATGTCATAATGGCATTCAGACGTCTTTTGTGAAGTGTTGGAGAAAAATGACACTTTGGATTTTCAAATGTATTGTCTTTCAGTGACTTCTAGGTCTGCATAGCTGAATTTGAAAAGATGCCTTTGCTAGGAGCCAGTCCTGTACGTTTAGCCAGCTGAAGCCTCGGGTTGTGTGTGCAGTTTTTTGTTGTTTTGTTTTTTTTTTCTTTGTCATGTGGTGTTACCAATACAAAATGCCCAGTAATCGTTACTGTGCAGCAAATTTCTTTTAATGCTGTTGCAGCTCCTTTTGTCTCTGCAGGGCTGAAAAAAGGTGAAGGGCAGTATTTCTGTCCCTAGAGCAAATGGAGAATAATTTAAATGCACACAGACAGCACATCTGATGAATACAAGCTGCATTTCTTTTTTTCTGTCTCTTGAGCATAAACTCAGAGTGTTTGGCAAGAAATATTACTGTCAGAAAGCCCTTACAATTATTATCTGTGACTGTAAATGTGGTACCTGTTACCTTAAATTGTATGCAACATTAAGCAGAGTTCACTTATATTTTACTTTTGACTTACTTTGTACCAGTGGTTTAAATCACTTGCCTTTTATGTAGAATTCATGCCTGAAAAAGGAATTCCAACTGAAGAAACATCATTGAATCCCTTTCCTTTAGTAACATATTTCTGAGGATTTTTTTTATTACTTTAAAAAAAAGTTCTCTTAAATTCTGTCTCTTGCAAGAAAGTGAGAAGATGAACCATTGTGAAATACAGATGCTCTGTAAGTCATCCACCAACAATTTCATAAAAACTCTATGCAGGGCACATTATAAGCCTAACTGGTTCTGTATTGTTTCTGGAAGAATATTTACACTTTTTAATAAATTTTCTAGTCTTTGCTACATCTTTGGTGTTATATATATATATATATAATGCAATTGGCTATTGATAATTATTTAATATGTGAGGTTTTGCAAATTAGAACATTCATTTCACTAAAAGTCACAGGAATTAGCAGTGTGTTCCTCTTCTCCCAAGTTATTTATGTGTGTCCATATTTAATTTGCTAACACACATTCTCCAAGATAGGTATGTTAGAACTGAGATCTTCATGCTGTTTTCCTTTAATCTTGCTGGTGTCATTTTACAAGGTGGGGCTTTGTTTTGAATCCTTCAAATTCACTTGTGCTGGAGGGCTTCAGCTTCAAAGATGTAGAAGATTGATGTTAAAATGATTCCCTCTTTGTTTTTCCCCTTATATTGTATGGATTGTCACTGCATTGTGTGTGCGCTAGTCTTGTGTGTTTGAGACACTTGTATGTTTGATCTCTTATCTAACACTGTTCCCCTCTTGAGTGGGCTAGGCCAGGCTAAGTCAATATTTCATTTTACAGGGATGAATGTTTTGTTTACAGTATATATTGCAAATATATATTGCAAGTTTTCTGAAATGCTGCAATTTTGCTCACACTGAGGTCTGGAGTAAAGCAAACTTAATCTTCACTGAAAGCAGAATTCACTTAGTGCTTCTGAAAATTTCAGCATTTGCATGGCAGTTTGACAAGGATGAGGATGGTTTCAGTGTTGTCAGAATTACTTATGTGGTCTTCGTTTAAAATAAGTTTTTATCTGTTTCCCCTTTCCCTTTCCATTTATACATGGCCTCACTTCTGCTGTATCATTCTCTGTGTGCAGCTCCATGCGCTCCTCTCTGCTCCCCAGTACAAAAAAAAATAGTAACGTGGCACCTCCTTCTTCCACACAGGCATCTGAATCATCCGTTAGAAATTATTGGGTTAATTTATACCTCTGAGGTTTGTTTTAGATTCTGTGGAAGCTCAGGGGATTTTTAAATCTGGGTGTGTCATAGGGGTTTTCTTGGTAAGTAGTACAGCCAGTAATATATCTCACAATGAAAGCTCAAGTTGTGGAATAATTGCTGTTTTTCATTCCCTAGAGTATTTTGTATACTGTTATGTCCTATATAATTATTACAATTAAAAACATGTTTTTTTGTCAAACACCTTTTATCAGTATTTTTAGTTGTCAGAAATTCAGTAAATTTCCTGCAATTAGAAGAAATTTGAATTCTGTTTCTGTTCTTGATTTCATTAAAACAGCATATCCTATACATTTCCTTTAAAATCATTGGCAATGTGCACTGCAAAACTTTGGATTTATTTTTGTTTCAACTGATACAGTGGTGTATTCTGTACTAGAGAGACTCGCATTGAAAATATGTATTTCTTACTTTAAAAGGCAAACCCCAAACTCTTTTTTTCTGACAATCAGTACACAGGTGCAGTTGAAAGCAAACTGTTGATCTGAAATGTATCTTGTCATCTTAGAGCTATTTTATTTAACTACAAATCAGAAACAAGAGTATGACCCTGTTTGAGCAACCATGCCAGATGCTTAGAGTAACCTTTATGTTGCCACTTCTCTTTTTTGAGCATGTCAGTTCCATAGTTTTTAATGAAATCAAATTTAGAAAGTGATAGGAGAACAGAGTTTGTATGTAGCTTGTTCTGTAAAGTGTTTAATGCATTTTGGTGCTTTCAGAGCTAATAGTTTGGAGTGTGTACATATGTCTTTGGTTTTCACAAATAACCTTGTCATGTTTTTAGTGGTACGTCTTGCTGTTTTCTGGCATGAAACTTTTTTTTTTTGTTTTCAATTAGTGGTAATACTATTCAGTTTTCTGTTAACTCAGTGGAATTGGTATTTGTCTATTAGGGATGCAAAAGCAAAGGGGGAAAAGAGGAGGTCACATTTATTCTGGGATAAGTATCTGCAGTTAATTGAGTTACCATGAGGAATTAATGTGCCTTGCTATTCATATTCTTTAATTCTGTTTGAACTGGCCTCTAGCTATCTCTGTGGATCCATTTTAAAGAAGCTCGCATGCAACTTAAACAGGGTGACTGGAACAAGGCAACAATAAATACTCTGACTCATCACAGTGCATGTTTAGGTATTTAGATTTTTAACTCTACATGCATTTTCTCAGTCTAGCTCCAAATAAGCAGATAAAGAAACAGGCCTTTTTAATTGCACTGATCAGACAAACAAGGTTGCTTTTACATGAGCTTTCTTTGACTCTCCTCAGCACTTCTCTGCTTGAAGCAAGTGGGAGAACAAATGGCTGTGTATTCCCTGTATTCCCTGTCACCCATTACAGTTATGTCCTATGATGCGGTTTCTTTTGCATTTGGGATTGTCCTTTTTGTCCACGTTGTGCCACTTGGTTCAGCCACACACAATTCAAATGGTTCCAGCCCTATGAGTGATGCTTTTAGCCTCAGTGATGGTTATAAATAAGCAAATCAAATGGTGATTGAAGGTCAGGGCTATTCCTGCCCTACTGCATTGACCTGCTTTGAGCTATGCGAGTGTCCTCATTTGCTTCAATGAAGGAGGGTAACACAGTGTTTGGGTGGGTACTCTAGATGCAGTCCTACTGGTGGTTTAGCTGGGTGTCTTCCTGAACTCAGTCCTTCTGGCAGCAGCAGTTGCTACAAGACCACCACCTGTTTGACCAGCATGCACCAGTATTTGGTGCATGCTCCCTGTGAATGAGTGTAACACTAATTCCTTGCATAGGATATGTGCTGACACTCAAAAAAGGGCTGAAAAGACCCCTGTCTTCTTGTGTTTGGTGAATCCTGAGTCATTACTACCAATGGCTCGGTTTTCATTAGTCCTTGAGGCTGTTAGGTCCCAAAGACTTCAGCTGCAGCTTTGTTTGCTCAGCATCGTTGAAGAGATAGTTGTACATTCATATATACATTTAATACATATTTCTGGATTACAAACAACCTTTCTGACACACCCACATAAGTGAAGGCCAAGCCAGGACGCAGACCTACCTTCCCACCATGTTAGAGAGGAGCAATGCTCAGAGCATGTTTCTTTAGGAAAAGAGACTTGTAATCACAAGTATGTCTTCTTTGTATCTTTTTCATGTGTATTCCAATTTATTAGTTACATATTTTTGTGCATTTGAATGATATGTTTGTATATACTGTTCTTTTATTTCTTCTCTGCTGGAGGTATTTCACTTGAGGTTATACACAAGATTACCCAATCACCACATTATGATTAGTCTTTAACAGATGTCATCAGTATTGCTACCACATGAGAGAGTGAGCAAGGCGCGCTGCTTGGTCTTTTGAGGGTGTAACAGAAAACTCTTTATCTCTTGCTAGAAGATGCTGAAGTTACCTTGCTGAGACCAAATTTAGTTATCCATTTTGAAATGTTTTCTTAGAGTACAGGCATTTCTTGTATCCTGTAAAAAAACCAAAGAGAGCAGCATGCTATGTTCAGATGCAAGGTTAGATTTGCTGGTGTAATACCTAATTGTGGCTTTGGACTATTGTGGTTGTTTTAGTGTTGGTGTTATTGGAACCTCACCTGTGAGTTTTGGACAACTGTTTCTCAGAATCCTTTTACTTACCCCTTTCTTTTTCAGTAGTAGCTTTTGTCTTTCCACAAAAATAATTCAAAATAAAAGGAAGGAAGAAAAAAAAAGTTGAAGTTTTGACAGCAGCAGAAATAATTACGTTAGTTCTGGAAATGAAAAGTATACCAACTTGGAGAAAAATTTAAAGGCTGAGGTATATTTATTGGTAAAGTATAGGTGAACTTGCAGTAATAACATTGACGTACTTGACTTTCTCACAGCTGTGCTTGCAGAAGGGTGCCTCTTCTACAGCACATAGGCTGCATCTGATGCACAAAATCTATTTGTCCAGAAGTTTTTCAGGTTGTATAATAGTTTTGACAGTCTGCTTTCTGTTGCCTTCTTTTGATGCTTGTGTACCCTTTCCCTGTTTCAGGATCAAAACTGTGTCTGCTGTTTGACCTTGTGCTGGGGACAGTCTGCAATGATCCTACAGTCTATCTCTTAGTCCCATTTTTTTATATTTGTCAGGAGTGTTTGCTAGTTTCCTGTCTCACTTCTACTCCTCACAGGTTTATACCCCCTTAAATGTATTTGAATTTCTTCCTAAATACTTATGAAACATATTTTTAGGCTTAGTAACTCTGTGTAGGTGTAACTTGAGCACCAAGGAAAATTGTACAATGGAAAAAAAAAAAAGAGAATAGCTTTTTTGAGTTCCTTTTAAACATCTGCATGCCCCCCATTGCTTGGGTACACATCTTCCTTCCATTTGTAGTAGGCTTAGATTGTTTTAGCACTTGCACTTTACTCTATTTCCTGGAGACTGATGCGATTTAGCACTGCAGAGGGACCAAAGGAAATGATCTCTTGACTGAATCTATTAATTATTGTTCCCCTGAGAATCTGTTTCTTCTTCAGAAAGAATGGCAATAGCAAGCAGAAAAAGCACTCTGGAAACAAACTAGTGCAATTATTACTCATTAGTTTGGCAAATTAGGGGGCTGATCCTTTTCCAAAAAGTTTCAAAGAAGCATCTTCATTCTGTTTTGATGTAACTTTTTAATAAGAAAATCAGTCTTTGAGCCTGTAATTCTTCATACGTGCCACTTGGCCAAGATCTAGGAATGTAAGATACGGGGAACCTCCTGGGCAGTGGATCCCTGCCCCTTTCTGTTGCACACAGCTACCTGTAATCCCTTACATAAACACAGAAGGCTCTGTGTTACTATTTTTTTTTTCCAGTTCACTCCTTCAGCTGGAGGGCTCTTCCAGAGCGTTGTGGCTGATAAGTCATCCTTTCATATTGGCCTAAATTTATTCTTGGGGCAACATAAGCTTTTAGCTTTAACTGCACTTTTGCTGCCCTGGTATTTATCCATATTTTTCCCCTTCATTTTGTTTTGGCTAAACTGGCTCTTGTGCATCTTTATTCTGTGCCTCTACCTAGAAACTGTCCATTGTGCTTGTTGTTTTCTTCTTGTGGACTTCACGCACAATGGAAACGTGGCTGCCTGGGAGAGTAGAGTGACAGGAGCTCATATCATGGCCTGAAGTCAAAGAGAAAATGTCCTCTCTCCCGATCCCTCCCCCACTCCAACTATAAATGGAGCCCGAGCTTAACAGTTGACATCAACATGGCAGCATTCTTCATTTAGATGAATACTGCCCTTGGTGACCTTTTCAACTCATGGCTTTTTTTTTTTTTTTTTAAATTTCCCATCTTTTAAATAGATGCCCTAATCAGCTTTATTCTGCAGCTCCTCAGAATAAGCATCCCCTCGGAGACTGGGATCTGCTGCCTCTGCAGGCAGAGGTGGGAAGCTGAGCACGTACCTAATCTTTCTCATTTTGCTGGAGTTACTGTTGAAGTGTGTTTTGCATGGCTACTGATTTCAGGGACAGAAGAGAAGAGGTGGAGTTAGGAGATGGCAAACTGTAGATATGGGGTATGAAAAAGGAAGGAAAAGGGGAAAGTACTGATGAGAGAGAAGGGTATAGCTGAGGAGGCCCCACTGCTGTGGTGTTTGGAAGCCAGTCTAGAGCTGGAGCACTGATGCCTTGCAGCCCCTACAGCCCCCCACACTTGTACCAGTACCCCTGGCACAGCCCACGGGGTATAAATCTCCTGGCACTTGGAGTAGCAACTGTGGAAGGAGCTCCTAGATGCCTCTCTACCACATAAAACCATAGTAAGCGAAGCAGGTGTTCATTACTGTGGGAAAATCTTGCTCATATGAACAGATTTCTTCTATTTGCACCACTACTACTGTGACAATAACTAATTTTTGTATGGATAGCTTAATTTGAAGGAAGCCTCCAATTTTTACTTTTGCCTAGTAGTAGTTACAGATACATTGTCAACAGGAAAATTGCACTTCTGCTTGCAACAATGTAATAAACATATTTGAGAAAGTTGACTACAATTTAAAAGAAACAATGTCAGCTTCTTCAGTCTCCTTCCTCTCTTTGATTCATTCACTTCACTGGTGTTACTCTTTCTGTTTTGCCAAACTTGAGAAAACAGAAGATACAAGATTAAAAAGACAGAACTGTCCATACTGTTTAAAGGAAAACTGTTGCAAACTGGATTAATTTAAATATTACATAAATTTTACATTCGTATTGGCTTTATTCCTCTCTTACATGTCTACACTTAAAATTTAAAATCATTATCTTTGTGCTAATCAGTGGTCCTTTGTCCTGTGCAAGCTCATCAAGAATATGTTGCATTTTCTGGGGGAAATGTAATTTATACTTATAAAATTTCAAGGATTACAGTATATTAAGTAAAGGTTTTTGTTTTTTTTTTTTTTTTTTTTTTTTTTTTTTTCATGTTATGAATCTGAATGGGGAAGGAGAGGATCAGTTCTGTATATGCCTCATTGTTTAAAGTGTAAATGTGCCAGCTCTCTCCTACATCTTTTTCTCCAGGGCTGTAAAGTTTTAGTAGCACTTAGCAAAATGTTCAAAGGAAATATGTGCCAATATGATTTTAAGGACAGCATAAGGCATTTTGAAGTAGTGACTCATGCAAAGTGTTAATAAATAAAACAGCACTCAAATTGCTTAAAGCTGCCTTTGTTACCCCACAAAGGTGAGAGGTGCTTCTGAAGTGCCAAATCAAGATTAAATTGTCTCCAAACTTGTCCATCTGTAAGCATCTGTCTAACATAGATAAGAATCTTCTGTTAGGTCAGATTGGCTAATTGTCTTACGTTTTTTGGCAAAAAGTGTCTTCAGTTAAGAGGTTTTAAAAAGCTTCGCAATGTTTATCAAGTTTTCAATTTTTCTGTCACTGGGAATACTTTTTAGGAATGGATTTCATATGAAATGAGCAACAATGTTAGCTGTGCTTCCCAACCTGTTCATGCGGTGCCAGAATGGCGTGAGGTTGGTGAGAAGGTTATTCCAGTTATGGATGGCCTGGAACGCCTCCTGGTTGATGGAGTGGAACGAAGAGCCGTGCACTTGCCCTGCTTTATGTTTCCTGGATAGGTGTAAGATGTGAGGTGCTGTGGGATGGTGTTGGGGATCTGCTGTGGTCTAGAAATCCTTAATGTTGCTAGAGAAAGAAATACTGCTCGGAGATACATGTCTATAGGAAACTTTTATTTCTTGGAGAAGATACTATTAATAATGATAGAAAGGATATTTCTGGATGTAATTGTCAACGTATTTCTTCACCTAATCGTTATTGAATGGAAAGATCACTGTTTCAGGCTTAGCTTTGGTATATAGGAATGATCTTGTAGGAGAGCTGACCATGAAAACAGTCCTGGAACAAATGCCTACTACTTAATCCATTTCAAATAGAAAGTTGAACAAAATACAGTCAGAAATTAAGAGAATTAATTAACAAAACTAAAGAGATCAGAGAAGACCTAATTTCTTTTAAAGAACAAAATCAAAAGCCATGCAAAACCCTGTCAGAACCACACATAAACTGTTTTACTGAAAATGTAAATGTAGGATTAACTACTTCAGAATAAAGCATAGATCCTTGCAAAGAAAGCTGTGGCTTGGAGGTTAAGGGCTTTTGTGAAAATTGTCTAAAGTCATGCTATATGCTTTGCAGAGGAACCTGATACAAAGAAGATGTTCTCCAGACATAAGAACAAGGACTGAAGTGAAGCCACAATGCATTAAAATGCACCTTAAAAATAATCTAGACATGATTTAAAACTAGATATATTTTCTACCTCCACTCTTGATAGAGTGATTATATTGGAGGTGCTGTATTAAAACCAAGATAATTTGTTTAAGTGAGGGCCTGAAAAATAGAATCTCTGATTTAAGAATAAAACCTAAGTGTACGTTTTTTTCTGGATCCTGAGAACCGTATGATAGCCACCCCTAACACATAAAATTTAAAATCTGATCTCAGGCATTTTTGATAGATCAGTCATTTCAGAGCTGCTCATGTATGACTGGAGAAAAATATATTTTTTGCTGTTGAGAAGCAAAAATGTGACTCAGGGACCTATAGATTGATTATTCTGACATCTGTTCTGTGAAAGACTTTAAAACAAGGAAGTCATTATTAGAGATAAGGAATAATGATGAATGGAAGATGAGAGAAAAATGAAGCATAATTTTACCATAGCCAGATTGTGCCAGAATAATTTCATGGTTCTCTTTGATAGTTGTGGCATTTCTGAGAAGTGTGTGTGGGTGTTTTTTTTCTCTTTTTCTAAACACAAGCCTTGTACAGTACAATATATCAGGTGTAAGATTTTTGGTAGAGAAAGGGAAGTGTTTATACCATTGCAAAGAGTGCTGGTACAGTTCCACTGACAATCTGAATACACTGTCCCATGTTCAAGAAAGATAAAGTAATGTGTAGAGGAATAAGTAAACATTTAAGGAACTAGAGGTACTGTCATCTTGAGGACTGGAGGAGAATAACTTTACTTAGCCTGGTGAAAGGGAAGATGAGAAGGCTGTGATTATTGTCAGTGAATATATGAAGGGAATAAACAGTAAAAAAAGAATTCTTTCTGTTAAAGCACAGCAGTCATAACAAATACATTGTAAACTAGACATAAACAAACTCAGGTTATCAGTTAGGAGGTTTCTTCTATGGAAGGGGCTTGTTTTTAAAACAACCTCTCAGTCAGATGATGCTCACTTTCCTCTTCTCATGTTCTCTCATCAGAAGTGTTGTCTGGAATAGGAAATACCTTTTCTGCCCAGGACTTGTGAGGTCCATAAGAAGTACTGGTTTTCACAGAAGAACTATTTTAGATCACAAAGATTTGCAGTGAGGAATTCGTGGTGTTTTCTGTGTGCAAGGATTATTAGCATTGTGTGTATCTGTTCAAAGGCTCATATTCCATTCTGAATAAATGAAAAATAGTCTTGAGTATCCATGGAGACAAAATGTGCTGAAGGACATAAAACCTGAAAAAGTTATAAGATGTTTTCATCTCTAGACTTTTATTGAATGGAATGTATTTGCAATAAGGGCTGATCACCTTATAAGACATAAAATCCTATGTACCAGTTGGTCTTCTGGGCTTTAAAGTACATTAATATCATGAAGGCAGGAAATGCAAACAAGGATTGGCAGTCAAATAAATGATGAAAACTAATATTGAGCTTTTGTGTCACTGGGACAGAAAAATAGCCTGTCGTTTTAGTACAGTGATTTAATCCGATTCCATTTTTCCCACTTCCCTTTTTTTAGCATTTGTAGGGTACTTTTAAATTACTATTTTTTAAAAATTTATTTTAAGGTTTTTGCTGAGTGGGAGAAATGTCACTTGGCTGTCCTTTCCCCTCTGATGAGGAACGAGATGGCGTTTTTGTCTCCACATGGTATGGGGACAGAGCATGGTTTCATTCGTGTAGAGGGATACAGAAGAGCCCTGGGAAGTGCTAGCAACCCAGTCTAGCAAATATGTGAGGGTTGTGTTTTGGGTTTTTTGGTTTTGGTTGTTTCTTTTTTTTTTTTTAAAGACAGAAGCTATGCAGCCTTAAAAGGACTTGTTTAAATTTTTGTGTCTGTGCTGAATATGTCAAGTTTGTAAGGAGCCAATGATTCTTGCATCCTTTTAAAGTGAAAATTATAGAATACTTCACATACTGTTTCTTAACAAAATGCAGATTCTATCTTTTGCTACGCATAGAATCAAAAACCTGAATTTAGTGAGAAACAGCATCTGTGGACTGTTTTCATAATTTGCAGTTTAAAAATGGGTTGGGAGGGCAGGATCTGCTGGCTTCTAACAACCTTGACATAGTACACTCAGAAGGAGCCCCCTCTCCTCCCCCTCCCCCTCCAAACCTAAACAAGTCCTTTTAAGGCTATATGAGAAGGATGGCTGATAGCTGAGGATATAGGTGCTATATAAATCATTAAATAATACGAGAATAACTACAATGAAATGGAAACCACAAATAGCAGCAGAAATGCAAAGCTCCATAGAAATTAGCTGGTGGTTTGATGCATTTTGTGGCTTCTTTGCCTTAAAATTGGTTCAGATGGTAGGGGAGTGTATTGCATATTCCTGTTGTATAAACGTAGCCGAGCTAGGGTCTCAAAGAAGGATCTGAAGAGTGTTTTACAAACACTTGGTAATTGGCTTCCATGAATTGCTAAAGAATGCAACCATGGAGGCTTTATATATTTCAGTGTATACAGTTTGATAATGGAGAACTAAGTGGTAGAGTACTTTCGTAGTTTAGGTTATTTTGTGGCAGGCAAATCCTGTGAGCCTTTGAACAAAGTGAAAAGTGCGATTGCTGCTTTAGGACAACTTAATTCTTTCCTGCTGTGTTGCATGTCTGGGTTTCCCATTTCAAGCTCTTGTGATCAGGCTGCACACTACACCTAACTAGCCACCACTGGACCATTCCTCTTCGATGTGTGGCTGTCTTATGAAATTTATGTTGGGTTAATAGGCATGAGGTGCTTAGGTTTGCAAGCTGATACAGCAAATTGTTTTCCTTTTCCTATTCTAAACTTTATTAATTTAGGTATTAGCATGGGTTTAATGCAGTATCACTTAGATTAGCAAAATGTTAAATCATTCCTGTAAGTTAAATCCCTTAATGTATCTTCGCATCTGTGAAACTCTTCTGGAATGGCCTTGGCTTAGCCAAGGCTGCTCTCTAGCATTGGTAACAGGCGGTGAACTGTGATCTGGCTATGAATAAATGTAATGCAGTAAAGTCTATCCCGATAAAATTTTTGGCATTACTGCTATTATTTGTGGAACTTTTAAAACATTTTTGCATTTTTGATTTCTATGTGGCTTGTAGCATACCTCTGTCTGCAGGACTCTGATTCTAATCCCTTTAACATGAATGGGAGCTGTTTCTTCTCACTGGAGTTAGTTGAGAAAGTCAACAGTCTCTTTCTGCCCCTGCCGCCCCCCCCCCCCCCCCCCCCCCCCCCCCCCCCCCCCCCCCCCCCCCCCCCCCCCCCCCCCCCCCCCCCCCCCCCCCCCCCCC
>NW_020799091.1:78431084-78434231 GCF_003259725.1 Athene cunicularia | reverse complement strand
CCCCCCAATGCTGGTATGTCAGACACTCCAGCACTGCTTAAACTTTCTCAGGTGTCTGTCTCATTTTACCTCTGGCAATGGCTTTATTACCAGAGTTTGAATAGTAGCTCTTTAACTGGGCATTGACTTCATTTGTAATCATCATGACATGGAGGGCAGAACAAACAACCATTGCTACTTTATAGGACTCCTCAGTATTTTATTCCTGATAATTATTAACATGCCCTCTCACTGTACAGGATGCAGCTAAATCCATTTGTGGATAAGTGGTTGCCAAACATGACAAATTTATCCTCTTTACCTCTGTTCGTAAGGAACACTAGGCTGGCTGAAGACATAAAGACTCATGCCATCTTTTCATGTTGTTTAACATTGAGCAAACTGTAGTTGATGCTGTTTTGACATCAGTAAAAGTCATGTGTCACATTTGTCATGGAGTATGCAGTTAATTAGTTCTGCACATTTGAATCCCTCTCTGTGAGAAAATGTCGTCAGGAGACACTGAGTAGGGACAGACCTTTTGTGAAAAAGCACCCTGGCAAGAGGGCAAGGCAAGAGACTTGATTAGGGCAGCTCTGTTCCTGGTTGAGTCTCAGTATCAGATAGATGCTAATATTTGTGGGTTTTGAATGGAGCTGCCCATCAGTAACCTTGAGTCCAAAGGGAAGATACCACTCCATTCTGGAGGAATTTCAAGGCAGTGAGGCAAGCAAAAGCTTCTCAAAGGAAGAAATTGTCTGTCTTATCTTTGCTGATTTGTGACTTCAGAAAAAAAGTCAGCTTTTATTTTAGGAATTGCTTTCTTTGATTTGCAGTAAAAGACCAGACTGTTTCCTTTGATTTCTTCTTAGCCACACAGTTCTGGGCAACTTCACATTCAGATTTGTATCGAAATTCTTTGAGTCAGCCTTATCATTAACATGAAATTGTAAAATAAAATCTAAGTGTGATGGATTTCTTTTAAACAGAAAGGTTTATTAGCTTGTTGATTTCTTGGGTAGTTCGGTAATGAGTTACTCAGGCAAATGTTTTTATTACATTCGTGCCTTAATTTTCGTTTGTCCTGTGAAAGAAAGCTCTAGCTTTTGGCAGTGACTTTTATTGGCCACATTTAGATGAAGTAAGTGTGCAGCCAGCATGCTTTCTTATGCTGCATAATCAGAAAGTGTGTGCTGTCATTTTGAATTATGAAGAAATCTGTTTTTATAATAATTGAATATTGTGGGGTGTAATTATTTATCTCCATAAGTGATTTTATTTTAACAATGTACTGATTAGCAATTAGAAAGATTAGAAGTTATCTTTTTTATTTCCCTTTACTTTTTACAGAATTAGAGAATAGATTGGAAAGGCATCTGTGGAGATCATCTAGTCCAAACACCTGCTCAGAGCAGGGTCAGCTACAGCAGGTTGCTCAGGGCTGTGTCCAGTCATGTTTTGGGTATCTCCAGAGATGGAAACTACACACTCTGTCTGGGCAACCTGTGTCAGTGTTTGACCACCCTCACAGCAGTTTTTTCTTACTATTTTTTCCTATGTTTAAGTGGAATTTCATTCTGTGTGTACTGTCTTTTTTTCCTGTCACTGGGTACCACAGAGAAGAGTCTGTATTTTCTTCCCCCATCAGGTATTTGTACATGTTGATAAGACCCCTCAAAGACTTCTCATTTCCAGCTCTATCAGCTTCCCCTTGTATGACAGATGCTCCTGTCTTTTAAACATCTTTGTGGTCCTTTGCTGGAGGACTTACTTCATTAAGTCCCTGTCTCTCTTGAGCAGGGGAGCCCAGAACTGGACCCTGCATTCCAGCTAAGTCTCACCCAGCCTGAGTAGAGGGGAAGGATGGATCCTCTCCCTTGACCTTTGTGACACTTTGCCTAATGAAGCTTATGCATCTTAGGAAGCTGTTGGCCTTCTTTGCTGTAAGTGCATATTGCTGGCTCAGGTTCAGCTTGTTGTCCACCAGAACCAGGACCTTTTCTACAAAGTTGTTTTCCAGCCCAAGCAGCCCTGCTGTATTTGACTTGTATGCTGGACAGTTCTTGCATTATGCCCGAGTGTCCCTAGAGGCCCAACAGGTCTTTATGATGTGGGCCTGAGAGGCAACCCCCTCGATAAGTTTGTGTACCTTTGTGCAGCATGCCTATACTGTCCTACAGGCAGCATTGGGCAGTCTGCATACCTATTAACTCATGCAGCATTTGACATCTGTAGCTGACTTATGGGCCTCATGATGTCTGTTTGACAGAACTGCAGTGATCTGCTAGGAAGCGTGGTCCCAGGGTTGAAATCAATACTGTGTACTCAGTTTGTGCACACAGTGTAGACAAGAATACACAACCTTGGTTCTGCGCTTTCTCCGTTGTACCTTAGTTTCTTACCTTACACCAAAAAGTGAGCTAGTATATACAGGTGGTTTTGACACAAGGAGAATTGGTGGTCTTCTCAAAAGCCAGTATACATCTGTTGTAATTATATAACCACTTGCCCTAAATGGTTTATAGATGCAAGTCTTCTCTCTTTTTAGTGTGGATCTCTCATTTATATTAAGGAAAAAAACATATGAACTTGCTTGTAAACCAACAAAAGCTAGATTCAGGAGCAGAAGTGGTACCTGTAACTGCTCTTGGCTTTCTATTTTAAATTGTGCTGGACTGTACCTCAACACTCTCTGTGTTTTCATATTTATAAAATAAAGGAAGATGGAAAGCTTTATGCATGTTGCAGGGCAAAGAAACCTTGCATGTGGACATGAAAGACATCTTGTGAAATCTTTATCAAACTGGAATAATGTTCTGAAACAAAAGCAAGGAAATCAAAGATGCCTTCTAACATGTTCTTTGCAATTTTACACCACAACACTTTTAAAAAGGCATTAAATATTTGTCAGACACAAAGATGCAATTCTACTTTTCTAAATGCGGAAGACAGTCAAAATGATAATCCTGGTTTTCCAGTCAGCACTTTTCTTCCTCTAATGAAAATTTATTATCCATATAATGCCAATACATGAAAGAATTAATTGCTTTAATAGGTGAACACTCAGAAAAGTACTGAAGCCTTGAAGCCCAGCCTTGAAGAGAAAGTAAGATATCAAAAGCACAAGTCTTCTTTTTTTTTTTTTTTTTTTTTTTTTTTTTTTTTTTT
>NW_020799091.1:78372905-78431034 GCF_003259725.1 Athene cunicularia | reverse complement strand
TTTTTTTTTTTTTTTTTTTTTTTTTTTTTTTTTTTAATTGTATAAGCTTGTATCAGTGATGAAAACAGCTAATACTGCCTCTCTGTTTGGAGCCAAAGTACTTTAATATTAATTTAAGTCCTATGTAAAACTTTTTTTTTCCCCTTGACTTGCTGTCAGCAGATTTTTTTTTTTGTCTTGGAGATGTACAGCATTTAAAAGGATTAGTCATTTTTAGACTCATAGTGGTGCTGCAGTCCTGAAAAATGCATGTTGCCCTGAATTAGGAGGATGAAAACTTGAGTTACTTGTTTTGCTCCAGACATTCACCAGAATAATGCCTTTAGCAGCGCATCAACAGGCAGTCTTATACAGTAACAACTAGATAAGGAATAGAAAAGAGACATGCCCGAGTCTGTACATTAACAATAAATATTAAATAACTCTTCTGGAAAGTAACAGTTCAGTCCAAAAAGTACATGGACTTTGAGAGTTAAAAAGTATTTACATTGGTAGTAAGATCCCATGGAAGACTGGCAGTGTCTTCTCACCACAGACATTTGTGATGACCCACGCACACCTGTAGTGAAGGGGAGCGCAGCTGCTGCAAGAGAATGAACCAGTTCTGAAGTCCTGAAGTAGCTGAGAGACAATCAGCTGGACCAACCATCTCCACTCGGTGAAAGGAAAGGGGGAAGAAAGAGCAGAGTGCTGAGTTCTGTAGCAGAAAAGGGAGAACGCCTTTTCTTTCATCTTGGGTGCTCCTCAGGACCAGTTAGACAGATTTTTCTGTTTTATAGGCTGATGTGCTTTGTCATCTCTTCATAGCCTTTTTATGGGCTGTGCATGTACACTCTTGGAATGTGCACAAGAACAAGGACTGTGCCTGGACTATATATGCTGATGTAGAAATGATCAATATAGATGTAGAAATGATGTAGAAATGGTTTAGGAGACTCTTTTTCTAACAGTGGCTGTTTCTACTTAAGCTGAGCAGTATGCATCTTATGTGATGTTCACAAAGCTTTTGGACTGAACTGCTAGTACTTCTTGGTACTCCACAGAGAAATCTCCACAAGATCTGAATGGAGCTAAGTACCTGTGTGTAAAGCGTGGTCATAAATACATAGATATATACAATTAAATAAAGATGTGTTGGAGAAGAAGTGTTTTGTTCCTGTTCCCTTTTAAAGGTTTCTGCTATTATTGAAATGTTTTCCCCACTGCTGTCCTCTGTGTGAAGGACAGTTGTTTCCGACAAGCAGGCTTCAAATCTCTCCTTACTCTTCAAATACTAGGCCTGTGGATACCTCACTCTCCACTTTTGTTTTACAGTCCTCTGGCACCTTAGCTCCAATGCAAGCTCATTACAACTCTTGACAACTCCGGCTGTGTGCAAGACCCCTTGGTGCAGAGCACAGAGATGTTCTTCATAACTGAGGCAGTAGCCTCTGTAGCTTAAGTGTTCATTTAAGCTCACTTCTGTTGCTTAGTGTTCACTGAACCTGCAGAAAGTCTTTCAAGAAGTTGTCTTCTGCTCATGAGGGAGAACTCTGCATATATCAACCTCTCTACACATTAACCTGGTCTGTCCTTTAATTCTTAGGAGGTGGGACTTAATGGTACTCTTTCTAGCTGGGAAAGAATGAGTTTCTGTTTGACTATCAGTAGCTAGCAATCTCACAGTGTTAATGTATGGGTGGCATTAATGTTTTGTTGTATTGCTGAACACAAATACCACACTAGGTATTTGGAAGCTCTCAGAGGCTGATTTCTTGCAGTACCACTGTCCTCTTGGAAATTAAAATGAGAAAGCTCCCAGGTCTGTCCTTTTTGTGGGGCTGTTCCCCACAGTCTGTGGCTGTGTTCCCCAGTCCATCAGAGAATCTCTTCAGCAGTAGAATGAAATTAGTATTAGAGATGACCTACTAACTCTACCCCTGGATCTTTATAGAAGATTTTATACCCCTTTTTTTCTGCAGTTCCCTCAGTGTTTCAATCAAGGTGATCCAGCCTGATTGCCATGTACAGAAGTACAGAAAATCCTCTTTAGTCTGGCAGCGTATGTGATTATTCTTATGCTGGATGTATTTATAACTAGCAGGGCAGGACCAGACTTAGTGTATCACTACGTGAAGTAAAGGCTATTCTGGCATACATCAGTTAAATCATCCAGATGGTAGAAGCTACTTATTTTGGTTTTTTTCAGATTCTGCGTTAGGAATTGCCTCTTCACTGGTAATACTGAGAATTAAGGTATGGGGCCTTCTGAGAGGTAGCAGTCACTGTGTACTTTATGCATGGTAAATGGCCAAGCATGTGCTGCTGTACATGTACGTTGCCTGCTACGGTGCGAGTGGGAGGGGTGACTTCTTGCAGAGACATTTTTGAGGTGGGAATCCAGCACAATAGAAGCCCCTTCTGAATGTATGATGGCAATAGGAGTTTTTGTTAGTGTAACTAACTGGAGGATTTGAGGTGAGGTGTTGAAAAGGTGGAATGCTTTCTGCTTGTGACTTGTCACCTTGGGTGAAGTGATTGGCCCCATCTGTTGTCATTTAAGATAATCATTATTTCTTATTCAGGCAGCATGATGTTTTTTCTCAAGTGGTATTATCGTATCTGCTTTTGATTCTCCATTACTTAAAATATTCTTAGAAATCACGAAATAACTCTCCTCATGCATCTGTATTTTCTTTGGTAAAGGCGTAGGAGCCCAGCCCTTTGTCATTTTCACATTTAACTATGAGAAGACATCACTGATGACTGTCAAGTTAGGGAAGAGATTGAGGAGATTTGGTTATTAAAATAAATTATCTGGTGGATTCTCATTATACTAAATTTGTACGTGTAATAAGAAGATCTCTTTTTTTATGTTGACCTGACTGAGCACCATGATGGTGTCCAGCAAGAATCTACCTGTGTTGGCCTGTCTGTCCCTGACCTGCCTGTGGGCCAGGAAGATTGTTCCTCCCTGGTTGGTGTGACAGTAGTGTGTCACGCAGAGGAGACTCTTATGGAAGAAGTGTGCATACAGTCCCATGACGCATTGGGCTGTTGATGTAATTGGTTTATGCTGAGCGAAAAACTCTTATTACAGTCTAGTAGGACAGCAAACCACAATCAAAACAGTTACATTCGTACACAATGTGAAGAAGCTCATTTAATCCTCAAGCCAGTTTCAGAGGTCAGGTCCTTTATCCTATTGCCTTATCTTGGCAGAGGCCCAGCACCAAGGGAGAGTCCTGTTCTCGCTCTGTAATTCCTCCTCCAGACAGCCTCCCCAGCCAGAAGAGACTCTCTCTCACAGCTGTATTATCTCCCTGGACCTGGTGAATGCACGCACAGAGCAGCTATGCTGGAAATGTGTGTTGCTTAATCATCTTTCAAAGCAGTTTTTGATGACCTGGTTCCTTCTAGACCCCCTGATGTCCTCCCATCCTATCCAGGGTTGCATACGGGAGCCGGGACACATGAAGGCATTTGGTGAGAGATGAGGGGAGAGAGGTGTCTTGGTTTCTAAGTGGGTACAGCAAGATGGCACCATGCATGAGTGGGAGATGAGCAGGCTGATTTGCTGGTGTATGGGATTTAAAGGGAAAAGGAGAGGTAGCAGGCCAAGAAAATGGCAGACATAGTATGTAAGGGCGAATGTAAAGCAGGATCTGAGACCTGAGAAGGGCAGAAAGATGTGGTCAGTCTGAAGCTGCTCCATGTGCTCAGAAGAAAAGCAGGCAGCCGCCTTTGGTACCATTTGAGGAAAACTGGGATGACCACAAGCTTAGTTAGGCCAGTGCTTGTAAATCGTTTGTCTTTCACCTGTTTTTTAGGATGTGCTGCATGTGTGTTGCTCTGTAACTTGAAAAATGAGAGAAAAACTGCGAAAATTCGGCTATACACTAGCCCCGGAGCTTTCATGAGCAGGGAAGCAGAAAACATTGGCTCTAATAAAACCTGCATCTTCTCAGAGTAACTTCCATAATGATGGTGCACTCAGTTGCCCAGTTATGTTCATCGTGAATGTGACATTCAAAATATTTACAAGAGCTGCTGCCTTGGAATGTCTCATTTAGCTTTGGGGTGGTGGGGACTAGCGGCTGCAGTGGCCTCTGCCTTCTTGCTGCCAGGTGGGGTGACTGCAGGGAGTCTCCATCTCATCCTGAGCCTTTCTTTCCAAGGAGTTTATTTAGTGCTTGTCAATTATTCGTGATGTTCAAGCCAGCTTTTACAGGAAAGTCATATTAATTCACACAAAATGAGCTGTAGGCATATATGGCTGAAAAGATACCAAGAACTGTGTGGATTGAAAAGGTAAAGATTTATTTGAAGACAGGACACTGCTCTCATTTCCCAGAATATGCATAATCAAGGAGATAGGATTACATTAAATAGGTTGGCACTAAGAAATAAAAAGCTCTTATAGGCTTCATCTTGAGAGACATGGAAAGTTTTTTGTTAAGCTTTATGCATGCGGGGAACCTCTTGCCTTTCAGGTACTCAGACCTTAGCAGGGTTGAACATTTGGAGACCTTTTTTCACTTTGTTTCATTCAGATCTACTTGCCAGTTTGTCTAAAACCTTCTTGACAGAGAGAGACAGGACCTAGTTAGTGCATATAGAAAGATATATTTGAAAATAAATGATAGTTTTGCTGCTAAAAGCTCTTTTAGGTCTTTAGCTTTTTTTTTTTTTTTTTTTTAAGAAAATGACTGAGAATGTGGCAGCGACAGATTTCTTTGCTTCTATCAGAATATTCTCATCAGTGTGTTAATTTTGCTAACATGCTGTATAACTTTTGAAACCTCAAATTAAAGGAGAATCCCCGAAGAAAAGTGATTAAACATCCTTAGTTGTTCTAAAGTTCCTACAATGAGGTTCTGTTGCAGTATTTATGGGATTATAAGAATATTTAATTTTTAGTCTCCTTCATAAAAAAAAAACAGATTGTGCAGGGTTAAAATAAATAACAGAAACAGGGCTTTCTGAGGGGTTTGATGGACTCTGTCTCAGATGGAAGATTATTTTATCATATGGATATGTTCTGCTGCGTTTTCCATTACATTGGCACTTTCTATAACATTCCTTTACATTTCTCTGACTATGTAAAGCAGCTAACAGTGGTAGAAAATTTATACTCTGAAGATCCCTGGTGAGACAGTGAGACCTGAAACAGCTTTCTAAAGAGTTTACTTTTTCAAAATGTAAGCAGGTTACATCAAAATAAACTCAAATGTTAGTTTGCTGTATATTGGCTATTAAGTAGTTTCTGTCCATTACAAATGCTTTTACTCCATGATACATGAAAAGTGGCTTTTTTTTTTTGTCACTAAAGGGTGACCTAATTCATATTCATTAAGGGGTTGCAGTGTGAGCACAGGCTTCTCAGCTGTTTCTTACCACAGTTTACCCAGTGGCAGTGCTGCAGCAGCTGCCTGGTCCGTCCATGTTTCAAGCTAAGGAGAAGTCAGACAACTACTAATTAATGATGTTAGAGTAAGAAGAGTAGAAGTAGGAGAAGCAGTGTAACAGTGGGATTAGTTGAGAGGTTAATGCATATGTTTTCCAAGTAATTGTCCTTTTTTTTGTTGAAATATTGCTAGCATGGGCATAAAGGAAGTGAGGAAGACGGCACATTAAAAGAGACTCAAGAAGTATTAAGAGGAGGAAATGCAGAAAGGAGAATGTAAAGCCCATCCAGACAGATTAGATGGATTAGAAGAAAAATATTTCAGGGAAAAAGACAAGATCAATGAGGAGCAGGTCAACTGACTCCTGAGAAAGATCCCTGAATAAGCAGTGGAGCGAGTGGGTCATGTTTTGATAGATGACTAGAAGGTTTTGTAGATCAAGAAGTCAGTCTTTACTGAATGGAAGAAGTGAGTAATGGTTAACTATGGTGATAAATGATGTGGGTTATATTGTTCATCTTTATCTACCCTGAAAGTAGTTACCTGGGCAGTTCTGAACTATCAGCATTAAAGATTAAGATAAAATCCTGTGTGATGGAACTCAGTGTGTGTAGTCCCATCGACTTCAGTGGAACATTTCTACTCTTAAGTTTTCAGTATCTTACTAACCAGACATCATGAAATAGACCTGAAGAGCTCTTTTAAAAAGTTTGCATTTTACGATCTGGAGCTATAATATAAAGATTGCTTCCTTAACATTAACAATTCTAAGCATTCTAGTTCACTGTTTAAAATAAAGATCAAAGCAACTCCTGATTTTAGTTTTCTACAGAGTATAATGGCACTGTAGAAAATCTTAAATTATAGCTGTCCTAATTTACCGTCTGTTGGACTTCTTTAAATTGAGGTGTAAGTCTTGCATCCTGAGGCCAATGTAATTTGTCAGAACTGAATATTCTTCCCTCTCTTTTACTGACTTCTTGTGGCATGTTACTTCACTTCTCAGTAGTCTGAGTTTCCCTGTTTTTCTACTGAGTCAGAGGATGTCTGACATTATCCTATAAGGCATTATCCTTATTTATTTCAGTTATTAAAGATCAACAGCTTGCTTTATTACTCTTTTCCTAGATGATGCATGTGAGTGACTTTCTGAGAGATGCCTTTCAAATTACAGTTGAGATGCTCTAAAGCATTAGAACATCAGTCACTCCAAAGTAAACAAAGATTTGCCATTTCTGCCCTGCTGGGTTAAGGTTAACTAGGTTTACGATTCTTATTGCTGGATAATAATCTTTCTGGTGAAATCTTTTAGTAAAGCTGTCAGACACTGATGAAATGAGTACATTTCTTTATGAAGTTTTCTGTAGCCTTTCCCCAAATTCATATCAATGTGCTGTATATTTATGAAAAGTTAGTAAATATGTATGATAGCATGTATGCAGATTAGGATAATTAGTGGACTATAGATGAAAGAAAAAAATAATGGCAAATGAATATGTGTGAATGCCTACTTGGCCTTCCTTTTGGGAGGAATTACTGAGCACTGGTGGCCGGAGGAGAAGGAAGTTATTGGCATTAGTAACTTCATTAGAAGAACACAAGAAAAACTTTCTTGTGTTGTGTTCTCTCTTGAAATAACTGTTATAGTCTTTCATTTACACATATATAATTTAGAGTCTGTAATATGCACATTTTCTGAAAGCATTAATTTTAAAAATCATCTTGGAAACTCATCAGTCTAATTAGTTGATATAATTATTTTTTCTCATACTGTCTCACTTTGTTTTCTTTGTAACGTTGACAGATTGAAATAAACACTTTGTTAGTAACAAGGCTATTTTTTTTTCATATAAACGCTTCTAATAGGTCATGGCTTGGAGACACTTTGTCCTTGTCTGTGCCAGACTCAACAGCAACCAAAAAAAACCCCTAACAACAAAAAAATGAAACATGATTAAGGATTTTGTAAACCACAGTGAGATACAGAAGATAGATGGGAAAATCTGTTAATAACTTAAATTCCATCATTTTTTCTTACATCATTTACCATAGGGTGAGAAGTGGAAAAATTCCTTGAGTTTGTTTCAGACAGTGAAGTATTGCATGTTTTATGGTGGCATTCTTCAAAATTATTTTTCTTACACTTTTTTTGTTAAAATTTTCAGCTGAGCTGTGAAGTGGGGAAACTGACCTGATGTGCAAAATATGGAGAGAGAAAGAGAGAGGGAAAACACGTGAGGAATATTTTATACCCTGTACAACATTTCCAGTAGAATATAATGAAATATTTAATAAAGGAAAGTGGAAGAAAGTTGGAAATACAATTCATAATAGGACGACTTGGCTTTAAAAACTTGAACTATTTGCTTGTAATAATTTGCCTTCCTTGGTTGCCAATACAATTATTTTCAGTAATCTCAGTCCTTTCTCAATACATTATGTTGTGAAAAAGCAATTACTGAAAGAACCAAGCTGGTACAGAAAAACTATTCAGACCGAACTGGTAATTTTCATTCAGGCACACAGTAAAAAATTGCATTTGAATTGTAAATGGTTCCCACGTGTATAAATAAAAATAGAGAAAAATCATTCTGAATTCAACTTTCATGTCACATTAATAAAAAACAAAACAGAAGCTCGGCTGAGTAACTGTATTGGGAAGTACTTTTAAAGTGAATAAATCACAATCTGTTGCCTACCATAAGCATTCTGCATGGTTTAATGGTTCTGTATTGATTCCTTCTTGTTCTGCAAGTGGTTAAGTTTTGGGGTTTTTTACCTGCCTCTACAGGAGGCATTATTAAATCTTCGGCCTTGCTGTCCCGTATGTTTTATGAAGACAGGAAATTAGCTTTCAGTGCTCAAGTTGCTTGTCTTGCCGATCCCATCTTCAGATCCAGCTGGAGTCTCCTGAGACCCACGGGATGTGAGGGCAAGGGGGTGATGCTGAGGAACACCTGTCCTCCCTCAGGCAGGCACACTGAGCACTCAGCTCTGGCATAACTGGCCTCCTGCTTACTCTCCCATGTGTTGCAATTTCCACGTTGGCACTCCTATCCTGAAGAGGGTGAGTGGGCCAAGAGCTGGCGTTATACGAGCCTCTCTGGATGATGAGTGTAGTCATTCAGTGCTCTGACTTAGTCTAAGTTGGGACACCCGCATCTGCTGTTTCTTAGGGGCAGGTTTGAGCAGCTGCTTGCTCGGCATGCTGGTGGTTGTGAAAGCTGTTGGTTTTAACTCCCCTTACTTCCTGTACTTCCCAGTGGGATGCTCTTGCTTCTGTTGCAAGTGTTTAGAGTTTGAGAGTGAAACATCAGGACTGACTGTACTTTTTGCACCTGACCCTTGCAGTGTACTTTTTCCCGCTTGGTACCTACATTGGCTTTTATTGAGAGGAATGAGAACTACATGCAGTCAGCACTCCTGACAGAACCAGGTGTTTGCAGATAAAAGGAACCATTTGGCTCAAGCACAAGAAATGGTGGAGATTCAGGTGCTGCAGGTGGCTTTCTGACCTCTCTCACTCCTCCAGCTCACCAAGGGTATTCCCTACTCTTCCTTGTCACCATGTAAAGTATGTATTTATAGCTCCTAAGTGTGTAAACACATACTGCTACAGAGTTGTTAACAGTAATGTAGAAGAGATGATGCTTGTGGTTCTAAGATGCTTTTACAGAGAACTATTACAATAAATTATGAATTGTTAAGTAATTGCTTAGGAGTGCTCTGACTTGAGCTTATTATACATGTGAGGGCTAGTTTAATTTTTGTTGGTAAAGAAACTATTTTACTTAGCAGTTTGGGACTCTGAACAGCTGAAGGGTCTGCAAACAGATTGATCAGTAAAAGAAGTAAAATTGAAGCTCGGGCTCCTCTTCTCCCTTCCATGTGGGAAACATGACGTTTTCTAACCAGATAGTGGGAATGTTTTCTTCTGCAGGCCTGAGTCACTTGTGAGGAATGCTAAGATTAATGCACAAGATTAATTTTCTCACTGCCGCCTTCTCCACTGCAGAAATGGAAGTTTGCTTGTCTTTGAACTTTTCTCTTGTTTCCAGCAAAACTTCAGGTGCTCTGAGCATTTTTGCTACAGATTCAAATCCAGTTTTGCTGTGTGAAATCTGCCTTTGCCTTTTAGTGACTGTGAGCAGAGAAGTTGATGCATGTCTCTTTCGGATTTAGCTTTTTTAGACTACAGTGACTAATCTTTCTGTTTGCTCTGGTGCATTTTGTGTGCTGCTGCAATATGCAGGAAACCCTCTGTTCTCACAGAGCTGCAAACCGGAGTTTTTACTTTATCAGAGTTCCCTAGATACACAATTTAATGCAATTTTGACCACTTTCAGCGTAATATTAATTATACCTAATCTATAACAACATCTATTCTGAAATGGCATTTGTATTTAGTATTAGATTCTCTAAAAGAGATTATGCCCATTGTCTTCTTTCTTACCATAAAGAATTATTGCAAAAATTAGTCTTAAGTACTAAAACTAAAATAGGAGAAGAGATGAAGGATGCCTTCCCAGGTTGCTCCAGAGTAAGCACTACTGTCTATATACTGAATCTCATCAAAGGCTCATGGCTGCCAGTGGGCCAGTTTTTAATGCACGTGATTTCACTGGGGCATGTATTGCACAAATGTTCCCACTGAATTTGAGCAAAAAGACTTCACACTCTGAAATGCATAAATTGCGGTTGAAGTATTTTTAGCAAAAGCAGTAATACAAAAACGAGTTACTGTTCCCATGGCCAATGCACCTTCATTTATACCTTTTAATATTTAATACGTGTAGTAGAAAGCCACTGTAAGTGAAAGTAGCGCAAATGGCTTTTTCTCTGTAGCTTGTAAATAACAACATGTTTTGTGTACTGCCCCTAAAGGACCAGGGGCAACGCTCCAGGTATCTTCCTTTGTACTTTGGTCTGGGCAATAGTTTCCAGCACTAACTATAATGTCTTTGTCCTGCTCTAACCACTGCTGCTGCTTTTGAGGCTGTGGGGGAAATGCCTGGCTTTCTTCCTCTCTGTGTCCCAGTGCTGCTCCTCAGAGAGGAGAGAGAGAAGGCGACACTGAAGTGACACACTGGCTCTGGGCTAGTCAGATTCTTTCTGACTCTTTTCTGATTAAAAGGAAATCAGTCTGGAGAGCTAGGAGGAAGAAATGGAGTTGTGTCAAATGAGTGTGTGCGTAACTTGATAATGGTCGTATGCAGGTACCACTGCTGTGCATAGTGTGGCTGTGTGCCTGCTAATGCCTGTTGCTTATGTTCTCTTTGATGCTCATATTGTTGGGGAAGTAATTATTCCAGTCAAGACTACCAAAAAAAAAAAAAAAAAAAATATTCCATTTTAGATCACTTGTTTTCTCAGAGAAGCTTATTTGTCACAAACACGTGTGAAATCCTGCTCCACTGATGTCATTGAAATTTCTGCCATGTTCTTCATTTAGGATAGAAATTTACTCAGGGTTCCTGTAGTATTAAGGGCAGAGATAATCTGGCAGCAAATATCCCATTCTGCTCTTTGGGATTCTGGTTCTCCACTGTGATGAGCAGATCATAGTGGGGGCAAAAGAAAGTCACTAACATTAAAACTCTTGAAAGTTTGTAATTTCATTGAGTCATTGAGAAAGCCTAATTAGTAATTGAAAATAGAATTAAAATTTGACAGATTGTTAAGTTTTGTATAGCACATTGTCACTCTTTTCAATAGTACATTTTAAAAAAATATTCATTACTCTTTCTGGTCTTTTTTTTTTTTTCTGACTTTCTGCATCTTGATTGCTCATTTCAATTCTCATTTTATAATGCCTTGAATTTTTCTTTGTCGTTGACATTGTTATTTCATTCTTAAGTCTCCTTGTTTACATTTTCTGCTGTTCCTCCATAGGTCTCCTACTCTGACTCTGTTGCTCTCCTACTCAATGTCATATTGAGTACTGATTAACTTCCCGTGAATTGTTCCCTTCAGGCATTCAGTGCTTGCTTCTACAATTCTTCATGAGCCTTCTTTTGTTTCTTTCATGTTATACTAGAATCAAGACTGGTCATTATACCTATTTGCCAACATAATTTTCTGAGACCCTTGTACTGTTACATAGAAAGAAAGGCAAGCATGTATTTCAGTGCACATAATAAGGCTAGAAATTAATAGCAAGAGTGAAAGATATAATCTTCCTATTGACTCCAAGAGACTCAGATTTCATTTGAGTTCTCTGTTTAGATAACCTTGTTATTTCTAATTATCTCTATTCAGATCATCCCCTTTCTATTTTCACTGTAGTTTCGCCATTGTCAATTTAGGATTGTTCTCTGATCAGTGAAAAAGTCCAGATCACATGGATGAAAACTCCCGTTTAGTCTAAATGGGGGGGAAATTGGTCTTAATAATGACTGACTGAAAATATTTGAAGCACCACACAGATCCTAACAAGCCAACGTGTCAGATTAAATTTGAGAAGAAACGGACTGAACTACAAACTACAAAGGACTTCCTGAGCATCTGAGGCCTTCTTCAGACACATATTTGATTTATTGTGTATGGTACTTAAGTATATTTCTAAACAGGCAACAAAGAGGAATTAGTCATAATAGTGCAGAAAATGTACTTGAAATTTAGCATTAAGAGCTTCATACTGCTTTCCAGCCTGTCTCACAACAGTTTCTGTAAAGCATCTGGAAGAGAAAGGATTAAGCTTTGGGTCTTGAATGATGGGCTCATACTTTTACAGTGAGTAGCAGGGTGGGGTCAGCATCTGAGAACAGCGGTGGACTTCTATTGGTGTCTCTACAAATGGTTCCTTTATGACCTTAAACAATTGCCTTGTGGTTAAATTAAAATACGGAGGGAAGTGTCAACCTGAAAGTCTTAACAGACTTTTGGTACACTTGGCTTTTTCTCAAGGGGAAACTACAGCCTTGAGTGTATGCAATGTAAAGGAAGAAGCTGGTGCCATAACACAGACCTGCCAGCATGCTGGACAGGGCTGCACAAGACACAGAAGACTCTGGTTTGCTGTTCTCCAGTGTGGCCTGGCAGGAGGTTCAAACTCCAGTGTTTCTTGGAAAAGCTACAAGCCACTAGGCTAGAGAATAGCCTAAGATCAGGATCTCCTCATTTATCTTACACCTGCACTGGTTGGTAGTGGGTTTTTTTTGTGGTGGTGGTTGGTTTTTAGGTTTTGTTTCTTGTGGGTTTTTTTCTTTGTTTTGTTTTTTTCCAGAGATATATTTCCATATCTGCTTAGTGTTCTGGCCATGAGGCTTTTCTATAAAAGAAGAGCCTATTTCCCTGTTTTGATGAAAGCCATGGTCATCTCTGTCCTGTAAGCACATGGCTTTTTAGATGTACTTCTGGGAGACCACCTTCAGAACTGTCCCCCTTTTGTATCACTGCTGTGTGGACCTAAGGGTGGTGTGGCAGGCCTGAGGTATGGAGGATTCACTGGGCTGAGATTTCATTGATCATGCCAGAAGGGCTGCAGGTGTGTGGACAGTTTCCCTGGCCTAAATTTAAACACCTACTTAGAGTGTCTGTTAAGTACCTAACACAAACTTTTCAACTTGGTCTTCCAAAATGTAAATTGGAGTGATTATTGAGAGCTAGATACTTCACACAGATGTGGATTGGTCCCCTCTGCTGCTCTGTGGATTTCACGTTGCTACAAGCTTGGCTTATACACTAACCATAGTTGATTTGTTCTTAACAGTCTCAAGTCTCAAATTATGGGATGTATTGTTCCCACTTGATTTCTGATACTCATGTATGAGGAGCTAGAATGGTCTGAAGCTTTGAAGTCATACAAGCATTTCCTCTAATGATATGGAAATATATAAAGTGTATAGCAGATCCCAATTTTTGACCAAGACTCTTATATTTAGACATCTACCCAGAAGGAAATTTGTCTGGTCTGCTCTTATGTTTGCAAAACATAAGTAGGATGTAAGTATTATTTGTACTGGTAGTTATAATTTCTGGGTTGGATATTCTTTAACATTCAGTGAGGAGCTAAATTTACATCCTTGGCTAGTTTTCTGTGTCTCATGTTGCTACATATTAAAACTGTTTGTCAGATGAGTGTTAATTTGAACAGAATGAGTCTCTTGCTAAGAGTAGCCCTGCGCATGCTAAAGCTGTGCCTTAGCTTCAGGAAATGCACTATAATTAAATGCCAGTATAAATTGTTAACTCACCAGTAGCTCAAGCACTTTATTGAAATGAGGCCTTGATATTTTATATTTTTTTTTTTAATGCCAAGGTAATGTTAGAGCAATGCTTGATTTATCCTGAATTTGCAGGACCATAGCAGATCATAATCTAGTTCCTGGGCATTCAAATACTTCCCTGAAAAATAGGAGGAGTGTAGTTCACTTTTTATAATTATACTGTTGTTTTTATGGCTAATAGAATATCCTTCATATGTAATTCTGAGTATAATCCTGTGGGAGCTGGATAGTTAATATTAGGCAAAGTTAAAAACACAAGAAAGGCAAAAAGCCTGAGTTCACTTTATGGAGAACATAGAGCAGCATTGCATACATAGCATGAATAGGAAAATTCCCTGCCTTACAGGTTCAGAAGCATGTATATATCTCCAAATATGACTTTGTTGTCTTTTTTTAAATAAGAAAAATCCTCTCAACCTACATTTTAGAGCTGGTAGGATTTTTTCTTATTTTTCTCTTTTTATTCAAGCCCTCTCACCCCCAACATTTGTCTGTAGTCTTGAATCTAAACAGCAGTCATTGGATTTTTGTGCTTGGATTTAGTATTATTGTATAAAAATATCACGGTATTCCCAGTGACAAGCAAACAGAAGATGCAGTATCTCAAGCTGCAGTGTAATTTCGTTACTGAAGATTCTGATGTGCATCTGCTTGATTAAGCAATAAGGAGATTTATTCTAATGCATAAAGCAGGTGGTAAGTGAAGTGAATGTCTTATATACAAAAATCTTTGCACTGATACTTACTCATTTCAGAATAAAGGAAGTTGCACATTACTTGGCTGTTTGTTCTTCCAAAAGATTCAGCAGCACTTCTGTATAAGAGTACAGTGCTAGAAACAATGAATTTATATTCATCAGCTCCATTGTGCAAGATTGTACAGATATGACAGCGAAAATAATATGATAGTGCTGCGCAATTTGCTTCTTATTTGCTTAACTGAGGATGGGATTCAAGCTTCATGTTCCGAGTGCTTTTCAGTCTGGTGTATATATGATTAATGTCGGTGAGTCACTTCAATGGGAATTTTAGCTTTTTCTCACATGACGAGATAGGGAGACTTTCTGCTCCTCCCACCACCAGTTTAAAAGCACTGCAAAAGACAGAAAAAAGAAGGAGGTAATTTTTCAGGTTTTCAGAGTCGCACCCTATTAAAGGCAGTGAAGAGATAGCCTGTCCCTTGGCATGTCTGCAAACTAACTAGGACAGCTGAGATTGGGATAAAAGAGTAAGTAGATTGTTACTCGCTTGAGAAACCATCCATTCTCACTGTTTATTTAAATTCAGAATTTAGCTGGGAAGACTAGTCCAAAAGAAGGGAAAGAAATAATTCTGAAGGTGCAGGAAGGCAAATCATGAAGTGAATTCTGTAGGGATTCATTGTAGGAACTAGTGGAGCTCTGGAGACCTGTTTATCCCTGCCAGCAGTAAGCTGCGGAGGATGTAATGCTTTCTGTACATAGGCTAACTCTAAAGCTTGCTGTAGCTGAACGTGAAATAATGTAGGTGTGTCTACAGAACTTTCCATGTGGTTTTAGAACATGTTTTTTCTCTGTTTATGTATCTGTTTCAATTCATAAAGAATATAATACATAGTTTGATTATGAGATTCAGTTTCCACAAGATTTATCGAATGGGCCAGAATGGCTTCAGTATTGAGGAAGTTTAAAGGGTTCCAGTTCATATGTACCTAGAGGCCAGATACTTGAAAATGCCTAAGCACATAAATGTATGGGAAGTCTCTCAGTCGCATTTTACAGTCTTTAAACAGACTGCTCAGTTAATAGCTACTGATTGTAATAGGGCTTACGCAACTAACTTGCTTGTTTTAGAAAGCCCTGCTAGACCTCTGTATGTAACTTTAGACTTCTAAGTCATGTTAAAATATGGTCTGATATTTAAACGTATATGCTTCACCTGAAATTTGAAGTCTACCCCATATCACTTGTGACCCTAAGTACAGACCTCCTTACTTAGTGCATTGTAGGTTTTAGCTTCTGTGTCTGCAATATCTGTTTTATTAAGCAGCAGCTGTAGGATAGGGCAGGGCAAGATCATTTGAGGCTAACCTCTGCTACTGTAGGCAACTTGTATCATATAAATTTTGTCATTACGGGAGTGATATTCACTATAGATAACATTGCTGATTATTTGGTGACCTCTAGGAATTTGGTCTTGTATCTTCTAATACCTTTTGGACTAGGATGTATTTCAAAACTGACTCAGCAGAAAGCATATGGCCACAATGAGTATAAATGCCAATTATCATGACATTAGTAATGGTGCTGCTGGTTTGGGTTCACATTGTTGTTGGATTTATGTGTCTAATTCGTTCTATAATGGGGAAAAAAAAAGACATTCAATTTGTATTACTAGCAGGTTGGAAAAACACACAGTGCCAACACTTCAAAAGGTGACTTCCATAAAAAGAAAAAAGTTTTCAGAGTGGTTCTATAATTTATTGTATCAGGGATTGACTCCTTCCCTTCCCTCCTCTGTTCCTCACAGCTCTTGGGACTCTGCTTTTCAGAAGTATAATGACATTCTCTGAGTGGCTGAAAAACCTTAATTCTGCCCTATGCTGAGAGCAGAAGGAGGATGAATGCTGCTTTGGTAGTGCACTGGTAATGTGCTGATCTGAACACGGGGAGAAAACAGGTCTTTACAAAGAAAATTAAAAGAATCTAATGTTTGTTTTCAGTATTCTCTGTAGTATTTTTTTCTTTTCTGAAGAAATTCATAACTTCTTCACAAATTTCTTTACCCTGTTGGTTCGTAATTAATTTTTCATTTAAAATCTCCTACTACAGACAGATGATGTTCAGGTCGAGCTTCTGGCTTCTATTAAATGCACACTAAATACTAAGCATGCATGCTGGTGGGTATTTGTGCTTACCCATCAAGCAAGGATAAACTGTTAGCAACCCTGCCAAGAATTGTTAAATGTTCTGTAAGGCTGCCATATCTGTGTTCAGACAGTACATACAATGTGGCTCTCTGAATAGATTTTAAAAAGGCAAGACCAGAGAAAAAGTTAGGAGTGGGTAAAGAAAAGCAGATCTGTGTATGTGTGGGCCAGGAGGAGAGTGTTTCTCCTGTACTCTGGCTTATTTCTTCTCTTTTCCATATGGCCTTTATCCCATTTCCCACACATCTGTCACGCAAGGTTTGAAGTGACCCTCCTGTTGCTCTCATTGCGCTCTGTGGAATAGTATGTGTGTCATGAGGGGTCAGTTAGCAATGGCACTTAGCAGGGATCAGCCAGCATAGGGCCACCTCCAGACTAGGTTTGCACCATGGGCTGCCATCTTTGACTTTACAAATCTTGCCACACAGCCTGCTAAAGCACATCTATCCAGCTGCTCCCCAATGGCATCTTAAGCTCAAGATCCCCACAGTGCATTCTTGCATCTGTTCTAACTGAATGGCACGTGGAAAAATACACCTTTTTGATCACGAACTCTTCCTGTAACACCTACAAACTACTGTGACAGCCACTTTCTAAATACCCTGCGCAGAACATAATGTTTTTGTTATTCTTCTGAAGAAGGATCAGAAAAATTACTTGGTACATTGCCTTCTCTGAATTCCCATTATCTGTACAGCAGTTTGAGCCTGTGTACAGACACCTTTGTTTTTATGGTTTACCTTTTCAAATCTATGTATCATCTGAATACACAATTTATTTCTGCCTTTTTTCACATCGTCCTATATATTATATAAAGAACATTGAGAAAGAAATTGTAAAAGGAAGATTGAACAGCAGTTTTTGTTTTGCAGCCACTTGCAAAGCTTAGAGCTAGGTTTGTTTTAATCCTGGCTGTTACTTGCCATGTGATGCTGCATGGGCATGAAGAGCCTTTCTAGTATTAACCATTTCTGTCAGCCCTGATTTGTTGAATGGGTAACTCCTCTAATAATGGTTCGAAATATTTTGTGATTTTTGTGCCTGCTGGCGTGATGTAGGTCTAGTAGTGATCCCAGTGGGAAGAGGTGAGGAAAAAGAGTCTATAAATTCCCACTAAGCTGTAGTCACATCTGCCAGGTTTCTGAAAGCCATTGTTCTTGCTGATCTGGTGAAGATATGAATGCCTTCAGCTGGTGACTTTTAGGAGGTTCACTTACAGGCTCAGAGGTATCTGGTGAATCAAAGAAGAGCAGCCACCACTGTGGGAAGCCGTGAGCTCTTTTAAGATACCTGTATGAAATGCAATACAGATAAAGGCAACCAGATAGGCAAAATGGTAATATCTTATTTTTCATTTTTTGAAATGTCACTTTTCTATGTTGTCCATAGAGCTCCGTTTACCAATCTTCAAAAATGGATTATGCTGCAGAGTAAATGGTCAGCATACAACAGTTAAAAATAACTAAGTGATGCCATCTGCTGTCTTAAAATCTTATTTAATATTACATTGATGAATGAATTGTTATCCTAAGAACAAATGGAAACAGCATGCACTAAGTGAAATGCCGGAGCTGTGACATGCTATTCAATCTGTATCAAATTTATGCAATATAAATATCGATTGTGATTAAATACAGTAGACTACAGGATGTCAGAAGGAAATGTGGTGCTAGGATCAGTCCAAAATAACTCCTCAGTGAATCTACTTTGCAAATAACTAGAGATTTTTTTTCAAGTGGCTTTGTTTTTATAGATCTGAGAGGAAGATGTAGCATCCTGTGGAATAGAGGGTAGGCTGGAAGGACATGGCACACCACCCCTTCAAAGTGTATGTTTTTTAAAATTTATTTGTTATGTAGTGACATTCTTCATGTTACATCTATATTTAGTGCAACTTGTTATCCACAGTGACTGTAGTTTTAGGAGCTTTGTGGAAAGAGTTAACATCACCATGGACTTCAAAGAAGTTGAGAACCATGTTTGTGTAAGAGAATTCACCTATCCTCTCAAAAAGGTAGAAGAGATCATAACACTGTACACTAAGCTAAATTTGAAGTTAAGTTGCTTATGGACTACAATGCTCAGCCTTGAAACGGTATCTCATTCAGAGAATATTGAATGGCTATTTATTTCATGTACATATATGCATTGTTAAGTTGGTTGGGGTTTTGACAGCAAGAGTTAAGGATGTATTTTCCTCAAATGCAGCTATGCCAGATGGTAGTTCACAGGTTGAAGCTTAATGAAACAATGAAACATCACAGACTGATCTGAAGGTCCTGAAGTCAGCAGTGTTTAGCAGTTATCGAAGGGTGTGGAACCAGAGAGACAGGATTTAACTCTCCTTCCCTTTGTTCTTTGTGCACTGAGATAATCACAGTTTCCTGTACTATATTTTCACTTCAGTGAAAATAATCTGAACTCGGTGAAGCAGGCTATAGATTCTAGTATTGCAGTGACTTGTAACTTTTTTTTTTTCCTGAATAGCTATGCCCTAAGGGCATGTTTGAATATAAATGTACATAGAACCATAGTCTGATAATGAAATGTGTAATTTCTTGTGGGTGTTATTTTTGTTTTTTTCAAGTATCAATTCTCTAGTGATATGTATTTCTGCTTGTATGTTAAAAGGTACACAATCTGTGCTTTCTTATTCTTTTACATAATTTAATTTTTCAAGTCAAAGCTCATACAATATGTAAATATCCATTTTCAGATGTAGTACACTAGAACTCTCCCATTCAAACACTGTAAATAACAGAAGTCCTTCCCCTGCTTCCTCCCTTAGTACTTGGGAGCATACTCACACGATTCACAAATGACCAAACCAACAGTGAATTAATTCCACAACTAATGATCCCTAGAAAAGTCTTACTTTCCAGCTGCCTTTAAATCAGATGTCTGCAAATGAGTGTAAGCACAGTCCACACTTTGACAGAGAGGAAGTTATTCATGTATTTACATCCTTCTCATAGCTTGTCATATCTCTTTGTTTTAAATTTCTGTAAAATTCCTTCCTCTGCATCTGTCCAATCTGGAGCACCCAGAAATCATGAGATAGATAGATTGAGGTAGATTTAAGAAATATGTACTTGTTGGTTCTTTTGATTTTTGTTTTCTAAACATTCACATATTTCCAAACTTCTCTGCACAACTCTTGAGGGCTCAAACATTGCTTTAAAAGGCAAAGTAAAATGTGAAATTGAGATTTTTCATGTAATCATGGGTTGGGCTTAAAAACACAGGACCGTCAATGGAGTTAAGAGTTCACTGCAAAATGGCAAAGTGTTTGTCAAACCAAAAGCTGTGACAGTATAGAATTGTGATGTATTTACTTACATACAAATCTGCTGCTGTTATTGTAGTTCCAAGTGGGCATGAACCATAAACTGTGTGTTAGGTCTTAATTGGGATAGTGTCCGAACAAGTGTAAGAGAAAAAAGAACATAATTTGGATAATGTAATCTGTGAGTTCCAATTATATTTCCATGGCAAATCCTACGCTCAGAGCATCAGTAACAATGTGAGGGAATGTTATGCCCTTGGCTGTAGAAAACCTTAACCTGAAGGCAATGCTAAATTTAAAGCTCTCGTTGAAAAAAGCAGGAAGAGGTTTTATTCCTCATGAAAACTCAAGGAGCTCTTGACATGATGTTTTAAGGAAGTTGCAAAAATGTACTCATGTTCTAAATAGCACATCCTTCTCAGAGAGTGATGACTGGCTGTTAGCAAAGTTTTCCTGGAAATGTCTAGGCTTTTGGATAACATGTGTCTTCCACCACTCCAGGCTGGCTGTATGTAAAACTAAACTGCTTCATAACTATGGGATAATGCAGTGTCAGGGTGGCCAGAGTGCTTGTGATTCTGCAAGGGGTGTGCACAGTTGAATATGGATAAGGCATGGATGATGGGAAGGAATGACCAAGAGGTAGGGAAAATGGTAGAATGAAAGAATAAAAGGAAAATGGGGCTGTCAAAATCAGGGTTTTTTCAGTCTGCCCACCAAGATTTTCTTATGCTTATGCCAATCTGGACGATAACAAAGTGCTTTATAAATTAAAAATGTTAATGTAAATGATTTCTTTCTCTTATTCCCCGGTGCAGATTATACTTTTATGACTCTTGTTATTTGCCAGCTGAGTTCTATTTCCAGGGAAGGCAATTCATGCATTTTAGAAGTGAGCAGTGCTTCAGGAACTCTCGTATCTGACTGCAAAAATACAAAACCTGAAGTACTGACATGAAAACCTAGAAATGCAAGGAACCGTGCCTGTGATCAGTATTCATCTTCATTCCCACTATTCCTGTTAAGGAACAGAAGCACTTCAATACCTTGTCTGCTTTTTGGTTTTGTTGCTAAATTGCCAAGAGATGTCTGGTTCTGGTAAACTCTAAATTATCAGAAGCTTCTCTCAGGCTTTGAAGTGCCATTCTGAGCACTGTATTGTGGGAGGGGACTTCTTCATCTTGCTGCAAACCTCAGATCTGAAAGACATCATCACAGCTGAATTGCTCCAGTCAAACACCTGGTGGGAAGACCGCGGAGTTGAATGTGGTTGCAAATTGTGATTTCTTATCTTTGAGCAGTAATACTCATCATGGAATTTTGGTCTCTGAAACCTGTGTACTAGGTGCCAAATTGCAGTTTCTCTGGTAACTAGCAAAAAAAAAAGTGCAGCAGTAGTATTGGGGTTGATTAGATTATGTGCTTGGTTGAATAAATAACTGGTCAGGATCATGGGGAAGATTGCTGGGCCAAAACATTTTTTCTCTTATTTTCTTTGTCAGTGTGATACCAGAATGTTTAAGTTTACATAAAACGTTTCTCTGCAGGCTAAGATTTGGATGACAAATACCAACTTTTAAAGGAAGTCTGGTGCTTTTGGGATAGTTTGCAAGTCTTGGTATAAAATCTTACTGACTTGGAAAGATTTTCTTTAGTCTCTTCAGCATTACCCTGGTTTATTACCTCAGGTTATTTCTGTAAGCCTGCTTTGCAAAAATTCTGTTGCACTGAGTTTCCTTATATGATGTAACAATTTAAATAAATACAGTGGTGTGATACCTTAGGTGAAAGTTAAGATTTAATCAATTGAGGTGATTTACAGTTTAAAAATGAAGTTCCGTGCCTAGTTTGTTGTCAGTTTAGAAAATAATATTTATTTCCACTCACTAGGCCAAGCAGATAGAGGTCTTAGGCCAATAAGCCACATTTGCTTATTATTTTAAAGTGTAAATCTTGCATTAAGATAACTTTTTGTGCTTGTTAGAGTGAAACTCAGACAGCTGTAATTTTTAAATGAAGTTAGATATTCTTTTGAGGAACAGGAATACTTTTTCCAGTTCAGTAATTTCCTATTGTTTCCTTTTGCTGCTTGCTTGAATTTCATCACACAGAGTAAAACACTAGCTTCTTTGAATTAAGCAAATATATCTATAGGAACTCTTATTTCCTTACACTATTAAAATAGGTGTAGTAAAAAGAGGAAGATTCTCTGAGTGTACTATTCTTTTCCTTCCTTCCCAGCAGTGTTGCAAAATCTATCAACAGTTCAGCAATGTATACACGGTTACTTCTAAGGGGGGCAAGGGGGAAATCAGTTTTGACTGCAGCGTTTTATTTTATCTGGTTTGTATGTGCAGTGCTTTATAGGAACCATCAACAGTAGCTCTTTGGAGAATATAAATTACAAGAAAGTGGGTGTTTATAAAGTTTTCAGACAATGTCCCTCAATGCATGTGTATTGTAAGGTATTTCTTAATGTGTTTAGGTAGTTGTTGTCACTTGTTAAATCACCAAGAATTTAATTGTAGCTTGTATCATCGTATCTGGACTCCATCCAGCATTTCCCACTTGTAATGCTTTTGAGTTTAGAGACTTGCATGTATGCTGTGGGAAATTAAGGCCAGAGATTGACAGTGGCTGTGATGGTGTGCCCTGGGGAAGAAGTTACAGCTGATATATGCCATCAATTTAAGGAGGGTGGAGAGCGTGGGGGGAGGTGGAGTGGAAAGTAGTCACAAACTAAGCCAAAACCCTACCCTGTTAAATTTAGGCTCACTTTCTCTGTTTCTAGCTGCACTGGTGTTTTCAAGCATAATCTCTTTTTGTCTTCTGTATAGTGTCTTTTGTTCACTATTTAGCTACTTGCCAAATTTACAACATGATGGAAGGCTGGGAGAGGAGCAGTTGAACAGCATGCTGGCTATGACAGGAGAAGCATCAAGTAGATCCAGGTTACGGCAGTTCAACTTTAGCAGCTTGATAACTTTAGCAGTTTTGACTTGCAGATCTGTCTTCATATTTACAGTATCATAACTTAAAACTTCGGGAAGATAAGAAGCAGTTCATCTTTGACTCTTCACAGCGCTAACTTTCTAATGGCGTATTTATAGCTGCTAGTAAGAGCAGACTGGACTTAGTTTTTACAAACTTGATGTTTGGTGGTGTTAAGCATATACTACTTCATAATTCAATATTCTAAATTCGAATTGGTCTAGCTGTAATAGGATTTGATGGCCACAGCCTTACTTTATTATATGATACAGAGTGTGTGCGGTGTTAGCATTCTGCTTAGAGAATGAGAGTGTTTAGCGTCCTAGATCATTGTATGATAAATCTTCCTGCAGTAGCCCCTACTCTCTCTGTGCTCTCTCCAGTTTCAATCACTTCAGGTTTGTGAAGGCTCACTGACAGAGAAGGGTTTTACAGATTCCTGCTGACCCAGTATCTTGAGTCCCCAAATGTGGGAAAAGAACCTGCAAGCATCTGTAAACTTGGCCATAAAGAAAATGACCACATCCATTAAAACATGAGATAATTTATCTCCCACGCACTGAAAAAAAAAAAACACCCAAACCCAACCAAAAATGCAAAACCAGACTATGTGAAAGCACTATCTAGTATGTCTAAAACCAACACTGCATGTGTTTCTATTTTAAGATTATTTAACATAAATTGATGTTATCTAACTCCACATGTCTCCACTGAGGGAATGTCATCCTGAGTCCACAGAACATGCACATTGACTTGAAAGAATAAACAACTCTGCCATTTTCTTTGAAAAGTGAAGACAGGAAAGAAGGAATGCAATTTCTCTTGCTACCTTTAACTCCTTCTCCAGGCCAAGCATGTGTCATAAACAAGCAAACAAGCAAAAAGAATTTTTTATTGGAACAAACAAGGGAGGAAGGGTGAGTTAAAGTCCTGAAGACATCTTGGCTTCTGAAACCTCTTGCCACTTTGCATTGCAAATAGTCTTAAAATTCAGGATTTTGAACTGTATGAAGGCCACCTGGAAGCCTGTCAACAGTATTTCTCGGTTAAGCCTTGGGATGAGGTGGCCTTCTTTGAGCTGCTAGGGTATGAATCTCCTTGCTGAAATCCAGAAGGTTGAGGGTGGATGAAAAACAGTCAAAACAACACCCTGGTTTTAGTAAGCACCACAGTTCCTATTTTTCCAGTTTCCCTTGCACCTGGCAAAGGCACAGGGGCTATTTTTGAACTGTCTAGACTATTCTTCTAAAAAGAATCTCCTCTTCTTTTTCCTCTTCTGCTTATTGGTCATCAGGAAGAAGAGAGTTAGCAAGTCTGTTTGTGAATTTGCCCACATGCTGAGCCCACATAAATGTTTTACAAAGCATGTTTATAGATCTGTTGTAAAAGCACATCTCTTCAAGAGCTATGCATTTATAAAACTTGCATGTAGTTTAATCAGTCCAGAAGGCTGACTACCAAAGTAATCTTTTGCATGACGTTTTGTATTAAGGTGAAATCCCTCCCCCCAATTTAGCTTTAAAAATTTATACAGGGACACAAAAACGCAACTGTGCAGTCGAGTTAGTTCATATTTCTGATTATCAAAATTATTGATTATTCCAATGATTGATTATTTCTCCTATGGGCATAGGAGAAATAATTGTTTGCTTTATTGTCTTCCTGACCCATTAGGTGAGACCCTTCATGTCAGAGACACATGGTGGGACAGGTAGGTATCTCAGTAGGCATCAGTGTATCTGCCCCCTGGCTCTGAAACATGGCTGGAAGGATGCTGCTGCTCTTCCCACTGTTTCCCTCTTGGCTGCTCTTTCCTGTTACCACTGAAAATCTCGTTCCTGCTTCTCTTTCTTCTGAAGATGCCTTTTCCCTACTGTTGACTTTTTATCTTTTTTTTTCTTTCTTCTGTTTTTTGGGGTTTTTTTTTGTGTTTTGTTTGTTTGTTTGTTTGTTTTGGTGTTTTTTTTTTTACCCCTTCTCTCCCCAGAGGAGAGTTTAGGAGCATTCTAGATTTGCTATGTGAAAGTATAGATGTGTTCATACCTTCAATGCTATGAAAGGTTGGTTATGAAATACAATAGCTTTTTAGACAATCTGATACAGTAAAAGAGTGAATCCTTTTCAGAAATGTCACTCAGTTGTAATCTGAGACCATCACCACAGTTTTTCATTAAACGGGGTTGCTTCATCAGAGCTAAAGGTTGGGAGTAGCTGTGGATTGCTGCTTTCTGGGTACTCAGAAACCTCTTGGAGCTGATTTTGTGTTAGCATGGAAAATCTAACCAAAGAGACAGTAATCATCCAGTTCTGAACAGAACAAGGAAGCAATGGTAGATGGTATTGGCTGGGGACACAATAAGTGGAACACTTTCTTTACCCCCTAAGCTTTGCTTGTCACACTGGCTGGCACAGCCTTATTCTATTCCTCTGCTCTCCCATCTGCTCAGCTGTGTCGAGCTGCTGCTGCTGCTTTTCTTGTTCCTACTCTGGTGGGTTGTTTACAGACAGACCAGACTCTGCTCTAACTGTCTTTGCTGGTGTTTCTGACAGATTTGATCATGTTCAGACAAGAAATTTAGCTCAGGTATAATGCTAGGCTAGTGTGGCTCTGAACTCGGCTGCTTTGAGGCTTCTGAGATTAGTGTGTTTTGCATAGAAGCTCATGGCATGTCGTCATCCAGATGTGAAAAATTCTCTAAAATTTTATTCACAGAATCACAGATTCATCTAGGTTGGAAAAGATTTTGAAAATCACCTCGTCCAACCCTTAAACTAACACTGACCATTCTCAACTAAGCAATACATCAACCTGATTCTTAAAACACCCCCAGGCATGGGGATTCCACCACCTCCCTGAGCAGTCCATTCCAACACCTAACAACCCATTCTGTAAAGAAATGCTTCCTAATATCCAGTCTAAACCTTCCTGGGCATAACTTGAGGCCATTACCTCTTGTCTTATCGCTTGTTACTTAGTTCAAGAGACTCATCCCCAGCTCTCTGCAGCCTCCTTTCAGGGAGCTGTAGAGGGCGATGAGGTCTCCCCTCAGCCTCCTCTTATCCAGACTAAACACCCCCAGTTCCCTCAGCCACTCCTTGTACGACATGTGCTCCAGAGCCTTCACCAGCTTCGTTGCCTTTCTTTGGACACCCTCAAGTAATTCAGTGTCCAAATTCCTTGCAGCAGAGACTGTTATTGCTAAGCATCTGGACAACCCACTTGTAATGACCTGATCCATAGTAGTAATTCAGTTGGTAACTATAATAGCACTTGAATCATGGAAGAGCAGTAAATGCCAGCAGCAGCTAAGAGTCCAGAAGGAAACAGAATGACCGGAAAAATATTACTTCTTCAAACATTTGCAGATATATTTTATATAGCATGCTATGTATACATAATTTAGCAAAACCTAATTTTTGTAAAGATCATGTTCATTGTGAGTTAATTCAGTGTCAGTTCAGGGTGACTTCATTACAGACAAGCAACTGAAATATCAGTTTTGCTTAAGTTTTTAAAATAACATTATTTCTGGAAATAAGCTTGTGGCTCATTTCTCACAAGCAACTATTTTTCTGATGCTCTGGTGCTTATCTATGTGCATGTGCTGTCAAGATAGGGCAATCAATATACATGCATCTGACTGGTAAGTTTCTATTGAATTTTATTTACAATATATTTCTTCTGAGGTTCACTTAAAGAAAGGCAGGACTTATGTATCATATCTGGTTTCACAGTGAATTTAAGACTGCTGGAATAATGCTTAGTTAAGAGCATTTGATGAAGTCATTTCCTCTCTGAATGCTGGAAGAAAACTCAGTGGACAAAACTCAGAATACTTTACATTTCCTTAGTGCATATGTGAATAGGAGTCCACATCTTGACATCACAAGTGACATCACAGCTTGATATTAATTATATGTTAGTATAGTGATAATGCTGTTTCACCTTCCTTTTTCCTTTCACATTTAACAAATGCTAATCATACTTGAATATCTCAAGATTGCTTGTAAGTTGTTAATTTCTAATTGCCCACATTGCTCACCTGGATATTTTTCTCCACTGTTCAGATACTGCATTCAGGTAGCCAAGTAGCAGTGTTAATTACTGAGTAACATTCTTGATAGCCAAGTTCTGTAAAAGACAGTGAGATATTTTCCCTTTTTTATAAGCTGTATTTTCCTCTTAGTGGAATGTGTTGTCAGTCAAACCTAGTTCAGATATGTCTCTAAGACCATTCTTCCTCCTGTTTCTCTTCCAAGCCTGCTGTCCTCTCTGCCCTTTCTCCTTGTAACTGTCAAGCTATTTACCACCAGATTCAGGCTCTCTAACTTAGTTGTGCCTGATCTTTTGTCTTTTCCAGGGCTTATTATGGAGTTTTCCATTGCGTCCTTTTCCATCACAGTAACAAAGTGTAGCATTTTTCTGTGGGTAAATATGTAGTGATTCAGTGGGGGACACCAACATCTTGGTCATGGGACAGGAACATGCCTAGCTGTAGGATGGGATGGATGCTGAGGCAGCCCTTACTTTGTGACCCAGTGGTCACAGGTGCTCCAGTGCACTTACCTGAGCTGATGTGCGCTACGGAATCGATGGAGAGGGAGCTGGTACTCTGTCGTGTAAGAGGTGTCCTTCCAGCCCTGTGGCTGGGAAGGGACTGTGAAGCCTCTAGAAGACAGAGTGGCAGGAAAAAAAGAGGGCAAGTAATCCATACAAGTGTTTTGGCAGACTGGATCTGGGCTATTGCAGCTTGAGCTTCCCTGCTCTTATGTACAGTTACAGACATGAGCAAATCCATACATACATGTCATGAAATAATGGAAGCTATAGTCAGCCTTCTGTCTTCTCACAGTATCAGATTAAATTTGACTGAAGAAATTCCCTGATTGATTCCCAGTTGATTAAGACTGATATTTTGGGAACTGATATTACAGTTACATCCTAGCTATAGCTCGGAGCTGTGTTCCTTCCTCTAAATTGACTTATTTCACCATTATTATTCTTCAGTTCTTCAATAAATATTCAAGATTTTCCAGTCTCATAGTGCTTTCCTCCATCATAATGTTGACTTTATTATTAAAATGTGATTGTACTGCACTTTGTTGAAATACAGGGTTTTACTTTACTTTTTCTGGAAGTTCCTGTTAAATTCTTCAATATTCTAATGGTAGTTGACATCTGCAAGAGGATGTCTGTCAGACTTCATATGCATGCTACTCTGCTTGCAACTACAAAAATGCTGTCTTTGGTTTAAAATGGTATTCTCTACTATAAAATATTTCAAGTGGGGGTGTGTGTGTTGGTTTTTTCTTTTTTTATAAGCTGCTTCTGAAGGAGATGGAGTAGAACCTATTTGTACAATTGCAGTGCATCACCTTTACAGAGCAATAGATCTCCATGTGAATGGAAAGAATGAAATTCAAAGAATAAAAGAAGAAAAAGAATCATTCTCAAGACATTGACTTGCTTTGCTTTTTTGGTACCATCTCAGGTGGTCATATGGAAAAATCCTTCTTGGTTTAAGCTTTCTAACATTTCCTTGCCCTATCCTGAAGCTGCTTACGTCTCTTTAATGCTATAAAACTTTTTGGTTAGAAATTAAAAAAAAAAACCAAAACAACCAAACAACAAAATAATAACCTAAGGGCTCACGCTATAGTGTATGACTCATCATGCTTTTTTTGGGAGGAGGAACTTGCTGTATCCTGGTGCATATTCAGAAGTAGCCAAGCTACTAGGCTCAAACATTTGAGGATTTTTTTTTACTCCTTCTGTCAGACCATATGCATTCAGGCTTCCTGTCTCAGGAAATGGACATGAACTTCTTTCTCTCTCCCTTAGTCCCTGGGTTTTTTAATCCAAAGGGAGCTGAGCTTCTAGTAATCAGCTCCAGGAGTGGGATATGTGGGATAAGAGGCCCTTTTCGGTTTGTAGCTAAAGCAGAACTGAGAAGAAAATGTTATCAAATATTTGATTGTTATAAAGTACACGTTCACTTCATTATTTACAGGCAGACTAAGATAATGTCTCACAAATTAAAAATCTGGAGTTATAAAAATCATTAAAGAGAAGTATTTTAAAATCTACCTCTGTAGCCAAGTTAGATAGTTCCTTTTCCACATTTTATAATTTCTGTTTTTAAAGTGTCACTTTCTTTATATGTGGGTAAAACTTGGCTTGAACATGTGTCCCTTTACAGTAACTTTTAGTAAAATGCTGTAATTTTTGATGAAGCAAAGCTACTTGTTGTACGTTACTATTATCCTAGAAGAAAAGAATTCAGATTAAATAGGTATGGGACTGTAAGTGAGATAAGTTTACAACAGAAGATACTATTGGAACAGCAAAAATGGGTGCTACCACTCGTAGTGTAACATGAAACCTAAAGCTGTAGATAATATAGAAAGTATTTAAGGGAATATTTAGCCTCTTGCTCAATGGTTCATCCTGTCAGCTAGCTATCATATTTAAAATGCTATATTTGAAGATGTTTTTGTAATCTGGACAATTTTGTATAGGGATAATTAAGAAAAAAGTGAAAATGGCTGTAATACTAGCTATGTGTCACTGGTTTGTCTGTGCTGTCTAGGTGTGAGCTAGAGGTATAAACCACTGCAAGAATTGTCACTCAAGGCAGCTTAAGTAACACTCAAATGCTCACATCGTAATCAATATCCCACTCTTGAGGTGAAGGCGTAATAACCAGCAGGAGGTGCTGAACACTGATAAACAAAGACCTTTCCCATTTTGTATGGCTGTGGCAAGGAGAACATCTTTCTGTAATCCTTGGTTTTAGGCAAATTATGATGAACTGCCTCTGTCTATGTAGCATGCATAATTTGCGATTTGTGGTTGTGTCTCTTGTGAGCGTACAGTGCACGTAAGCTTCTCCCAGGGCTGAAACTTGAAAATATGTGCAAGTAATCAGTGAGCAGCACTCTGAAAGTCATTTTTCACAAACATATTCAAGGTGAGTCACAGACAAATGAAGATGGAAGGTGAATACAAAGGCAGAAGGGATCCAGGCGATTATCAGCACATAGATCATTCTAGCACAGAAGGTGCATGTTTGTACATTCTGCTGGAGGAGTTTAATACCTGCCTCCAGCTGTATGACCCATGCTTTATGGCTGCTGTATACAGCACACCATAATGTGTAGCGTGAATGCTTTCCTTTGTCTTTTAATGTAGGTCAATGAGGTGACTTGAATCAACTGAAGAAAGAAGCATAGATGTTAAATAACAGGTAGCACAACTGTGATTTGCCAGCTCTAAAGTGGTAATGAATTTTTAGGGTCAATAACTTCTCAATCCAGTCCACCCACATCTGTGAAAGCGTATCTGTGTATGGCTTTGTAACAATGTGGGAATTTTTCATGTTTAGGATGAAGATAACCTGGCAAGACTCCTGACTGATTTTAGCTGGTGAATTAATGGGATGGAATTGCTTGCTTTGCTTTATAGCTAGGCACACTACAGTTAATGAGGCCCTTTTTTGGATGTAATTCTCAGAGTTCTGTTTTGAGAGCCTTAGTGCAAATTCCAGCAGCCCGTGTTTATAGCTTTGCAGTTCTTTGTTTCAGCCCTAGGTCTGACGTTCAAAATGTCGCAAGGTGGCCTCGAGCTGCTGCCTGCCATGTGTTTCTTCATTCTATGCAGAAGATCTACAGATGCTAAGTGGTGGTAAAAAGCAAATGGTATCTTGCACTTAATTTGGGAGTGTTCATTAGAATAGCAGCCTGAGACTTTGTCATACAAGTGCATGGGTCTGGATAAATTATGGTGTACAGTAGAAATAAGGGATGTGGTGAAAGAGAGTGTCAGTAGAAGTGTGAAAGGAAGACTGAGCACAGGAAAACAAATAGAGTGTCAGCTCAGACACAAGATGCAAAAGAGAGAGACCACAAGAACCGGTGTATGAGAACAGCCCCACAATCTCTTAAGTGCTTTCATACCTGCTTTCAGCTGCTGTTCTTAGTGGGCAGAGCTGGGAGTGAGTAGCAACATCCCTCAGCGCTCCTCACTTAATTGCAGAGAGTCATTGCTGTGAACTTGGGGAACAGATTGGTTCAGTGTTTTTAGTTCAAACTGGTGGTTTTGTGTCACTGCTCCCAGGAGTCAAGTGACCTTGTTTATGCTATGTAGCTGGGCCAGTATGCAGCTGTTTCCACTGTAAACGCTCACAGAAAGCTGGTTTCAGAGTATGCTTGTGCATATTACTTTGCAATTAATTTTGTATGGACACACATGCTAACCCCTCCTCCCATAGTTGCCTAAGTGCTTTCTACTGCTGTAGGCACAATAAGTACATTTACATTTTCGGTGCATTTTTGCACTGTCAGAGAAACAAGTGATTGGTAGAAAGGAACAGAAGTGATGCTTATGGCACTGAAGAAATGAACTTCAAGGGGACCTGACTGGGTAGGTCGGATCTTTTTAGAAGAGCCAAAAATAATTTTATGTGGAACCATTAATGCCCCAGTTTGCAAGACACTTCACAGGAAAATTATGATAAAACTACTATGACAGGAAAAGGTAAGTATATCCAAGTCTGAAATTGTTTTAGAAGAGTAGAATTTATATATATTCCTGAATATAATCTGTGCAATACTATTATGCTCTCTTTTCTAGATGGCAACTAAAAATAATAATTCCATTAAGTATGAGAACAGATTTGTTTGTGTTAATAGTTTCTAAAACCAAAAACATTTTGGCATGAAAATATTACAAGCATCAAATTCTGGTTAGAAATTAAATGGAGGTTGAGGGATGTAATAAGGTGGATAGGACCTCTCTTTTACTGTACAAACATCCTGTCCTGAGTAGTGTCCTTGAGCATGTAAGAGCTTCCCAGGGATCTTTGCTTATCATTAATTTTGACATGCTGCACAAAGGGGAGAAATAGATTTTCACTTTCTCATGAGATTTTCTTCAGTAGTACATGATTTGCACTGTTTCTGACTGAGCTTTCTCAAGGGGTGTCTTTTTGCTAATGGTTTCCTCTTTCTTTTTTTTGGTAGCCTATTCAAATCTGTCCAGTGTAGGAGAATTTCAGCCAGTTCAAAGGAGGCTTGTTCTCCTTGGTGACCGAGCAGGAATGACTGAGAAGTGATGGTTGCGGAGAGGGGTTGTCTCTTTAAGTGTTGGATAGGAGACCTGTCTTTGACTTGATGGTGCAACGTGTGTGATGTCCCTATTGCATGTGTCTTTTCCATGAGGGAAGGAATGAGAGAGGGAGTGACATCTGACAGATCTGTAGGCATTTTGCTTAATGCTGCAAGAGGTAGTGATGAAATAAGCTGCATGGAGTTCATGTTCTCGATAATGCAGAGAAAGAAGGGAAAAGAGAGGAAAAAAAGAAAGAAGAGGTAAAGGCAGGGAAGAAAAAAAATAATTAAGGATTTCAGATAACTATCTCTACAGAAGTGTACCTCAGAGCAAAAGTCCTGCAAAGGATTTGTCAGCCCCTTGGAGAGACTCTTTCTTTTTAAACAATACGAAAATGCCAGAAACCTGTCCTTCAGATGGGGGAGGACTGCACTGTATGTGAGTGTTTTGGAGAAGTTCTGTATCTTGGAGGAAGAGGAACCAGAGTGTGGTTTGACAGTTGCTACAGCAACTAACGTTTTTTTAATGGAAGGCAAGGATAAGTGATGGTATAAAGTCTTGTGTAACTGACGTACCTTCCCCCGCTTCCTGCCAATTTTCCAGTATATTAAAACAATAAGTAATTTATGAGTTCAGCTGAGAAATGGCTCTTCGTTTGCCCAGCTCAGCTGCATTTGCGAGACTGCATGATCTTTATGGAGACAGCAGAAAAGAAATTATTTACATACAGGAAAGCAGGGATTCAAGCACCTCTGAAAAGTATACTTTTCAAGGGACAAATGCATTCCTTGTTCTGCCTGAAGAAATTTTGTTAGATGTGGATGTCACAGGGCTGAGCCTTCTTCATCTCATAGCTTCCTTTCTTTTCTTCTGCCTTCCTCCTCACCATGATTAGTTTTTTGCAAAGTTTTTTAAACTCTCTTTGGTTACCATGGAGGTTAGGGTTTTTTTTTTTGTAGGAATGGTGATGTATTATAGAGCAAATGAAAGATGATGCAGACTTGCAGGACGGGAATTTTGCTGGCCCTCCCCATGCCAGTGTTGCAGAACCAGGTCTGGCATAGATGTGCTCCAGTAACTTCTGTCGAGGGAGAGAATTAACCCTCAGAATTTTTTAGGACCCAGCTGGCTGCTAACATACTAGAGGAATGATACAAAAATATATCTTAACCTGAGCTTTCACTCACTAGTTTAAGGTTACATATTTAAATCTAATGATGGTTTCAGTTTTACTAGTGAAATTTGGGGGCACTTTACAGCTGAATTTCAGGGGAAGACAATTTGGCTAATACCCTGTGTTTTTTGAAATCTCGCTGGAAGTCTTAGGCTTAGGTCAGTTATATAAGCACTTTTGCCTGCCCCATGGGTTCTCTATGTAAGATCAGAATTAATTAATTCTGAGTCAAGGTTACTGATTTTAATTAAAGAGTAGGTATTAAGCCATTAAGCATCTTTTTTAAAATGAAACATAACTATGAACAATTATGGTATCACAAATATAAGGTTTTGCAATTTTTACACCAGTTTTAAAGCCCTGTTTTCATGAACCAGACATGTTTACCTAGCTCTTTAGAAGTAAGATTTATGTTACGGATGTCCTTGCTAATATTTTGAGTATTAACAAGTCATAACCAGAGCTCCCAGGTTTGTAGGTTTGAATCCTGTGTAAAGAAGTTATCTTTGATACAATTCATGACAATTATACACTGTGTACTTATTAAAAATTATGACTGAACTAAGAGCCAGTTTTCAAGTGAATGACACCGAGGTATTTAACTGGAATAAGTTCACTGTTCTTGAGTTGCTGAGAAGCAGTGCATGAAGCATGCACATTTTTTTGCACGGATGAGAAAGCAATAAAACATTTGCTACCAATTTTATGCATTTTTAAACACAGTAGAGGACTAGTTGCTACCTTCTTGCCATTCAGTAAGGCATTTTGTGTATTCGTGTGAGATGAGAGAGGTAACTGAAATATTTGAAGGAAAAGGAAAACTGACAGAAAGCTCTCTGTTTAGATATCCCTGTGTTAGTGACCAGCGTTTATTCCAAGAGAAATTTGCAACATTTGAAATCTGTGACATGTCTTCTTCCCCATAGCGTCCTGTCTGTTCTTCTTTTCCTCCTACAACCCTCTCCTCCTGTATCCTTCCCCAGTCATTCAGGAAGCTCTTTGGGTTTTTTTGTTGTTGTTGTTGAGGGGGGGGTGTTGTTGTGTTTTTTTGTTTTTGTTTTGTTTTGTTTTTCTCATTCACTTGCCCCAATGACACAACCCCATCTCCAGATCTTTTATGCTCACTCCTTCAGGCTCCCTCGGGGTCACCCTGCTCCAAGATTCTCCTTTACATCTCTCTGTCTTCCCCATAGTGATACAAGCCTGCTTTCATCTCTCTCATCTTAAGAAGCATGTTGCACCCTTGATTCTCTGTGCTACTCCAACTGCTGCCCATGTCCGTCCTTGTTTTCATGTCAAATTCATTGATTCAGCTACTCAAAGTTATTTTTCTTCTTTTCATTCTTTTATTTTCTTTTTGATCTTGACTTCCTCCAGGCTGGCTCTCATCCCTTCCACTGCATCTGACTGTCTTTGTCCAGCTTCCCATGACTAGCAAATAGTGCTGCATGAGTAGAGGGACACCACCAGAACATCTTGTACTTGACATACATTGTTTCTGCTCTTTAAATCACACAAAACTGAAATCTTTCAGCGCCACTGAATTAATGTGTAGGGGAAAGGAAGATACTTGTTTTCCTAGGAAACACATAAGGGCACCTGTGACATGAAGAAGGATATGTAACAGAAAATGCTAACATTTTTATGCTTCCATTGTTTTGAAATAGGCAAAAAGTTGTTGAGATAATGTGATGGTCAGGGAGTGATTACAAACACAGTATGTGAATCTCCCATACCTTTGAAGGTAATGGTGTCTCCCCTCAGCTGTATTTAACCATGTTTCAGATCAGCCTCCCACTTAATACTGTGGATTATGTTTTGGCATGAGAGAACATGCAGGTATTTACTTGATTTTTTTCCAAAACCAGGCATGCTGTTGCTTTTTGATACAATTCTTGGGCTTCTGATTCTTGGATGCTTGGCTGATATGTGGTAATGGTGACAACAGCTCTAGGCATGCAGCACACATTTGTAAATGGTCTGAACAACTAAACTTTGAGATTTACTGAGTGATTGGAGTATTTTAGTGTCTTGTTTAGCCAACCACTTCAGAATTTTCTTTAGGTGAACTGAAGTTTCTCACCTGAAGAAATGTTGGTGTAATCTGAAAGCAAAAGGAAGTTACTTGCAGTTCATCAGACTAACCTGTCATCACTGGCATCAGTAAAAAATGTAAGAATACTGAGACAGAAATATATGAGGATATTCAGAGAGATCTTACCCTCTTTAATTGCATGAATATTGCATATGCATTTTTGTCCTATGAAACATAAAGGACAAGCAGTATTCTCATTCTACTTTTTTCTTCCCCAGATCAAAAATTAGAAGTTATTCACAGTTGTCTTGAAAGTGAATTCTTGCTAAATGGCTAGAAACGTCTACTATGAAGTATTTTCAAAGTAGCACTAAACCAAAGTATTTTCTGCCTTCATACTGTTGGAACTGGAGACCAAAGGAGTTGAACTGAAACAGGCTCCCTTACCTAAGGAATGAGATTTCGTGGGCTCCTTATCTTGTGGCTAGTGGAGAGGTTGCACCATGAACTGGGGATGAGTCTCTTTAACCAAATATAATAAGCGATAGGACAAGAGGTAGTGGCCTCAAGTTGCACCAGAGAAGGTTTAGACTGGATATTGGGAATCATTTCTTTACGGAACAGGTTGTTAGGCATTGGAACGGGCTGTCCAGGGAGGTGGTGGAGTCCCCATCCCTGGATATGTTTAAGAGTAGAGATGACATAACGCTGAGGGATATGGTGTAGTTGAGAACTGTTAATGTGAGGTTAATGGTTGGACTGGATGATCTTCAAGGTCTTTTCCAACCTAGATGATTCTGTGATTCTGTGAGGCTGCTTCAATGAGGATGTGCTTTCCCTGAGGACTCCCTTGAGCATCTGTTGATCATGTCACGTGAAGATGGCAGCGTTGGGGTCATGCTGTGGCCACCCTCCTGCATGGGGGCTCCTATGGAGATGTCTAGGGATTACCTGGTACATAGGAATGCAGTGTGAGCTGCCAGAGCACCGCACTGTATCGCTGGAGCTGCTGGAAGAAGCTCTTATGTAGCATGTGAAAGCTGACAAGTCAGTGAATAAGCTGTAACCTTACATAAGAGTGTAGTTAAAGAGCTAGCTGCAGATAAGGGGTGACTGAGATATGTTGACTTTTGTTATCGAATAATTGATGCTCTGCTAAAAGGAGTTGGTCTTGAATTTGTTGAATCAGCTGTGGTCATAGCCTGAGAGTGAAACTTTTGACAGATCCCGCCCTATTTGGACCAGTTGCAGTACGTCTTGTTATCCAGGACGTGGTCCAGTATATGGAGAGTTATTATGGAGTGTTACCTCTGTTGCCTAATGTCTGCATATGATAATTTTTGGTAATGTGAGACTGCCAAAAAAAAAAAAAATGGAAAGAAGTTCTGGTAACTTTTGAAGAAAGACACTCAGCTCTTTAAAGGAAGAAGTTCTCTTTGATATATGATATCCCTGTTGAATGCAAGTCCAACTCGCATCTCAAAGGGCTGCAGTGTTTCTTAAACCAAAGACATTTGGAGAGTTTTCAGTGAGGCCTGGCCTTTGTTTCTAAGCATTTATATGATTGATGGGGCCAGGAATATTGATAGTTACGTGCAGTTTTACAAGGAGGTGTATTTAGCATTCATGTAACAACAGCACTTGTGTAGGGGCTGTTACTTCTTTATAGCAGTGCTTATTTACATTCACAGGTCTGACAAGTCTTTGATCCTGTTTTGCCTTTCTGCTGTTCCCCGTGCAGCGTGGCTCAGCAGTGGGTTCCTCACTGTCACCTTGCTTGTGCTGCGGGGGCAAAATATCCGGACTGTGTACATGCGAAGTCTCGAAGTGAAAGAATTTCCATAGCTTCCACTGCTGTGTGTGCTGCCTAGGTGGTTACATATCTTCTTATCTCTGTTAGGAGAAGCTGGTGTTTACACTCACTCGCTAGGAAGTCTATTGGCAAAACCAGGTAGACTAAAATAAGGAGAGGAGCATCAATTGTACTTTTAAAGCTCACTGATGAACAGACCCAGCTTCTGCACCTAAATTTGAAAATGCAAACCTCCTAACACAAGTTATGGAAAAATAACAGCCATTTTTTTACTTATTCCTAAATGTGTTTGCCACTGAGTATCTGAGTTAGCAAAGCCAAATTCTGATGTATTGTCAAAATACTTACTTTTTTCAGAAATAATGACACTGTTGCAAACTGACGTGATTGATTTGGGTGGTAATTTCTTAAGAAGTGTAAATCAAGCTGGGCTGTACCAGAGTGTAGTGGCTCTCAGCTTTTGAGGGCTTCCATACTGCCAGGGTGTTGTTTTTTCTGCAGAAACAAGGGAGGCTGTGGAAAAGCATTTGTTACTTGCTGTGAGGTTCCTCTTCTCAGAGGTGTGGGTCAAAACTAATTCAAGGCTGCCCCCTTCTAAAGCAGGAAAGTTGTGCTGTTGAGAGTACAGGTTCCCTTAGCAAGCAGTTGTCCTCGTGGGCTGGAGGAAGAAAAGCTGGGAGATACGATGATCAAAGACTTGCCCTCTCTTCTCAGCATGTGCAACACAGAGCACCTCCACCTGGAAACAAAAGCAATTTGGGGGACATGGTTGTACCAAGATGCCCAGGTCTGTGTAGTTATAATTTTTTTTCCAAAGAGTAACAGTGTATCCTTTATGGTGATGGCCATCCCACCTAACATTTTAGCTTATCTTTAGACCAAATTAAACTGTACCATTTGCTGATGACTAAACTCTGCTAATGGTTATGTTATGTAGGAGATGAATGTTGAATAGAAGCTGAAGGATTCTTCTGGTAATTAAGGCTGCAGGAGCTTTCACTGACTAAAATTTTACAGCATGATAATAATCCCATGCAGTTATCTTGCCATTGCAAAACACCTGCTTGGCAGTGGAGTGGCCTGCCTGTTCAGATTGGACCTCAAAAATGGGTAGGCAAGTTGTAGTTTAAAACAGAAAATGGCTGTGGCAGGTTGGAGAGAGCTAAACTGAAAATCTGTCAGTTAATGGGATTATGGAGAAAATCTTCATTTGCTATGCATGATGTCAATCTAGAGTCTTGTTAACACGGTCTCCTCATGGTTTAAGACTTTGGTCACTTGCAGATAGAACATCCACCTCAGGCTGTAGATGTGCTCACAGGGATGTAATAAAAGGAGCTGTTTACCTATAGAGATACAATGTGCTACGTTGTACTCAATGTGCTACAATGCCTGTATCTGTTATATTTCACAATCTGTCACCCAGATTATCAGGTTCACATAATAATAACGGATCTGTCACATTGGCTGTGGTGGTGGCATGGGTAATGGCTTTCCTCAGCTCTGACAGCCTGAACAGAGGGGATGGTGGATGACTTGGGAGGGGAACTCTTGGGTGTGCACCTGTTGGTCTCCACTCTTTCTGTGGATGCCTGGAAGACAGTCTACTGCAAAATAAATTTTAAGCACCACCATCACAGAGTTGCCTCACACCTGCTTTGTGTCCCAAGGTTTACTTTTCCAATTTAGTATGCTGTTCCTTGAAATGTCAGCCACTTCCAGCATTATCCCGCCTAAGTTGTGAAGTTTTCTCTCTCTCTTCGCTTGGGTCAGCAGGCAAGGAGGTTTTGGGACGATTCCAGGCTTTTCTAAAGCGGCTTTTTCCACTGTCAGGAGGGGTCTGGCGCTGAGTCAGCCGCTGCTTCCTGGTTCTCACCCTTCCCTTGCAGGCAGACAGATGACCTGCCTTAAGGGAGCAACCTTTCTTGGAAGGTGAAATCAGGCACAGAAATAAAACGGTGGCCATAAACATTAGTCGCCTGCATACCTATGAATACATTAATCTCATGTTAGCACTGTCTGGTGCAGTGTTCATCGATCAATTAATATTTGTGCAGTGCTTTGAAGATGACAGTGATATGTGCATTTCTGTTATCATTATAGATTAGCATATTACATCAAGCCAGAAAACATTACTGAGGTAATTCATCCATATTCTGGTGAGAGAGGTGTATGTTTATTAGGGAACTCAGTGAGGCATCAGAAGAGGAAAAATTTGATAACCGAGTGGGAGTATTATTAGATACATCTTGCCCTGTACCGAGGAGGAATTAACATATTAATTTACCTGTCTTGTTCTGGTTTTGAGTTGTAATGTCAAGTAACTTTTCCTCCTTCCCCGTTGCTTTTCTGGAAGACTCATTTTATTTTGTGAGTGCTTGAGCACTATCAGTTTTATCTTGCCTGAGTATCAGTGGAAGAGGGTAAAGAAAGACACCCTTTGGGTCCATCCTGGGCTGCTCGGGAAAGGAACAAGTACCTCACCTGTCTTTGCAAAAAATGATCAAGGAGAGCTTGATCCACACCCCTCAGCATTCACCAGGCCCAGGGGAATTCCACCTAAAGGTGTGAGTTTCTTGTTCCTTCCTCATCCTTGATCTTCATGTTTTCGATCTCTTCTGCCCGCTCCATTTACTCTTTACTGTTAAAATTGTTTTTCCCTGGTGCCATGCTTAACTTCGTCTGGGTTCATGCTTTGCATAAGTAGATGTGAGAGAAAATGTGATCCAATAATAATAGCAGGCATGCTTTTTGATCATGGTATGTGCATATCCATTAACTTAAGAAGAAGATCACTTGGGCCTAAAATAACATTCATTGAACAGACATAAAAATATAAGACTAAGTCATGTTAAATAAGAGCCTGTGTCTAGAAATCTCCCTGACCTTACCAATGGTTCTCTTCATAGAGATGTTGCATTTCCATGGACCATCACTGTCTTCTGGGCTGCCCACATAGTTGGGGAAGGTTTGGGAGGAACCAGGAGTGTGGCTGTGGTCTGTTAATTGCCTCTTTCAAAGCAGTATGTTCCAGTTGGGCTCTTGGTATTTGCTGTAACTGTGGGCTCCTGTCTTTCTCAGCTGCAGGGGAGTGATTCATACCTTAGAGGCCTTCAAAATCATTTCTCTCTCTTTATTAACCAAGGACTTGATCAGTTTACGGGGATCTAACTGGACTTTAAGCCCTAGGTTTTTAAATTCCGTGGAAATTTTCCATTCTTTAACATATCGTAACATGCAGATTCACTTAAGTTAATGGCATGATACTTCTCTTGGGAGATCATTTTCTGATTGTTCCTATTGCAAGTAATATTATCTATGGACAGCTAGTATCTGATGGGATCCCTTTGCTCCTGCTCAGTGAAAAGATGAAGCCTCCCAGGGTGGCTGCATTCCACAAACAGTTCTGAGTTGCTGGGAATCCCTGTGGGGCCCAAAAAAATTCTTAACTCGGTTGTTTTTCAGAGAATGTTTTTCAGTCATGTTACATGTCTTTGATGGTAGAATAAAAGTGATGGAAAAAAAATACCTGAAACTCCTCATGCTGTTCTTTTTCGTCATGTTATGATACTTGAAATGTACCAATTTGGTTGATTTTAACTGTCAGGAAGAAAAATTTCCCATGGATGCTTTAGACTTCAGAATACTTTACTGGAATTTTTAGGCAACAATAATAAATAGTCTTTGTGTGTGAACTTGTATCAAGAGAAACAGAGATATTAATCCCTTAGGGGAAATCATAACTGTTTTGCTTTCTAGATGAATTTCAATTAATTTCATATGGTCTCACATTGATTTTCATCTTCTTTTTGTAAGCTCTGCTTCTCTGTTTTGTTCTTTGCTTTACACCAGTGTCCCTTTGCTTTCCCCAAAGTTTCATATACTATTTTCTCTTGTCTCTAGTGGGATACTCAGTATTTGTCACTATCTCAGCCTACCTTGATTCTGTATCTTAAGAAACTCCTCCATCTTCTCTCAGGTTGCAGGTTGCTAGTGATGCCCCCTTCAGTTTGCTGGCAACTTCCTCTAATTCTTTCCTTGTCATTCTTTCCTCTCTCTGTTTTCTTCCCCAATCTGTCCCTTTCAGTCTCTTACAGGATTTTTTTTTCCAGCTAATGGTCTCCTGCAAAAGCCAGTAGGCTGTGGCTAAAGAAAATGAGGTCTTTTGAGACATTGCTTATCTCTGCTTTGGTTTCCAGCAGTTCCCTGTGCCAAATATGTTGAGTATTTATAGAGATTACCTTTTTCTCCAGTAGGAAGAAGCAGGAGCTCAGCAAGGTGCAGGTGATTTTAACTTCCTTGGGTTGTCTGCTCCGTGCAAATATGTTATACCTGTATGCTCTCTTCCTCTATGAAAAGCTGAATAGCAAAGGTAGAGATGAGGAAATAGGACTTAAAGCCAGATGTATAATTTTATATCAGAAAGGAATGTGAAGCTAGTGGGTATGTTGCTTCATGGTAAGTTGAACTCACCTTTTGGGGTTTTTTTTAGGTTTATGTTAGGAAGTGAGGAGATAATTCTCTTTCAAGGTGGGAGCTAGCAAAATGGGAAATGCTACTTTCAAAATTTAAAAATGGTACTTCTGGACTTCTGGAGGACTTCTGGAACATAGTGGACTGCACTTTTATAGAAGTGGACTATATGAAGGAAAAAGACTGTTCTCATAATTTTCTTCAGTTGTCACTTCATGTCTTTTGTCAGAGTAATCATAAAAATGGACCTTTCTGAAATCATAAATGGCAGCTATAAATCATTGTGAAGTGGTAAAATACAGGCATCTAGCTGATAGGTGATTCACTCTTACAAAATCTCCATCTTAGGGGACATTCAGAAGCATGGATTCAGAGATAGGCATTTCTTGCATTTGCAAATGGTTAATGTGCCAACATACTTCCCAGTTGGCTGTGGCTCTGAATTGCCGTTTGTGGCCTTGGTAGTGTTCTCTTAGTGAGCCAAAAGGTAAGAGGATGTAGAGATCCCTCAAAATGTTGATGATTGACAAGATGTTGACAACAAAATTTTGGTTGCCCTTCAGGTCCACTGGCCTGACCTGAGGACTGTTGCCTCAATCCTTTTTCTAGACTCATTCAAATGAAGTTTTTTATCTTCCTTTTTCTGATGCCAGTTCCTGATTCTCATTTCTCTAAAAGTCTTGCTTTGGTTGTCAGAAGCAAATGAGGGCAATTAGTCTCATCTTAATTTGCAAATTACCTTTAAGAACAAATTAAGCTAAACATTGTCCACTTGAATTCAGTGTTCTTGCTTCCACTTGTGCTTAAAGGTTAGTAATTTTTTATCAGTATTCAAATTTTTGTTTGTCCAATACTGCTTATTGGTCCATACTCTTTTTCTCACCATACTCTTCCCTTCCTTTTTTAATTGTCTTCCTTCATCTTTGCCTTTTATTTTTCACTGCTTTGCTCAGTTTCCTGCACTTCATGGAACTGAACTTAATCTCCATGAAGTTGGCTTTCCCCAGCGGCTTCACCTTGGGCAGAATCGTGTGCCCCAACCCGGCAGAGGGAAGGCTGCACTCGCTGCACCAGGGTGGCTCTGCTCCTCCATGAGAGAGCATCGTGCTGGCAGTGCTGATGCTTGTGCTGGCAGTGTGATGCTTGTGCAGGACTTGAGCTGGCAACTCAGTTTGTTCCAGGCCACCTAGGTGGATGGAGTTAATCTGAGGTAGCTTGACTAACTCCCAGTGGCTTTGAGCAATGCACAGAGGAAGCCTGAATAATCTCTTGTGGAAAGGAGATTTCGCTTCCCCCATTGCTGCTGCATTTTAACTTGTGTGAACTGTGTCTCTTGTGTTTTGCTTATAGACATTCATTGCTGTAAGCTGTTCTTTGAGATGCAGATGCAGATATAGGACCAATTTAAGGGAGGCGAGTGGAGTTTTAAACTCTTCTGTTTGTGTCATGTTACATGGTGGGGCAATCCTGCATGGTGGAGTTACAGATTAATTGAAGTGCATGATCCCCAGTGCTGCAATAGCTCCTTTGCAGTTCTCTGCATTCTTCTCTGTGGGACTTTTAGACGTGTGTGTAGTTTACTAGGGCAGGAGTAAGCACTAAGAAGTTACTTAATGGGGCTCAGTAAAACCTCCAGTGTAGTGGATAAAATCCTTTCTTTTTAACAACACTTGCCATACAGTTATTTTTAAATGTTCAATACCATTTACTCTTTTCTAATGCAAGCATCCATTCAGAAGGACAGTGTCGATATGCAGAAGAATAATCTCAGTGTATGGGCAGCATAATGTAGTAGTTGGGTTTTGCTTTGATTAGAAAAAGCAAATGATTGGTTGGTTTGGAGTCAACTAAAGCTTTTTTTTTTTTTTTTTTCCCCTTTCTCTTTCTAGGTGGTTATTGTCATTCTTAAATTTCTTTGGTTTTTAAAACAGAAAAAAAGTTTTGGTTTTTTTTTTTTTTTAATGGAATGTAAAATTTGGTAATATTTTGGATGAAAAGATAAGTGAGTTTGATAGTAGACTTCTGATTTTGTTGGCTTCAGGAGATGCTGCCTTGACCATTAAGCTAATAAGAGCTTTAGTAGGTCTAGCGTAAAGGAGATGAGAACAGTCAAAATTATGCCTTAGAGAGAGGTTTTGTCAGAGTTGCTGAAGAGAAGAGGGACAGAGCCTGGTGCCTAGACGTAAAACCAGGTGGCATGGATGGCTCATGTTGATGCTGCTGACAGTAACACCTCTGTAGCAAGTTTGTCATGGATACAGCTAGTTCAGGTGAACCCTCCTCACTTCTAGGTGGTTTTGTTCCTGTTGAGTGAAGCAAAACGAAAGCGTAGAGATCTTTAAGGGACGGGGAGCACAGTCTCTGCAAGTCTTGGTCTCAGGGGACATCTGCGTAGCATGGCGGAGGCACAGGTGCTGGTGAGCGCAACCCTGACCCGCAGTGGAGCTGGGAGCCGTGTGCCTGAGGTGTACCCAGCCCAGGCTCAGCCTGTGCTCGCTGCTGGGACCCGTTTCAGGTATTTCTTAGCGGCCAGTGCTCACCGCTGGTGGCTGAATCACTGCTTCGTCCTCTCCAGCTCTGCTGCCTTTCTCTGAGAGCACTCCAGCAGCGCTTTTGCTGTCAAAGCGGGCTGACAGGCAGCGTGGTGCTGGCTTCCCCGAGTCAGTCTGGTGAGGGGATTTTTTTTTTATTTTTTTATTTTTTTTTACTGAAAAAATTGAAACCTCTTTCTTTGTTTTGCTGACTCTTTGGGAAAGTGAATTCTGACAAGTAAATCCTCCTCCGGCATGCCAGCTCAGTGACAGTCCTTGCTGCAGTCCTTGGTAGCAAATACCTCTCTCCTACCTTTACCTTACATATGTCTGTTATGGATGCTGGTATAGCCTGTGATCTGGCACTATATAGTGGTTAATAGTGGTAACTTTTATGGTATAAGCCAGTCAAATTTAAGGATATTACAGCTAATAACTCCCTGTGTGGGTGTGCCTTTTTACAGGAATATAAATGTTTTAGATGCTTCTGTGACATGGAGTGAAGCCAGTGATTTTAGTATTTTTTATTAAGTTCTCAGTTCTCTCAGAAAAAAAAAAAAAAACCTGTATTCATTCTTATCTCTTTAGTAAGGGAAGGAGTAAGATATGGCCTTGTGTTCGCAGATGATTTGTAAAAACAAAACCAGAAAGAGTCCATGGAGATTTAATTCTCTGTGTTTTTACTAGAAGCACAGGGTACTTTGTGACAGTGAATATTCTTACTGTCTGAAGTCAAATTCAATTATGGCACAAGTTCATGGTGTGCATTAGGTATATCTCTATTTTAAGTACTTTTTTTCAGATTAAAGTTAGAAGATAGTCATTATAATTAGTTACATCATAGCTTTTCAAACCACAGCAGGACCATTTTTCAGGATAGCTTGTTTATTCTGCTCAATCACTGTACTATTTTTGGTACAAAAAGTAATGTCTCAAGCTCACCTTTTAAATCCTAAGATCAGCGAAAACCATTGTTGGTTTGGTTTGTTTGGGTTTTTTTAAAGTATTTTTTATTCTATGCTAGTTGCACATTTTTGTTTTTCCAGTTAGTGCTCACTGAGAAGGAGGGTTAAAAGAGACATGCACCGCTGACTACAGGAGATGGATTGATTTTTTGAAAGCAAGTGAAAATGCCTAAAATATTTTAGCTTTTTTTTCTGATTTCCTGGTCTCTTTAATCCTGAAAGAGAAGGAAAAGAATGAAATTAAAACCAGCCTTACAAAGAGCTCTCATGCAGTGGTAATGGGGTTTGTCTTTTGTCTCTTTTCCAGTGGTGATAAGAAATGAGTTCTAAGATACAGAAAGAATGAGATTTGTGGTTTTTTCCCCAAGTACAAGCATTAGTGACCTTTAAATATAAAATGAGGAGAAAAACAGTGAGCTAAAAATTGTGGAAGCTTGTTGCACTGTTAGAATAAGCTGTTATAATCTTCCTGCCTTCTGAATCACGTAGTGAGCATGTACTTAGTGCATCCTTGGTTTCTTTTAAACATGAAAGGGCATGCCATTCTATCTGTTCCAAAGGCCATGGTGTTATTATGTTTATATTTTCCTGTAGGATATAAGGTCTTGCAAAGTGTGCTCTTCCCTTTGTACAGCATTGCAGAGTTTGTTAGTACACGTTTCTTCCTCTGAAATTCTGTGTAACTTTGTGAAGCTTTGAAAAGACAGACTCAAGGCTGTATTTATACTATAGGTCTGTAGTAAGAGGTCTGATCTGACAGTCATCTGCCTGCTTTAATTACAAAATTGTTTAAAATTTGATATTTTGCTCTAATCTGACAGAAGCTAAACCGTTACAAACCAATTCCAACCTGACAAGAGTGTGATTGCACAGAAAGATACATTGGTTTAACTAACATACTCTCTGGCTGTAATGCCTGAGGGGAGAGGGGTGAGGGGAAAGCTTTCATATTATCTCCTCTTGCTTTTTCTTATTGGTGGGCTGCTGTGACTCCAGAGGGATGTCCAGGAGCACATTGGGCAGCAGGTTCATGGGGTATGTGGATAGGTGGGGATACTTCACTTGCTGGGACTGCATTGGTTGCCTGGGATTTACAGGATACTGAGGCTGCTTGGGCAGGTTTGGTTGTTCATCGCAGGTGAATGTGCTGTTTGAACTGGCATTAGCAGGGTTGGTTGGTGGAACTGGATACAGCCTGGGGAATTGATCAGCTGGTGCTTGTTTTGCCAATTATCAGGCCTAGCATAAAGGACACAGCCAGCATAAAGATGATCCAATAACCAAATTGTATTTGATACAAAAGAGTCAGTACATGGGTGAGCACTGGGGGTACTAACAAATCAGTCAGATTATACATAATCGACATCGATCCCACTGACACCAACAATGACACCACGCGACCAACAATAGGTGGAATAAATACTGAAATGCAGTCTCCCATAGAAGGGATGGTAGACAACCCAGTCAACAAGCCAAATACTAAGACTAAGGAAGCCACATACTGAATCTCTACACAGCCCATGTTTACAAAAGCCAGACCTGACTGGAGCCCAGTTCCAGGGAGGCGGGAGGTCCTTCCCCAACAGGGAACTCTGCAAAGTGCATCCATCTCACAGACAGACACTGCCCCTTCCTGCAAGTGCTCCCAGCTTTTATCCCCAAGTGGGACAGCTGACCTTTGGTTACTTAATGCAGACACCTGGTGCTCCTTTACCCAGTGGCTCTCCCTGCCAGGCCCGCACCACCCTGGAGGGAAGCCTAAAGGCAAACTCACCACTTCTTTGTGAAGGGCTGTGGGAATCACCCATATGTCAACCTTAATTTGGGGCTTGGGGTTGAAACCCCAGCATTTCAGTGCTGGAGTGCCATAAAGAGTGGATGTTGGAGTGGTGGTAGGATCTGCATTTGAGAGTGTTGCTGGACTGCTGGCAATATTGGTTGGTGATGTAGCCAGCTCCTATTGAATCACAGCCATAGGATGGATGCACAGATGGAGAAAGACACCTGCTTTATTGTGTTCTCACTGTCATTTAACATGTATACTGTGGTGGCACATAGAGGCTCTCAGGGATGGCCTCTGTTAACGCTGTCCAGACCATATAATAAAAGCTCTTGGACCAAAGTTTGTCCTTCCTGTGATTTGTTGATCTGCACCTTTTCAAACCGCAAAAGAACACTACTGTATTCTCCAAAATTGGGAGCATATTCTTTTATTATATACTCCCTTCCCCATGTGGGAAGGATAATATAATAGAAGCATAACAGAAGAAGCATGTAAAATACTCATGTGGGATGTTTAAGGGAAAAGTGCCTATACTTGACAGTACAGCACCATATCTGTCCATGCAGAGTATTGCCTCATATATTGTCTTCCCTTGTGTTTGAATTTCAGCTATGGAGCATACAAAGAAGATTTTGTATTTCTTCCTCTTAACTTATGTCCCCATGAGGGTACTTTGGGTTTCATTTTCCAGGAGCCTTGATGCAGCACTTTTAAGTGCTTGGCATTTGGGTGTTCTTGTAACAAACATACGTGCTAGTGCAGGAGTAATATACCTCTACATACATATTCATAGGCAGTCAGTATCTGTGCCAGACTGTCAGTGATGGAGATTTTGAGGATTGTGTATACAGAGAAAAGCAGGAAAAAATTGAAACGTGATACCTGAGGTCTCATCCATCTGTGATACCATTTCTAGACACCGGGTCTAGAGTTGCCTACATGGAGATACTGTCCCAAAGTCACAAATTTTGAGAAGTCCTTAATTTGCTAAGTGAAACTAAGGCAGAGGAGGCATTCTGGTAAATGTTTTTTTCTATCTTTTTCCCCAACTTAGAACCTCCTGCTGTAACACATTTTGAAAGTTTGATTGTGGACCTCGTGAGCTGAAACTAAAACCGTTACTATTTTATGAGAATGAAAACCTCTGTGTTTCCAGTTCTGTTCCAACTTTGTTGCTGCAGTCCACAAGGTTAAAACTTAAAGCCATCTGGTCTTAGAGGAATGGGAAATATTTTTGTACTAGCTAAAACACTAAAGCAGGAAAAAAAGCAGATACCATAGTTTCCAAAATCTGTGATTCTCTTTTCCTAATGTAATGATCAGGTTTTCTCTTACGCAGCTAATCTTTTCCAAATATTCAACATTTCTGAACTTTCTGATTAGGTTCAGGCAAAAAGTACTCCCTAAAACTACATGAGGGTTTTTTTTTGTTTTCTGTTTTTCCTCTTAGTTTAAAGGATATCATGGGCTTTTATGACTGGAGTTGCCTGAATGAAAATGCATGATTTCCTCCCATTTTTAGAAAAATTCCTTTGTTGTACAATATAACAAAACCAGAATTTAATTTACTTCATGAACATCCATGTTCAAAACAACTTTCTGGACTGATAAACCAGGACTGACACTTGAAAGTATTCCTTATAGCTGATGTGGTTTCATCTTCTGAAATTCCTTTGGAATGAATCCGCTCTGTCTGAAGACCCCATGGTTCACGTTCACTTTGCAGTGCTCTGGTTTTACATCATTGAGAGCTGGTTGGCACTGATGTAATTCAGTAATGAATCACTTTCCTCCTGCTACTTGGTATTTTAAAGTGAACAAGTATGTCAGAAGGCTGAAAATTTTTTACCTCCTAGCTGAAGTGGATAAAACCAGGATGTGTTGGATGGGCGGTAGCTGCAAAAGGAAACTCTAAGATGTATTTTGTTTACATTGGTGTTACAAAGTCAAATTACTCTGAAGTAAGATAGCGCTTGACCTGGGTCTTGCTGACAGTCTTTGAGTTCATGTAACGAATACAGCAGTGACAGATCTGTCTTGCTGAGTTACTAATAAGCCATTATGGGTAGGATTTTTCAAGCATGAGCTTTCTCATCTACCAGTTAAACATATAAGGCAATTGTCTTGTACCTTACTGCAGTCAATGGAAAAATCAAGCACCTCTTTAGGTCAAAGGATGCCAGGATGGATGAGATGAGTTGCTTAATAGCTCAAGTTCAGCCGTACAAAACCCAGCCTACATTTATGATTCAAGAGAATAGTTGCATATGATAGATAGCAAAACTTCTTAAATTAAGCATGTACTTAAATGTTTTGCTGACTGGCAGATTTGTCTTCTGTCTGAAGTCATTAGGAGCTTATTTTTACATGAAGCATTAGCAGTCAAAATAACGTTGCTATCTCTACTTCATTCCTATGGAAAGATTAATAAGATTAGAGGAGTTTGGAAAAGAAATCCTGCCCTTTGGCCCAGAGTAGCTGCCAACTCCGGCACGTCACGCTATGGCACACCAAATAGTGATGCATGTCTCAGGAGGGCGAGTTTTCATCTACAGTACTAATCTTTTTTCCTTTGCTATTCATGAAAGTAAGATATTCTTCTGAAAGCAGTAATGGCACAAAGATGCCAAATGCTGTGTGTTAACTCCAAGATCAAGATGTGTATCACTTTGACAATACTCTGCTACACGTGCTGTATGTGTCTGTGCGGCACTGTGCTGTAGCTCCTCTCTGGCCCCCCAACCACCGGCTCAGTCAGCCACCTGCACTCAATGCTGTGGTGAACTCTGTGGAGTTTGGGTGAGTCCTTGTTCTGAAGGGGTCCCTCCCTGCTGGAGGACACCTCTGTGTGCCAAGGCTCCTTTCCCAGCTGGTGACACTGTCTCATGGATCAGACAAGGCATTCCCAAGAGGTCTGCTAAAATTAACCCTGGTCAGAGTGTTTAGCGTACAGACCAGCTAAGTCTTCATTCTCTCTTTTGGGCTTTTCACTTTATAGTTCTGTATATGTATGGTTGATGTTGCATCACAAAGTAAGAAGAGTCACGGTCAAGCTTAACAAAATTGAGGACTGAATTGCTGTTGTAGTCACAATTTGACTGTAATACTCACTGGTGTAGAAAACATTGCATCTAGGAGGTAAGTGGTCAATATCCAGACCTCTGTCTTTCTCAAATTCTAGTATCTGTAGTAAGAGGAAAAAAATATTGCTTTGGGTATCATTATATCAGAAAAAAACAATGTTCATATATTAGCATCTGAATTAAAATAAATAGTCTGTAGGTATCAAAGACAAATCTTATGCAGTCTGTTTGGAAAGGTGGATCATTCGTTGTTAAGCATTTGGTTGGAACAACAAATCAGTGATAAAATTCCTTTGGATTTTGGAATTTATCTTGAGACAGAATGCAAATGTTTGAACGTTTTTTTGTTTTGGTCTCCATTGTTTCTGCAATCTTTGAGGGCAGTTCCCTTTAATTTTGAAGCCCAGCCCATGAGTACCAAGAGCAAAAGGACTAAATGTCATTTAAAAGTAATGTAACAATACTTGCCAACAGCACAGCTTTAGTAGATTCTGAGAGAGGAATGTGGGAGCAGTCATAGCCTTAAAAAAACAACAATAGATTTTTAGCAACTGGAGAATCTGCAAAAATATTTGAGAGCTGTGCATGATTCCTTCTTGCTGTCTTGAGTTTTTGTTCTCATGGTTTTTTGGGGGTTGGTTTTGTTGGTTTTTGGTTTTTTTTTTTTGAGAAACCTCATGGAGACTTTCAAGAAAAAATTGTTAAAAATATTTACTTAAGAGCTGCCTTGAAGATCACTCCCTCACTGGAGTTACAGTTTTCTTTCCTGATTTTGCTGGCTGTTTTATCTATCATAATGTAATTTTGTTCAGAGAGTATAGAATTCTGTGCCAAATTTATAGTTCACATATAATTTATTATTATAATGGTATGGTGCATTTGTTTTGCTGAAAGTATTATGTGAAGTGACCTCTCTGCAAAAGTGTACGTCAAAGTTAAGGAGGTCACACTTTCAAAGTACTGCCATGAGCAGAGCTAAGAAACTGGGAGGAGTTGATATTTTCACTACAGGAACCTGTTCTATTCTCATTGCATTAAGAAATAATAGGTTTTCAGTAAAAAAAATTCTCAGATTCAAAATTAAGTATTGGAGGACAATGATTATTATCTATTTGTGTCCAGTTTTAAGCAGCCACAGAACTGTCACCCATTCCTTACCCAGTGAGTGAGCACCCAGATCTCCATGCAGGGTATATCCTTGCTCACACCAGTGAAGAGGAGGAGCAGAGTGGACGGGTGAATTCCTGCATTTGGATCACATTCTGGAAGGCTTTTCGTTTCCCAGCACTTAATGACTTCATGCCTTTAAAAATAAGGCTCTGAGGTCATCCGTAATTCATATCATCACAGTTGGGAGTTGAAGAAAAGTAAGGTATTTTGCTTTTCTTAAAGTAAGCCAATTTAGGTCATGTCCTGTGCTAGTAGTACTATGTCAGGTCATGAAAACAAGCTCAACTTAAGTGTGTGGTTTGATAATATTCAGAAATCATTTCAGAAAACAAAATTGTATGACTAAAATTTCAATTTTGATCTATAAAGCTCTTGGTCTCTGAAATATTTAGGTATGTATTTTGACAGCCAGACATAGTGTTTCTGTTGTCCTGGTGTAAAACTTCAGGACAAAATAATCTGAGGTTTTCTTGGTGATAGATGTTAGACTAATGCACTAATTTTTAAATTGATGTTTTCAATTTTATTACCATGAACCTTATTAAAATCTCATTAAGAAAGAACATTGCAGAAATGCCGAGTAAGGCATGATAGGTTACAATTGTTTTTTTCATACCATGAAAAATAAACTGCAATAGTAGTGTAAATCAACCCAAATATTTTCTGTGGTTTATAATTTTAATGTTCTGTGATTATTCTTTAATTGGAAGTTGATGTTAATGTCCTGCATTAAGTAGGAGAACAAAGGGACGCACAGTAGTTTGGTTGGATAGTAGCTAACATACAATCATGGAGTGAGAAAAGCTCATCTGCATTAACTGACAGGGAAATGACAAGTACCTTTTTTTTTTTTTTTCTGGCACAACTAAACTCTAAAGAAAACCTTTATGCAGCCTAAACTTCCCACTCTGCTCCACTTACACAGAGCCTGTTAGTGTTTTAAACACTGTTGATCTCTTTTTGCTTCGTTGTGGAGGTAAGTTAGAATATCCATTCTGCTATTGCTTCTCAAGGAGTAATGAGATCACCTTCTATCTTGCCAAAGACTGGGGGGAATAACTCTTTTCCTTTGGAAAGATCATTTTCTCTGGGCTAAAGGAAAAAGTTTAAATAGGCAGCAATAGCTCCTTGTTATGATTCTCAAAGTAGGAAAATAAATCTGGTAGATCATAGGCCTGCTTTTTCATTTGACTTTCAGAAATTGAGGAAAATGTCAAACTGCTCTCTTGTCCCAGGAGAACAGGAGAGTGGGGCTCAGAGATGGTGGGATCTCTTCTTAGGAACTGGGAAACTGTAGCCATCAGGCACCCCATCATGAACAAGTCTTCCATCGTTTGTTTTTTTTTTTGTTCTGGTATAAGAAGAATTGTTCAGGCATGACAATAGAAAAAAATAAAAGAACCTACTGAGCTGAAAAGATGTGGTTTAAAATGTGCAGTGAGGAGAGCAACCATGCTCTTGCAGAGCTAAGGACTGCCAACAGTCAAATTTGTTGCAAGTTGTATATAACAGGGTGTCTAAAGGAAAGGTATCCTTTGTATTTTGAGAGATTTACTGATTTGGCTGTCATTGAACAGCACACGTCATCTTGTGCGTAACTGCTTGGACACAAAGCCCCACTGACTGTGGTGTGGATTGGCGAGTAGGTGAAAGAAGTACTTACCGCTGCCTTTAAATAACACTAGTATCTTCATCTGTCTTTAACTGGAGCATACGACTTCCTAGTTAATTTTAGAGAAGCAATTCCACTGTCTGCTTTATAAGAAAACAGCATCAAACGATAACAAATGTATAAATCAGCTTTGTAGAAATAAACTTGCCTGACTTGGGATACATTGAGTCTTCTGTCATTTGACTTTAATATAGATGAAGCTCAGGTGAAGTTTTAAGAGGAGTGTGACCCTATCAGTAGGACTGAGAGTACCTTGGAAAGACTTGCCTAACATAGGTAAATGTTAATATAATGGTATAGCACTCATATGAATGATAAATGTTAGTTATTTTTTGTTGTTAAAAAGTTAAAACTTTGCTACTACATGGTATGTACACAGGTTCACTCTTACAGAAATATTTCACATATCTTGGGCAGGAAAAATAAAACACAAAATGTAATATTACCCTTTTTGTACAAGTTCAAAGAATTGACCTGATCAGTCACAGGCAAGAATCTCTTTTTCATTTGCATTCCCAAGGTCAGGCAGTAGGCAGTGCAGGTCTAGCACAACCATGGAAGCAGAAGAAAAACCAAGGAGATGCTTCGATGTTTCTCTCTCTCCTTGCTTTACTCTTGACAGTCCAACTTCATGTCCTCTCTCACTTAGGGCATAATCCAGAGTGTGAGTAACTTTCTTAGAGATACATAAATGCCATGACTGCAAGTGTATCTACCTTTCTGCCTCCTGCTCTGCTTTCTTTGACCACATCTACACAGAGATTGAATCACATCAGAGAGCATCCTCTGGTGCTGGGGTTCAATCATGTGTGCTGTTGGGTTATTATCAATCTCTCCAATGTAGCTTAGGTCCAGACCAACTCCCTCAAACAGTTCCTGAGTATAGAGTTAGCACAGGCCAGGGATTATTCATGACAGACCATTTGGATGTGGCCACTCTGCAGTAGGAGGTGGTTTAGTAGTGTGGATTAAGGCTGTTCCCTGCCATGTGGGTTTCTGCCAGGGCACGAGCCCAGGCACGTGTAGTTTGCAAATATAAATTTCAGCCTCTGGTTATGGGTTTGTGGTTTTCTCCATCCTGAACTGTAATCGCATGACTTCTCAGCTCTCAGCCTGAGTCCCGAGCAAGAGAACCTCTTGGTGAACTTCCTTACCAGCAGTGATAAACCACAGTATTGGGAACATCATGGGGTTGCTGAAGCTTGGCAGATGGCAGAGCTAAGGTAGCTAACCATATGTGTTCTCTTTGACATGCAAAATGCTTTGCAAATACATTAATTTAAACTTTCATAAGCTAGCACAGGGTGTCTTCACTAGCTGCAAGTTAACAGTGCTGACACAGGTAGTACTTGTGCTGCTTTTGATGCATTGTCACTTGTTCCGCTGTGTAAGCTTGTTCACATATGTGCTCCTTTACTCTGGAGACATATGTCTCCTTCCTTCATGTGTGTAGCTGCTGGAGGCTGCAGCTATACCACCAGACTTAAGGGCACATCTTGCTTCCTTTGCATGGGTCTTGGAGCGTGGTCTGACTGCACACCAGCTCCCTCCCTGCAAAGAAACCCAGGCAGATTGGTCAGTTGAGATCCTTGGTAAGACCCTGCAGCTTCGCCATTGGGAGGATTCCCACTGAGTGTGGGGGGGGGTGCCATGGTTTGTCCTGTTAAGTGTCATGACAGCCTTGAGGGTCACACACTTTCTGATAAATATTGGTAAAATGTAAGTATCTGTCACTGATACATACCTGAAGCTGTGCTTGCTTTTCAGTCTGGACTGGCACCTCCTGTGGGGACAGTGGGCTCTGTCTCCACCAGCACTTAAAAACCTTCCTAAAAATCTTGAGAGTGCAGTGCTGTACAAACAAGAACAATCGGGAATATTCACTATCACAGTAGTACTAGCAAGGTGAGATTAGCTCTTAACCAACTTGAAAACACTGTACCTTGTAAAAGAACACTCAACTGTCCTACATGGAGATCTCTATGCTCAGGCTGGCTTGGTACCTTTGTATTGAAAATTGTTAAATATGTACCAAATTGGAACAGTTAATAACTTGTTACAATGTGTTACAAGTTTCAGTAGTTTATTGGGTTTTGTTTCAGTTTTGTTTGCTAAATGTATTTGCAGGGCACTGTGGGGAACTTTGCAGGCTGCCCAAGCTCACCCAGAGGCGTACAGTAACTCAGCTGGGGTGGGAATTGGGGGGCATAGGAGACAGTTACAATGTCTTCATCCTTGTAATAGCCTTTTTTCCTGCTGTAACAACTGAGTATTCTCATTCTGTTAATACTGTTTTGATAATGAACTGTTTTAAATGTGTGGTATTTTTCTCCTAAACTGCTGTTGCACTACAGATATGAATACGCATGCAAACACACACACATCTGCTTCCAAATTTTATGTTGATATACTTACAGGTTCTGCAGAGCCCCAGCTGTATCTGTGTGCTGCACTGGTTTCCCCTGGGTTGTTTTACTACTGGGGAGGCAGAGTCCAAGATTGAGAAAACAGGTCTAGATCCAACACAGCACAAAACCCACAAGATGTCTTAGATGAATGTTTCTTGGCTTGTGGAGTTTGAAAATCTATGATGGCTGTCAGCAGAGTCAATAAATTCTCCATCCTTGGCTTTAAGTAGTAACACAATGCTATTGACCAGGTAAATGTCTGCTCTCTGGAGTTTATCTTCTATACAGAAGATACATGTTTAGGCAGAAGGTACCTTCTGTACAAATAAAAGTCTGTGAGAAGGTCTGTAGAGTCACTGAGAGTGAAGGAGCAGGTTCTGACTGTTTACATGAGGGCAAATGCTAAGAGATTTAATAGCCTTATTAATCCAAGCTGGACTGAGCAAATCTGGTGGTAAGGTCAGTGGGAAGCAAACACTCAGTGCAATTTTTTTACATTCAAAATGTGGTCCTAAATGATGAAACAAGATGTTTAAATAAAAACATGTGGTAACATCCTTGTTAATAATGTGTTTTCTTCAACAGCCGTGCATTACTAGCTGACCTTTCAAGCATTTTGTTACAGATTTTTTCCTGTTTCAGTATTCATTTCAAGCATAATTCTGCTGATTTAATACAAGCATAATGTAAACGTAAGCAGTGGTAGGTACACAGATCAGTAGGCCAATGAAAGCTTTTTGTGCATCTTGTGTTAGTAAGGGCAAACATACTTATTTATTTATTTATTTATTTATTTATTTATATCTCCCCATGTTGGAGGTTGCAAAAGCAGTCTGTGGTGTTGTCTAGAGCAGATTTGCATGGCCAGCCCAGGGCTACATTATACAGGAGAATAGTTGTCTGCTGAGAAGCCCTTATAGTTGATAATAGAAGTGTTTGGGAGCAAGACAAAGTCATCCCTAGGGGCACAGCCTGGCCAGCAGGATACAGCTTGGACAGCCATTTTCTAGAATAGCCTCAAGTAATTCACCACAGGTTAGATGACTCGTGGGTTAAAAGGGAACACACAGTTTGAGGGGTGATCATCTTTAAAATCATACTGCTTTTGAAATGCCTTATGTGCTGTAATACAGAAGAGGTATTAAACAGAAGATAAATGACAGTCCTTTTCCCTCCTCATCCCTCTCATTTATTGTCATATACTTTTGTGATGTATATAGGTGTTTAGTTAGTCATTTGCCTTTGTACAGCAGTTGTTTTCCTTTTGTGCAGTCCTGCAGGGCGGAAGGTCATAAGGGGGAGTAGTGACCGTAAAGCAGTAGGACTAGAGAAGAATATTGAAACAAAAAAAATAGGAAATCACGGTTAGAAAACTAAAACTGGTGACAACTGAGGTTGACAGTGTGCCCTTTTGACTTTCCTCTCTGCTCACTTCAGAGTCCCAAGGATGGAGACTTTAAGGGGAAGGACACTGGGTCAAGCTGAAGGCTGTGCCTTCAGACCCACCTCTGTCAGCTCTCCCTCTGGGGAGGAGCTCTTTGTCTCTTGCAGGGACAGCCTTCTAAAGGGACAGTGACTGTGTGGTAGGATGGATGGTTAACTCATTGCGAAGTTCAGTAACATTTATCACGTATTAGTTCATATTGCAAAATGCAAGGCAAACTTGAATTGGTTGTGTGAGATGATATGGTTGAAATGATTAGCTCGTCTGGAACATATCCCGGCTCTCTTCTCCAGTGAGATAAATGAGCTGGGTCAGGGCCTCTTCCTTTTCCTTTCCCTTTCATTCTGCCCTCTCCTGCCCTCCCTCTCTCCTAGGTTTCTGAGAAAGTTTTTATCTTGGTAATCTAAAAGTTTTAAAAACTGTTTATCTTGCACTGTCTGAAATGCTTCTTATCCTCTCACCCATGGTACAGTGAAAAAACAAGTAGGCACATTTTGTAAAGACATCTTTAAGAGGAGACATGATGGATGGCTCTTAGAATTACTTCTCTAACTACCAGAAGAATTGAAAATAAATGAGTACCTGAGACATGCAGTCACGCTTTAATAGTTGGCATCTTAGTCTTTTTCCTTAGAGCTTAAGGCTTGAGTACAAGGGTTTACTTTTTGTTATACAACTATTTGTATAAACCAACTAATCCAAGTAGAACTCGTTGATTCTCACTGGGAGGATTGCTAGGAAACAATATAATGTAAAATCTTTAAGACTTTATAGGTTGGTAGAAAATATTTATTGGCTTGCCATATTATATAATAAACTTGGTCCTCCCAGATAGACATTTCAGATGTCAGAAATAAATGATTCAATGTTCTTTTAAAGAATTTTTTTTTTTTTGTTGTGTGCTCTTCTGCATATCTATAAAAGACTATATGGGAAGGAAAGAGTGAAATTAATTTCCAGAGAGAAGTGTTTCAGGATACTGGGCATTTTTCCACTGAACATCTCTGTGGAAATCTGGAAAAAGTGTTATTTCAGTTCTCTATAAGAAAATAATGCTGTAACTGTACTTCTCTTTCCCACCATCAATAAACTTGAGAAAATTCTTCTGTAATTATTAACTAGTAGAAAAAAAATGGAGCTTGCTTTGGAAAGAGCAATTTAGGGGTTTATTTGCTTTTAAACAGAGTGCTCTTGGAAGTGTGAGCTGTGGATGGTATTTGTACTATTGTCTTCTGGTTTGCTTACAGATAGAAGGCAGTTTTAATGTTTTGGGAAAGATGTGGGAGAAGGATTAACTATATCATTGTAGCATTAACTATATCATTGCAGTCTATGGATGCTTTTTGCATTTCTCTATTCCATGCTTCTCTGTGTCTTCTGTAGCCTGAATGTTTTCTGTACAGGACAGACTGGCAGTAACCAAATCCCTACTGGACTTGAAAGAGCACTGACTCTTTTCTGGGTTTAGGTTATGAATGGTTTTCTGAGACAGTAAAATTCAGGGCAATTTAATCTATTATTAATTTATATTTGTTTCTAATACTCGCTGTTAGTTACATAACACCACAATGCATTGCAGCTTTTTAAGTTCATCACATCAGTATTTATAAGGAGTATGTTATTGCTTCATCTGGCACTTTATCCTCTGTACTACGGGGAGATGCCTGTA